>NW_012117377.1:3410744-3414227 GCF_000951035.1 Colobus angolensis palliatus | reverse complement strand
TTTTTAGTAGAGACGGGGTTTCACCGTGTTAGCCAGGATGGTCTCGATCTCCTGACCTAGTGATCCGTCCGTCTCGGCCTCCCAAAGTGCTGGGATTACAGGCTTGAGCCACCATGCCTGGCCAACAGATGTTTTATATATAATATCGGAGGCAGAAGTCATAATAGTTAAAAGCATGGATTTTGGGATAAATAGACTCAAATTTAAATCCAGATTCTACCACTTATTAACGGTGTGATCCAAGCTCTCTAAGCCTCCATTTCACCATCTGTGAAACTGAAATAAAAGTAATTTCCCCCTCATAGGGTTGTTGGAAGGGTTATGCAAATCTATGCATGTAAAACACTTAACATAGAGCTTGGTGCTTCAATGAATGTTTGCTGTTATTTTTATCTTGATAAAGTGAGAGGATTTTAGAAAGACGGTGCCATAGGTCTGCTATACTGCTTTTTGTAACAGCTGTTTTGTGGGTTTTTCTTGTTGTTGTTTTGTTTTGATTTTTTCGAGTTGACGACTTGCTCTGTGGCCCAGGGCTGGAATGCAGTGGTGCAATTATACTCCTGGGCTCAAGCCATCCTCCCTCCTCAGCCTACCAAGGTGCTGGAATTACAGATGTGAGCCACTGCACCTGGCTGGTTCATTTGCTTTCTTGAGATCAATTGCATATACCTAGCAAACTGCCTCCACTCCACCCATCTACCCATCCAAAAGGCAGTCTGACAAATATAACTAAAGAAATACAATTAATAATAATACTAAACCCTCTTTCTTATATCTGGTGAATCATCTAAAGTGAAATTTCTCATAGCCCTCCCCTCCCAGTTTAATCCCATTAGATTCAGTTACATTCAGTAGATACATTGAGGGGATTGTGGAGAAACAAAGATAAATCATGTACAGCCTCTATTTAAAAATCAGAGTCTACTGGGCTCCATCACGAGGGACTAGTTGAAAAGACAGTAGAAATATTAAGTGGCAATGCTTTGCTGGGAATAAATCTGTTTAATACAAATGCTGAAGGGAGGAAAAGCAGCTACAATGTAGGCTTGAACTTAGTAAGGGATGCATGGAGTGTGATTGGATTGACTATGCAAGCTACAAATTTAATTTTTAATCCAGTGGCTTTTCCGTGAATACGTAGGCCTCTTTTAGTTACACAAATTTAAAACTTCAGGGTTATATTTTACACCTTTCTCTTTCTCAACTTTCTATATCCCCTATCTATCGATTTGTTCTGTTACAAATACCATGAATCTACACCTTACTTTCTAACCACATTACTATAGCTTTATTCTTGGGCCCTTTTGTACCCAGAGATTATGGAAACACCTTGAAGATTGCAACACCTTCTCAGTCTTCACACTACGGCTTTTCATCTCTCTAACAGGCAAATCTTTATTATTATTATTATTATTATTATTTTATTATTGGGACTGAGTCCCCCTCTATCACCCAGGCTGGAGTGCAGTGGCATGATCTCAGCTTGCTGCAACCTCTGCCTCCTGGGTTCAAGCAATTCTCCTGCCTCAGCCTCCCACATAGCTGGGATTACAGGCATGTGCCACCACATTCAGCTAATTTTTTTTTTAAATTTTTGTATTTTTAATAGAGACAGGCTTTCACCATATTGGCCAGACTGGTCTTGAACTCCTGACCTTGTGATCCACCTGCCTCAGCCTCCCAAAGTGCTGGGATTACAGGCGTGAGCCACTGCGCCTGGCCCAAAAGGCAAATCTAATTGTGTCACTTTGCGAATTGTTTGAATTTATCTATCGTTCCATTAGAGTGTGAGTTCTTCATCAGCGTGAACACTCATTCACTCGGTGCCTAGGAGACCATGGGGATTCAGTACGTGTTAAACAAATGATTTCAGTTCAGAGAATAGTCAGTGAAGTGGGTGCTAGCACCTGTAATCCCAGCTACTCTGGAGTCTGAGGTGGGAGAATCACTTGAGTCAGGAGTTCAAGACCAACCTGGACAACATAGAAAGACTCTGCCTTTAAAAAACAATTAAAAAATTAGTCGTATGTGGTAGCATGTACCTGTAGTCCCAGCTTCTTGGGTGGCCAAGGTGGGAAGATAGCTTGAGCACAGGAGTTCGAAGTTACAGTGAGCCATGATTGAACCACTGCACACCACTCTGGGTGACAGCAAGACCTCATCTCTAAAAACTTTAGGCAATTGATATTTTCAAGAAGGATTTCGTTTATTTATTTCTTTTTTTGAGACAGGGTCTCCCTCTGTTGTCCAGGGTGGAGAGCAGTGGTGCAATCACATTGCTCACATCTCACTGTAGCCTTGACCTCCCTGGCTCAAGTGATCCTTCCACCTCAGGCTCTTGAGTAGCTGGGACTATAGGTACACGCTTCCACACCCAGCTAATTTTTCAGTCTTTGTAGAGATAGGGTCTCTCCATGTTGCCCAGGCTGGTCTCAAATTCCCGGGCTCAAGCGATCCTGGCCTCACCCTCTCAGAGTGCTGGGATTATAGGCATGAGCTATCATACCTAACTTCAAGAAGGACTTTGTAATGTACGTAGTCTTGCTCTTCATAACCCATGAAAAGGAGCAGCAAACAAACCCAGTAAATCATATGACAAGATTAGTGTCATGTGCTTTACTCAAAATGACAACTGGTGAATTAAAGCATTAGACTTACCAGTCAATAGATCCTTGTTTAGATTTTCTCTGCTTACAGAAAGGATATACTGCAAGAAAAGTAGAGTAGATACTGTTTGTTTCTGGTGAATAGACAAATATAATTCTAAGTTATTCACTCAGCAATAAAATATATTTATTATTTAGCAGAGGATTGCAAGCTTAATTTTGTAACCATTTTGCTAAGTGACCTTTGTTTTTTTTGTTTAAAAAAGAACACTTTAGCCAAACACATATAATACAATATCCAAGTTTATGCTTAGGCTTTTTCAAAGTTTAATACTTTAAAAAATCAAATCCTTCTCTTGTAGCTAAAATATAATTTTCATCAAGAGAGTTCTATATCAAAAACAAATCATAAATGTAATATTTTCAGCTTAGGTCTCCAAATTTAGCTCTTAGAAAAACTTCAGTCATGACAGTATCACTAGAATCAAAGTGTTATTTCCTGAAGAGACAACTTTGAAGGCTTTCATTTCAATGTAAAAGGTGTGTGTGTGTGTGTGTGTGTGTGTGTGTGTGTGTGTGTGTGTTGGTTGTGGTAGGGATGAAGGTTGATAGGAATAGGACCAGTCCTTTGGAACATGTGTTGGTTGTTTCTAACTTTATAGGACAATTCAGCAAAGCTGACCCTCTCCTGAGGCAAGGTAGGCACAGTGCCTATGGGCCTACAATACTTTTTTTTTTTTTTTTTTTGAAACAGAGTCTTGTTCTGTTGCCCAGGTTGGAGTGCAATGGCAAGATCTCAACTCACTG
The DNA here is from genome assembly GCF_000951035.1 of Colobus angolensis palliatus. Classification (NCBI taxonomy): domain Eukaryota; kingdom Metazoa; phylum Chordata; class Mammalia; order Primates; family Cercopithecidae; genus Colobus; species Colobus angolensis. The sequence continues at coordinate 3,410,814 of NW_012117377.1, read as the reverse complement.
CAACCTCCACCTTCCGGGTTCAAGTGATTCTCCTGCCTCAGCTTCCCAAGTAGCTGGGATTACAGGTGCT
>NW_012117377.1:3405657-3409160 GCF_000951035.1 Colobus angolensis palliatus | reverse complement strand
AGGCTGGAGTGCAGTGGCGCCATCTCGGCTCATTGCAAGCTCCGCCTCCCGCCTCCCGGGTTCACGCCATTCTCCTGCCTCCGCCTCCCGAGTAGCTGGGACTACAGGCTCCCCGCCACCTCGCCTGGCTAGTTTTTTGTATTTTTAGTAGAGACGGGGTTTCACCATATTAGCCAGATGGTCTCGATCTTCCGACCTTACGATCCGCCCGCCTCGGCCTCCCAAAATGCCGGGATTACAGGCGTGAGCCAACGTGCCGGGTCACGCCTATAATCTTAACACTTTGCGAGGCCAAGATAAGGTGGGCTCCCCGGGGATGTGAAGAAATCCCAGAGTCATGGGAATGGCTTTGTGCTCCCACAAGCTGTGGAACTGACCAGGTAAAGCAATTTTATGCAGTTCTTAAAGGGCAAGGAGGCCGCCATATTTGACTGAGATATAAAAGTGACGGTAAAGAAAAACTGAAGTATGTGGGGTCCCTGTAAATTTTGCATAAACTCAGTTCTTAAGAATTGAGAAGTAGCAGGAATGATGCGGGAGGGGCCGTTTCCTCCTTGTGATGCATTGAAGGCCGCAAAATGGGAACTCACACGAACACGCGTTCACTCTCTTGGGGAATGTATGCACGCAGTCTCTCTCGCTCACACACACACACACACTCACACACACAGACACGGTGGTGGGGGTGATAGTGTCAGGTCCAAGTCCCTCTCCTCATTTAGCTTTTCTGATACTTGAACCGTATCTTATCTATGGATACATCACTGGTTCAGTCTCTGAAGCGGGGACTGCTATGGTGACTTGGCCTTCCTCCGGACATTCCTTGTTAATACAAGTGAACAGTGAGACGATTACGTTGATTTCACTCTCAACTCAGTGAAACAAATAAACACCCGGAAGCTGGTTAGAATTGTAGAACCTCCGCCTCCACCCCAGTCCTAATGAGTCAGACTCTGCATTTTAACAGGATCCCAGGTGAGTTTGAGAAGCACGGGTCTACTTTCAATGAGAGCTCTGCTGAGGGTTAGAGACTTCGAAGCATATGAATCTCACTCAGACTCTGCACTTCATAAAAGGAGGCATAGCTGGATAAAAATAAAGCAAGTTGGAGTTTTTCTCCTGTCGATGGATGTTTGGTGCATTCATTATCTCTCAAGAACAGAATCAGAAGGTCTAATTAGATGAAATACATATTTCCCCCTCTTCTGTGTGTTACTGTGTGAAAGATAAGGAAAGCACACAGCAGGATAATGAGTCTCCTTTCATAAACTCTCCATCTTCATCTGGCCTCTGTTGTTTCAGAAATCATGTAGTATTGAAAGCATTTCTGGATCATTCTATATATTCTATTATAAGCCCAATTTTGAGCAAGAGGGTGAGTTAGGGAAGGGCAACAACATCATGAAAGCTTCTAGATTGTTCTCGTACATTATGCTTGACGACAAATAAGATAGTCATCGTCTCCATCTAATTGAAAAGGAGAAAAGAGGGAAAGTGTGTCCCAGGTAGCAGGGCAGCACAAAGGCGAGAAACGGCACAATAAGAACAGTAACAGCTAATTCTAACTCTTTTTGAATGTTTATTCTGGTCTGGGGCTTGTTTTGAGCATCTCCTCTGAATAAACTTGCTAACTAGTATCTGTATTCCTGGGGTCTAGACTAAGCCAAGCAACGTAAGAGATAGGACTGGAGAGAGAGGGGCCATCAAGAGGCAAGTTCCAGACGTTGACTTCCTTATAATCAGTGCACAAACAATGATCTCCGGGGTAAACCTACCTGAGACTTTGTCCCATAGGGAACTGCAGACTTTTTTCCTGAAAGAGAGTGGATCATTCTTGCTCTCATGGGAATACCCTGGGCTACAATCTGAAATGAAACCAGAAATACTGAGTTCAATGACAGTAACATGGCATTATGCGAGAAAGATAGAAGTTGATTTTTAAATGTAATTTCAAGTATTCTCCAAGACATTTTAAAAATTGTGAAAGACCATAGAAGCCCAGCGTGGTAGAAACTCCTTCAATGAAAATGGTGATCATGAAGCTTTTAGTTTTTTTTTAATCTTAGATCTTAGAACTGGCTTAGAATTTATCTGATCTAAATCAAATATCACAGATTGAGGAAAGTGATTTGTTGTTACAGAGGTTAAGTGATTTTCTCATCATGACAAAAAGGGATATTATAAGGAGTAAAACCCAGGGCTCCTAACATTCAATGCAAAGTGTTTTCTTACACATGGCTGCTGCTACCTGGGAGAAAATAATAGGAATGCAAATAGCACTCACATTTACTTGTACTATCAGCTCAAAGACACATTGTCACTGAAGTAGTATCAAGAAAAATACATATATCACGTCTGTTTATATTACCAAGTTACACGTAGACAGTGAAAAGGTCTACAACATTAAGCTCATATGATGAAAATCTGCTATAGGCCCACCATTCTTTATTCAAACCCATGGGGCTTCATGGTTTCGGAATTCAGAATTTTTCAATTTTAGAAAGTAGTGTAGTACCCATATGCTGGATATCACATAAACCATCCCATAATCAAACACAAAATTTCTGTAGCAAAACATATTTATGCTAAATGAGATTTTTAAAAGACTACAAAGAGTCTCATGTCAGGTCAGGTTTTGCTACTCAATGAGTGATGAGCAGCTTTCTATTTTCAGAGTTTTTTGGAGTGTAAAATTGTAGATAAGAGATTATGGGCCTGTGCAATTGGGAAAAAAAGGAATTTGGCTCCTCTTATCCTGGATGCCATCTTGACTCTCACTTTCTACAGGCAGTGATGCACCATCCTGTTGAGAACCCAGTATCGGAAGCAATCGTCCGGTTGCAGGGGCCCCCTCGGGTGCCTCGAGTGTCCAATGTTCACCCTCTTGCCAAATTTCAAATATTAAAAGCTTTAGTAGAATGAGTTTTCATGCAGAGATTCTTGGTATTAAATGGTACTTTTTAAGCCAGGATGAAATCAAATCCACGCAATTGTTGAAAAATACCAGGTATTATCTTCTATAAGAAAGATACATTAAGTACCTGATCTTCCAGGCCAACAGCTTTCAAGGCTTGTCGTCCTCTATGAGAAAGGGCTAAGTTAATACTTCTTCCACGTGTGAAGTCAGCCACTCGAGGATCTGAGACATTGGAAGCAGACTCCATGTTACACACTCTTTATATCCTAGTCCAGGATAAGCAAAATTACCGCACCTGAACAATTGGTTCATTCAGAACCAAATTAAAGACCTTCTTAATTCTTCTAAAGAAAATGCTAATAGCAGTAAATTTATATTAAATTAAATTTAGATAGTTGGTGTTTTTTTTAAAAAAACTAGTTTTTCTAAAAAAATTGTTTTATTAAAGAAACTTTTTAAGTTCAGAAAATCTAAAGAAAAATAAATCAAAAAATTAGAACCACATCCTGCAATTAATTCTTTCTCTCCCTTCCTTCCTTCCCTCCTTCCATTCTTTCTCTTTTTTCTTTCTTTCTCTTTCTTTTTT
>NW_012117377.1:3352815-3405570 GCF_000951035.1 Colobus angolensis palliatus | reverse complement strand
CCTCCCTCCCTTCTTTCCTTCCTTCCTTCCTTCTTTCAGCCAGGCTGGAGTGCAGTAGCGCAATCTTGCCTTATTGCAACCTCCGCCTCCTGGGTTCAAGCAATCCTCCTACCACACACCACCACACCAAGCTAACTGTTGTATTTTTTGTAGAGATGGAGTTTTGCCATGTTGACCAGGCTGGTCTCAAACTCCTGGCCTCAAGCGATCCACCTGCCCTGGCCTCCCAAAGTGCCAGGAGCCATGATGCCAAGCCTTCATCCTGCATTTTTCACCATGGACGTACCTTCCCTAGCTTCATATACATCAATCTGGAAATTCCTCTTTGCAAGAAAGCATGCTTGTAATGAGCCAACCTAGAAATTAACAAAAAAAAAAATTAAATACTTATCTGATTCCACAAATATAGGGAATTTTTAGCAGTAAAATGAAGCATCATGTGTGGCTATATTTTACTAGCCTCACATGATGTGTGGTCATATTTTACTAGCCTCATTTATCACATTGATTTACTCAATTTCTGCTGAAAAGTATCAATGGCAAAAATAGCAATATTTATCCAAGATTAAGTAATACAATTTTAGAAGTCGTTTTTTTTTTTACTTTTTTATAGTGAGGTAATTTTCAAACAGAAATAACATAAAACATATATAGCTTACAGAATAATTAGAAAGCAATTCTTTATAACCTTACATCCATTATAAGCACTACTCTGGTCAAAAAGTAGAATAGCGTCATTCCTCCAAAACTCCCCCCACCTCCTCCCCAGTTATAGTCCCCTTCCTCTCACAAAGAGGTAAACATTATTCTGACTTTCATGATAACCCATTCTTGCTTTTTTATATATTAGCCTTTAGGTATACATATTTCTAAGCAATATACTTTAATTTTACCCATTAAAATTTTTTAAGTTTTTTTTTAGAGATGGGGTCTCACTATACTGCGCAGGCTGGTCTCAAACTCGTGAGCTCAAGTGATTCTTCCACCTTGGCCTCTCAAAGTGCTAGAATTATAGGCATGAGCCACTGTGCCCAGCCATTTACCCATTTTTTAACCATATAGTTAGAATTACCGTGTGTGTGTGTGTGTGTACGTGTGTGTGTGTGTGTGTGTACGTGTGTGTGTGTGTGTGTGTTTGTTTTTGCATCTTGCTTCTTTAAGGCAACATTATGGGATTCATTTACATGATTACATGTAAACTTAAGGTCATCCATTTTTTTTATTACTGGATGATTCTTCATTACATGAAAGATCACAGATTATCCATTCTACTGTCAAAGGACACTTCAGTTGTTTCTGGTCTGGGAATATGTTAACAATGCTTCAAAGAACATTTTTTTGTGTGCAGGAATTCTGGTACATATATGATGATTTTTTTTCGAGGATTCTATGCATGGAAATGGAATATCTGGTCAAAAGTTTATGTGCCTTTACTTTTATGATGCCAAACTGTTTCAAAATTTGTTCGTAATGTGTTTTCCCACCAACAGCTTCTCAGAATTTATCTTTGCCAGCACTTGATGTTCTCAAACTTTTCATTATTGTGGAGTGGGAAGGTGCGACCTGGTAAGTCAGAGAGGAAGGTAGTTTTAATTTGCATATGCTTAATTACTAAAGAAGTTGAGCACTTTTTTTGTTTTGTTTTGTTTTGTTTTGAGACAGAGTTTCGCTCTGTCACCGAGGCTGGAGTGCAGTGAGCACTTTTTCATATATTGATTGGCTGTTTGGATCTCCTCTTTTACCAAGCGTCTGTTTAGGTCTTTTGCCCATTTTCTACTGGGTTGCCTATCTTTTTTCTTTTCTTTCTTTTTCTTTTTTCTTTTCTTTTTTTAGTTGTTCGTAGAGTCTGAATATAGAGTCTTTGTCATTTTTAAACATGAAAAATATCTTCTTCCATTCTGTGCCTTGCTTCTTAAATGCTATAGTCTATTTTGAGGATGAGAAGCTGTTTATTTTAATGTAACCATATTCATCCATCTTTTATTTTATTATTAATGTAATTACAATTGTCATTTTATTTTTAATGCAATTACGAATGTCTTGTTCAAGAGATCTTTGCCTATTCTGAGATCATAAAGAATTTTTTCTGATCTATTGTCTTCTTAAAGCTTTATAGTGTTGTCTTCCCAATAGCTTTATATAGGTTGTGGTAGTTTACTACCTCATCACTAGCAACTTGTATTTGGTAAAGTCATCTGTATATAATTATCATACTTGAATTTTCAACAGTAATCAATACCGTTAACTAGACCTTCTGGAAACACTAACCTTCTCTCATTTTCTGGTTTTCTTCATACTTCTCTGGCCAGTCCCACTTTTCCTCTTTCACCATTGCAAAGACAGACAAATATTGGAGTTTCTCAAATCTCCATCCAAGTCTGTCTTCTCCATCCATGATGATATGAAAATTTATATCTCCTATCCAGATCTGTTTTTCAAGCTCATGCATACAAATATTTAAGTGATATAGCTTCTGGTATGTCTCAAAGCACCTCAAAATCAACAGATCCGAATTGAAACTTGCAATCATCCACTCCCATCTCATCAATCCTCTCCACATATTCCCTATGTAAGTGAATGATATGCCATCCATCCAGTTGCACAAACTAGAAAGGAGTCACCATCTCTCCTTGATACTCTATTTCCAGTTCTGCCAATTCTACCTAAAAATGTTTTTCCATCTACTCATCTCTTTTCACTTTCACCTTTCTGCCTCTAGTTATTGGAATCATTATGCTTGACTAATATCACATTTTCTGTGTATTCTACCAGCATTCATCTTGTCTCTTTCCAATTTATTTTCCACAAGCAGTCATTTAGGGTGATGGTGTAATAGGTCATTGGAACTAATACCTCTACTGAGAGGAAAAGGAGATGCAGAGAGATGAACCTGGCATTTGGAGCCACGCCTATAGGCATCTACGAATGCAAGAGAGGCTGAGGACTTCAGTAGAATTTTTGACAGACTCATGAAACTAGAAGTACCATATTTGGAGTCTGGAACACTCCCACACCCCTTGCTCAGGAGGGCAGGTTCTGATAAACCCCTTAGGTTTTAGATCAGGGCCCTAAACAGGTACATCCCAGGAGAAGGACCAACTGGAAGGAAACCAGGGCTCCAAGGGCCTGTCTGGAAATCATCTCTAGTCCTGATCAGATTGCATTAATTTTTGATTGCTGGTAATCACAGCCACCCAAAAGAAACAAACATAAATCCTCTCTGGAAAAAAAATGACATCACCATAGGCCTCTGATTTTCCCCGTGTTTTAAAATATACAAATCTAATCATGTCACCCTTCTACCCCAGCCTTGCTATCTTTCTTTTAGCCATTGTATTCAGCATGCTGCCCCTCACTGAGGGGTTTAGCATGTATTACATCCATGGCCAGAAATGTTATCTTTCCTCTTTACATAGTAAACTTCCATTCATCCTCCAGGTCTCCACTCAGTTTCACTCCCTAAAAAAAGACTTCCTGGGCCACCCTACCTCAAATCTTGCAACTGTGAGTTCTCACAGTGCTTTGAACTTTATCTTTGGGGTAAATTGCATCCTTCCAATTTCATATGTTCAAGTCCTAACCCCCAGTACTGTAAGAATGTGGCATTATTTGGAGACAGGATCCTAATATAGGTAATCAAGTTAAGATGATATCGTTAGGGTGGGCCTTAGTCCAATATGACTTGTGTCTTTATAAAAAGGGGAATCAGACGTGCATTGAGGAAAGATGATGTGAAGAGACACAGAGAGAAGACTTCCATCTACAAGCCATGGAGAGGGACCTGGAATAGGTCTTTCTCTCATAGCTCTCGGAAGGAACCAACCCTGCCGACACCTTGATTTTGGACTTCTAGCACCAGAACTGTGAGACAATACATTTCTGTTTCTTGAGCTACCCAGTTTGTGGTAATTCATTTTGGCAAGCCTAGCAAACTAAAACAAAAAGCTTACCACAATGGAAAATTTACATCTTTAGAGTGCTTCTATAATCAATATCTGTCTATCCTTCTAAGCTAGCAACAGATTCTGCTCACCATTTTATTCCTAGCATCTACCACTGTGTTTGCAACATAGTAAGTGCTTTATATATATTTGTTCAGTGTATAAATAATGGTAGAGATTACATTTTTAAGTAAAGTTTGTCACCAAGTGAAGCCAAAATTTATTGAGCGCCTACTAAATATAACTTAATCTGCTAAATTTTAGGGAGTCAGAGGTTACCAGGATAAGTCCTTGTGCCCAATAAACACCCTATTTAGTAAAAAGAGACAAACATATAAATGTATCAATGCTTAATGAACCACGTTTGAGTATGGAGGCCCACTTCTTACATTAAAAATTTGCAGATTCTTTTATATTATTTGAATTTCTAACATGGATTATTTAAAAAGATATAATAAATTTCGTCACAAATCATCTACATATACTTTAAAAATAATTAGGTGTTTAAGTCACGTAATTTTATCCTACTTACTCACAATTTTGTATGCATGTTATTTCACAGACCCCTTACAAAATAGTTCTGGGCTCACACGTAAAAATCAATGTAAAGAACGAAAATAATAAGTGAGGTCCTAGAAAACACACATGAAAAAGATTAATTTTGCCTTGACGAATGTGGCAAATTGTATTTTTCAAAGATGGTCATGATGATATCCCTTATCCTACATGCTCTTCTCCAGTGTGATCTTGATACTCCTTCATCAACACATGGGGTTTATTTCTACAATCTCTTAAATCTAGAAGGGCCTGTGATTGCTTTGACCAAAACAAATGCAGTAGAAATTACCCCTGAGTTATTTTCAAGCATAGTCCTTAACTGGTCCAGAAGTTTCTGCTTCTTTCTTTTAGGAAGTCAATTATCACAAAAGACAACAGGGTCAGGAGAGTTGGAATGAAGACACAGGAGGTTCATTTATTAGATTGGTGCAAAAGGAATCGCGGTTTTTACCATTAACCACAATTACTTTTGCATCAGCCTAATAGAAATGAGTCTCTCTTACTGAGAAAACAGGTAGGGAGGAAGGCAAGTAGGATGCTAAAGCCACAATCGAAACATCAAGTGATCAGTGAAAATCTAATGTAGGGAAATGGCCTAAAAGGAGGGAGACTGAGATTCAGAAGCAAGAAATCCATTCATCCATCTCCTAAAAATTCAACCACAGTAAAGGAGCTACAATATATAATGCTGCAAACAAAGCTCTCAGTGACCATGTTGAAAAAGGATCAGCTCCAAGCCAATGATGGGCCAATGGTCTGGTTGCATGGGTTTGTTATGTTCCTTTTCTTTGATGAAAATTGATTCCAGGATCTCAGAAAAGGCGGGATGACCAGGGTGGAGATTCTGCCTCAATCATTCTAAGGTTGGCAGATGCCAATTCATACCTTTCCAACACTTACGTGTTTGCCAGTTGAACATGTATTAATGGTTTTTATGGGAGAATAAGGGATCTCGGGTAGTGTGGGCACAATAAAATTAAATCTAACTTAGGCTCATGAAAATATTAAATGCTAGAGAGGATGAGGCCTAATGGGATCTCTTACACATGGCTTGTAATTATCTTTTCAAGTTGAATATTCACATATTGAACAAACCAGCAATTCCTCTTAAAGGCATATACACAAGAGAAACTTTTGCTATATGTGTATCAGGTGACATGTGCCAGGCTGTTCAGTGTAGTGCCTTTCATAGGTAAAATAGACAAGTAAAAAAGCTGGGAATAGCCCAAATGACTATCAGAGAGGAATGAATGAACACATTATGACGTATTCACACAATGAAATATGAAAAGCTGTGAATAGCCCAAATGACTATGAGAGAGGAATGGATGAACACATTATGGCATATCCACACAATGAAATATGATATGAATATATTAGCAATACTATATGTGAAAAAATAAGACTCAGATGATTTTATACTGCATGATACAAAATAAAAACAATCAGGACTAAACTGTAGATATATGAAAATATGTAATTTTTGAAACACATAGCTAGTATTTATATGTACATGTATATATGAGATAAATATGTAAATAATATATGATAAAATGATATATAAAAATGCAAAGTAGTGATAAATAAGAGTTGGCATAATGCTTCTAATGGGTCGGGGAGAAGTACAGAGTTGATGAAGTCATTAGCAATCTACCACTTCTTGTGTTGAGTAGTAGATTCATGACTGCTTATTATTATTATTGTTAATAAACAGACAAAGAAGTAAAAGTGTTTTCTCCAAGACCCGTCATAATAGTGCGTAATGAAATAAAGCTTATATGACTATCATCCCAATTCTGTGTAACTGAAGTTCAAATAAATTTAAAGAAAAAATACATTGGTAGATGTTATGTCAGTTCAGCCGGAAGAGGTAGTAATGTGTGTGGCTAACAATATAACTTTCAGACTGTAATTTTCTTTCCCTTCTCACTTTCTGTAAAAAGTGCTTAATTGGGAATAACTATCAGTGCCACCTTGAGTTGTTATGCTGGCAGAAAGGACTAAGACATAAATATATAAGTGGAAAGGAAATGTGGTATGTAAAGCATGCTAAGCCCACCACAAACTCTTGGTTAAGGCACAGCTGCGTTCCTGAACATAAATAGTCAAGGAGGATGGAACATGAGAGAAGAAATTGGACAGAGTTAGACAGCTGGGAGAAATAAACAGATTTTTTGATTCTGGTTCTGAGGGTAAAACCTTAATAGAGACAGGACAGCTTCCAGTAAGGACACGAACAATTATGAAAATTTTCTGTGTTTGTTTTGAAACACTAAACGTTCACAAGAGTGAGATGTTTGCTCACAAAATAATTTTGCAAATTAATATTTTATGAATAACCAGTCTGGTCTGTTTGTGCGTACAAGACTCTGAGGACATTCCTTGGTCACACAATTACGGATTTACCCAATTTGTCATTCTCTCGCTTCTCCACTTTCTTCTTCTGTTTCTTCATACTTCCTTATTTACAGGTCGTGTGCTTTTGACCCCATCTCAGTTCATTATAGGGATGCCTAACCTACCACTTAAAAATACTATTTGAATATTTCCTTTCTGTAAATGGTAGGGTATGCTTCTCCTGTCTTCCGTTGCTTAGGTTTTCTGTCAGTTCCCATGTGACCCCTGTAGCAGCAATTGTTCAAGTAGCCGGTGATCATGAGAAAACAGTAAACCATTTAAATTGATAAATGTTGACCCTTGAATCTTACATTGAACTGATATGCAACAACAACAAATAAAACAAGAAGGGGAAACAGGATTATAAAAATTCCATACATTTTATGTCTTTTCATATAATGTGTTTGAAATTAATCTGATAGTGCAATATTACACATGTGTCAACTACTTTTGACTTGATGAAGCATATAACACCTTCCCTAATCCTTAAGAATCATGAATGTTTCTGAGTTTTCTGTCTATCCAACTTTTAAAAAACTTGTTAATAGTTTTTGAAATCCATATTTGGTCATGAAACTATAGTTTGCTGTCTCAAGAATTTGATCTTTGGTTATATCAATGCAATGAGAAGAATCAGACTGTTAACTCTACTTATAATGCAATAAGCACATCAAAGTGTCTTCATACTTTGTTAGTAACTATTACATCTTCCAGAAGTGCATATGTTATGCCAAATATTATTTTATTATTTTATCCTTACCCTGAGTTCTCTAATCTGTGTCATCTGGAATTGATCTCTAAAGCCCAGCAGTGGTCTTGATTTTCCCTCTTATGAGAAGGTGAATGACTCACAGTCCATGAGTGCTCTTAAGAAAATTTATGACTTACTCTAGTCTTGGTCTTTGTCCTGAACTCCATCTGTGACTACTGAACCTGTCTATAGGCATCTCCCTCTCAACATAGCTAAAATTTGACTTATTCCCATTCCTCAACCCTCTCTTTCTCCTTCTTCTGTATTCTGTATTCCATAAACTTTCTTCCTCCTTATATATTTCATATCTTAGAGAATAGCAATTGCACTCACTAATTCACCCAACCAGGATAGCTTGGTGAATATTTAACATCCCTTTCTACCTACTAGTATACATGAAATTAGGCAATATGTCCTACTGACTGTTCCTCTTCAGTCTCTCTCACAACAGATCTGCCACCCACAGCTCTGTCCTTACATGGGTCCCTCATTAGCTTTTACCAGGCTACTGCAACAGTTTTGTAATAACCCTCTTTCGCCAGTCTCTATGCATTCAGTCTGCACTCTGCACTAGAACTAGTCATCTTTTTTTTTTTTTTTCCTTTTTAGATAGGGTCTTGTTCTGTCACTCAGGCAAGCATACAAGGCTGGGATCATAGTTTACTGCAACCTTGAAGTCCTGGGCTCAAGTGGTCTCCTGCCTTGGTCTCCCAAATAGCTGTGATTACAGGTGTGCTTCTATGCCTGGCTAATTTTTTAAATTTTTGTAGAGACAGGATCTTGCTATGTTGCCAAGGTTGGTCTCAAAACCCTGGGCTCATGTGATCCTTCTGCCTCAGCCTCCCAAAGTGCTGGTATTATAGACATGAGCCATCATGCCCAATCACTAATTATCTTCTTCTTCTGTTTTTTTTTTGAGACAAAGTCTCGCTCTGTCACCCAGGCTGGAGTGCAGTGGCGTGATCTCTGCTCACTGCAAGCTCTGCCTCCTGGGTTCACGCCATTCTCCTGCCTCAGCCTCCCGAGTAGCTGGGACTATAGGCACCCGCCACCATGCCCAGCTAATTTTTTGTGTTTTTAGTAGAGACGGGGTTTCACCGTGTTAGCCAGGATGGTCTCGATCTCCTGACCTCATAATCTGCCCACCTCGGCCTCCCAAAGTGCTGGGATTACAGGCGTGAGCCACCGCACCCGGCCTCACTAATTATCTTCTAAATCAGACATTGAATGATGTATTTTTGTCTTACTGTTGTTTATTAGCTCCTCATCTTTTCAGGATAAAATTCCAAATTTTCAACATGACATAATAGATTCTTACATGTGATCCCTACCTCTTTCTCCAGTTCATGATGCACTATTCTCATGCACCATCTGTAATAGGCATACTACATTTACTATATGTTTTCTGAATATGCCATGCACTTTTATTCTTCCATGCCTTTGAATACTATCCTTCAGTGTAGTTTTTCCTGATACCGCTACTGCTCCAAAAGACTTGTCTGCCTTTTCTTCTGTAATTATATACATATATATATATGTATACATGTGTTTTAATGTCTCAAGTGCCTTGAATTATTTATTTATAGTCTTGTCTGACTTCACCAGGCAGTAAATTCTCAGAGAGGAATAATATTTGTATGGCTTGTGTTTTGTCTATCTTTTTATCTGTGATACAAACCACAAATTCTAATGAATTAGAAAATACAGGTAAATGTGAAGAAAAGAGTAATTTCTCACAATTTTACCACCAGTGGTAACCAATATTAACATTTTCTATGTATGTAAAATACATGACATTTCTTTTCAAAATGGTAACGGGTTGTATATTTTCTTTCATAATTTCTTTCAAAAAATAAAAAGTGTACTCTAAATACGTTTCCATGTCAAAAGATGTCTGAAGAAAAAGTATTTAATACTTGCCTTACATTTTATTGTATGCTTATATTTGGATATTCAAGTTATTTTAATTCTTTAGCATTATAAATGATTGTATGATGCATACACGTTTCTTTTGATAAAATCTCACTAATGAAATGGCCCACCAAAGGGCAATTTTGAATAAAAGAGATTGAAACACTGGCAAATCCTGAGCTCCAACACCCTCTTTCTCTCTGCCCTGTCGGCTCCTGGGCCTTGTTACTAGTGGGGGAATGGAGTAAGGATAACAGGGGAATGAGAAAACCAAGAGGTAAAGAAGAGAGTCTGAAGTGAGCTGGGGAGAGAATACTGATGGTCTAGAGTGTAAGAGGAGCCTGCTCAATCTTCTTTTGTCTTGCTTTTGGAGTAACTGCAGAGCACATGAAAAAGATTCAGATTGAGTGGGGCAAGATTATTTCAGAAGGTTTTGTTGTGAGTTTTGAGTACACTCCAGATTTGGTGTTTTTGAGAGCCCACATTAGTTTCTATTTCCTTTTAATTTCTCATTGGCTGAAGGACAATTGTTTCTCTGAATGCAATGTCATGCTTAGGTCAACTTCAAGGGTGAGGTAGCTATTGCTGCTTTCTGCAAACCCCTGCCCCCCACCTTTTTTTTTTTTGTTTTGTTTGTTTGTTTGTTTGTTTGAGACAGAGTCTTGCTCTGTCACCCAGGCTGGAGTGCAGTGGCATGATCTGGGCTCACTGCACCCTCCACCTCCCAGGTTCACGTGATTCTCCTGTCTCAGCCTCCTGAGTAGCTGAGAATACAGGCACATGCCGCCATACCTGGCTTATTTTTTGTGTATTTTGGTAAAAACAAGGTTTCACCGTGTTGCCCAGGCTGGTCTTGAACTCCTGAGCTCAGGTGATCTACCCGCCTAGGCCTCCCAAAGTGCTAGGATTACAGGCATGAGCCACCATGCCTGGCCAAATCCTCCATATTTTTAAGACTACAGATGTGTATATTTTCAAGTTCTTTTCCAGGAAAAAAATAGCAGCTTAGATTACCATCAACAGTGCGTGAGGGTGCTGTTTTTTGTTTTTTCTTTGAGTGAACAGATAGAGGACTAGATAAATGCCTGAGTGAATATGGACAGAAGGGAAATAATCTGAGAGTATTTGGGAGGAGGACGGGCCAAGTGAGAAGGAATGAAAGACACACTCTTTGCAGGTACTTAACAAAGTTTGGAGCTATCTAAAGTTGATGGTTCCATTCCAGATACTTCTCACCAGATAGCAAATGAAGGAATCTCTGAGGGAGGAATTCCCTGAGGGGAGAGTGGGATTTATAACGCACAGCCACAAAGAAATCCATTCCACCTCTGTTTTAAGAAGGTGCTAGATATGGGGCACTAATGAGAGTTTTTCATATTTAAGAAGGCTCAGAGCCTATGAAATAGAAAACTGAAACCCAGGGCTAACATGGTGAGGCCCACCAAACTTAGCCTGCCTTGCTTGCTTTTTACTGCTTACTTCTAGTTGATCTCAAAGCCCATATAGCTAAAAGTCATGTAGCCAAACAATATACATCTAATCTGTCACTAGCTTCCTTATAGACAACATCTCTGGCATGTATGTCACTATGGTAATGGTTGCTTAAAGGTTTTTTCAGTTTTTTGTTTTTTGTTTTCAGGAACTAGGCTGGCAGCTCTTATCCAGTTTAAACTACTTGAGAGAGGCCACCAACCCTCTTTCTACCTCCCCCATTGACTCCTGGACCTTATTACCATGGAGTAAGGCTGATAGGAGAATGAGAAAGCAGATAGAAGAAGGAAAGAAGAGAGTTGCAGGCCCTTCAACTGGGCCTGCACAAATGCCCAAGAAGTGACTTTCTGACACCAGAAGGCCAAAAACTTCACCTTCAGAGCATGCTAATGCCACCATTTTCTGAACACGTGTCCTATGAAGAGTTGTGAACCTCGATTATGCGTGCTCAGACCACCTATGACTTCATTTTCCCCACTGTTAATCACCTTCCCTCACACCTTAAACCACCCCGCTTCTTTACCCCATAAATATCTCTAAGCCCTGTCTTCGGAGAGGTGGATTTGAAAGCTGTTCTTCCATCTCCTTGCTGGGCTCTCCTGTGAATAAAATCTTCTCTTTACTGCAAAACTTGTTGATATGGTTTGGCTGTGTCCCCACCCAAATCTCATCTTGAATTGTAGCTCCCATAATCCCCATGTGTTGTGGGAGGGACCCAGCGGGAGGTAATTGAATCCTAGGATCGGGTCTTTCCCATGCTGTTCTCGTGACAGTGAATGAGTCTCATGAAATCTGATAATTTTGTAAAAGGGAGCTCCCCTGCACGCCCTCTCTTGCCTGCCACCATGTAAGACGTGCCTTTTGCCTTTTGCCATGATTGTGAGGCCTCCCCAGTCACATGGAATTGTGAGTCCATTAAACCTCTTTTTTTTTTTAATAAATTTCTCAGTCTCAGGTAGGTCTTCATCAGCAGCATGAAAACGGACTAATACACTTGTTATCTCAGTAACTGACTTACTGCATGCTGGCAGAACAAACCTGGTTTGGTATCAAAACAAAAGTAGAGTGAATAGAGCTTAGTTTATTTTCATATTGATAAAATAATGACAATAAAGGTTAACAGTAATTAGGTCTTTTTCATGGTGTAGCTCATTAATATTTGCAAAAAATAAAAGTATGCACTTGAATCAAATTCTGTGTAGACCTCAACCCAGGATTATAAGCCATTTGATGGTTCATCTGTGCTAAGGATGTTTACTTCGGGGAAAGTGAAAATTCTGGGTGACATTTGATTTCTGCTTTTAGAAAGGAGTAGGTTGAGAACAAAGCTAGAGATCTGTGAGCGAGAAAGTGTGAAAAAGAAGCAGTAGAATCTTAGCATTAAAAGACTAGCAGTCTAGTTTTAGCCCAAGAGGAAGAAACTAAGACCCATAGGGTAAGATTTCCTGAGCTTCCAGCTGGTTGCAAACTCTGCTATTCCAAGTCTCCTCACTGAATAACACTGTTTCCATCCCGTGAAGCTGAGTGAAAAGTAAGGGGTGAGGTGGAAAAATCCTGAGAACAGAACAGAAACACCATTTGGGGACAGTTTAGCATCAAGACCATTTTGAGCCTATAAATCCACAACAAGATTTAACATCTATAGCTGTGAGACATAAACTCTCATAGAGTCAAGGTCAAAGTACCTCAAAGGCAATTTCGTCAGCAGAGTCCACTGACTTGACTTGAATTCCAGGGGGCAGGGCACAATTATCAACAATAAGTCGAAACGTACAAATCTCATCACCCTCTAAATACTACTAAATGGACAACTTTGCTGGGTCAAACATAGGGAGAGTAGATCACAAAACCCTCTACAGTGGGGTTTCTTTTATGCAGAAAGGAACAGAAGAAATATTTGAATGATATCCTAAAATACATCTCCAAAATATATGCTAGAATAGTCGACATACATTGCAACAGCAGGAGGCAGCTGAGACTGGAATGCTTAATAGTACTCTTAGCCAAGGCTCTTGGCTTCAGTCAGAAAATGAGGTCTTGAGTAGCTTTAGCTGTCACTGAAATGGTGCTTTTTTGCTCTGATCACTTTCATCATACCTGTAAACACTGAAAATAGCTATCAAAAGCAGTATTTTCTGACTCTCAAGGACTGAATTCAGACATGGATTAAGGTCACCTGTTTAGGTTACATGGCCTTTGTTTACTTCTCTGGCTTGTCTACTTCTCTCCCACTTCATAAAGAAAAGAAAACATATCACTCTAACATGAAGTAAGGCAGTTTGTATGGCAGTTTTTTTGTAATGTAGGTTTTTCCTGAACTGATGTGCTAGAATTGAAAAGCTACACCTGTAGAACTCCTTCCAGCCTGCAAAATTGAGATTACTTTCCAAATCCTGTTTTAAGCTACTCTCTGAAAGGACTACATTCCTTATGGCATAGTTGTGTTAAAAAAACCATTAAAAAATTTCCTATAACTTCTAAAAGAGTGATTCTCCACTTTGTTCTGAAATCGAACTCATGCACAGAAAATATTTTAGTGTGGTTCACATTATAAAGCACTGGGAAACCTTTGTAAAGGTAGCAGGAGCCAAAGATAAAATAATCTTTAGATCTACAAAGTAAAAAGCTTCTATGGGGAATAAACTATGCATAACAAAATTTTGACAGAAGGCAGCATTTGATAATGGCAAACAAAGCCCTGTAGGCATTTAAAGAAAGGAGAAGTCTTCACAGGTTGATCCTCCTGCAGTTACCTTCTGGAACTAGCAGGAGGTAATCCCATTGGCTGGAGAAGGGATAGGGGAGTTGTAATTCACACAAGGAGGAAAATATCGGTCAATACAGTGGTTTTTCTAAATATTTAGGTCAATGATCTTGAAATGCTATTTTAATGTATTTTCCCACTCTTTTTTCAATATTTAAACTTTACCTGGTTTATGATTATAGCTTAGTTTCTTTTACCTTTTGTTTCTCAGTAGGAGTTTATTTACCGATTTGTTGATCTCTTTGACTGAACGTGTCTTCAAAGAAAGGAAATCAACTGGATTAACCCAAGATCAGATGATCACTACATCAGAGCAAGAACAACTTCTCAGGGTGACTTTTCACTAGGCAAGGTTACTAGACATGGTAAGCTACCACTGATAAGAATTGAGGGAAGTTCACTACATTTTTTGGATGTCTAAGTAAAGATTCTCAACTTTTACTTTTTTTTCTAGGGGCCAGGGGAGAGCCTTTAATGTGTTAGACAGTATAAGGTACTGGGATATGGTTTATGGAAAGGAGGAGATGGGAAAGGAGGGTGGGAAAAAAAAAAAAACAGAAGAAGATGGGCAAAAATGTAATCTTGTCCTCTATGCAAAGACATTAACCTTCTTGAATTGCTCTATTTAGTCAATACTTTTAAAAATAATTTTCTCAATATTCAAACATGCATCTGTTATTATTTTTTCACCTTTGTATCATTAAGTTTTCTCATTCCTCTCATTTATTCGTCCACCCAATACATAATGTTAGGCATAATTCCAGCCTCTGGAATACATTGGTCAATAAGAGTTTATATCCTAGTTGGAGTAGATATTTAAGAAACAGGTAAAAAAATAAAAATAAAAATAAAAATAAATTAAAAATTAAAAAAAAAACCCGAAGTGTGTAATTTCTGATACTGGTAGATAAGATTAAAAAATAAAAAGGGAAAGGGGTGAAGCCAGAAAGGAAGATAGGCTCAGTTCAGACAGGACTTTTGGTAAAGAGTTTGGGTTTTTTTTATTTGTAATGGGAGATCATTGGAAGATTTTAAGCAGGGCGTGATAATGATCAGACTCATGTTTTAAAAGGGTGTTTCTGGCTGTGGTGTGTAGTACAGACTATAAGGGAACAGGAGTTAAAGCTGGGAGACTAATTTGGAGGTTGTTGCAAGAATATGGATGGGAGGTGATAATGGCTTGGGCCAGGATGGTTGTAGTGGCTAGAATTTAAATGTATTTTGGATATAGAGCCTCAAGGCTTACTGATGGAGTGAAAGAAGAATAAGCATTTGCATAAAATGAAAAAAGGAATCAAACATGATGCCTAAGCATGGACCTGAGCAATGGGATGGATAGAATTCTTTTGCAGAGGAATTTTAGTTGTTTCCTAATACACAAGTAGTAATTTTTGTATCCTATTTTCCAGCATATGTATGACGTGGTTACATGATAATGATCTCATGTTATTCAGGGAGAAATCCATGGATAACACCCACATTTTATGCCCCCCAAAACCATATATCCAATCACATATTTGTTATCTCTCCCTTGGATTTCTAAGAGACAATTTTTAAAATGAGATATCACTGCTGCCACCTTAGTCTAAGTCTTGAACTAAAGTAACAGCCTCCTAACTGGTCTGTCTTGTCTTAAAATTTTCCTAGTCATTCTCCACATAATGGTCCAAGGGACCTTCTAAAATCACAACTTAATTTCCTGCCTAAAATCCTCCAATAGCTTCCGATAGTAATTTGAACAAAATCTGATCTTGCCTGGACCTCTAAGATCTTACAAGATCTGGCTCTGTCAGCTTCTCTGGCCTCATCAGCTACTCTTCTCTGGCCTCATTCGGTTCCTGCCTTTCTTTCTGCTCCTTGAACTTGGGCAGCTCATTATTGCCCGAGGGTTTCTCTTCGGGCTGTTCCCTCTGCCTGAAATGTTCTTTCTCAAGATCTTCACTTGGTTAGTCCTATCTGATCATTCAGGTCTCCGGTCCCTGCTGAATATGTCCCTTCAGCAGAGCAGCTGTCCCTTACCACATTCTAAACAGGTACTCCCAAAGCGACTCTCTACAGCATTAGTCTGTTTTCATTTCTTTCATAGTGCTTCACTTTAACTGAAATTATCTTGTTTGTTTTCTTCTTCCTTGTCTTTTTCTTCTCTGGAATTCTCACCCTTGCATCCCTACTACCTAAAACAATGTTGGCACTTAGTAAGTAATAAGATTTTGTTGAACACATTAATTCTTATTTAGAATAATTCTTATTCTAAAACAACGTTGGCACTTAGTAAGTAATAAGATTTTGTTGAACACATTAATTCTTATTTTGTGCAACATTTTGATAGGAGAGAATTGGACACAAGCCTAGTATGAAGCAGTGACAACACATGTCCCAACCAGTGACCGACACATCATGTGATAGCATTTCTAAATGAAAATTTAGAATCATAAATGTTCAAAGAACTTTCTAGCACTTTGGGGAAAAGACACTAAGGAAGGCAGATCAAAAAAACAGTTAGCATATACTATATAAATACATGTGTGGCATAAAATATACCATCTATATTCAGCCTAGAACAGTGTTACACCTTCGATAAATTTTTTGTTGAGTGGATACATGAATGAATTAATTAAAAGTCTCCAAATGATTTGACCAAAGGTGATAGGGAAATGATTTAACCTTGACTAATTGGGATGTCTATATTCTGAAACTGAAATTCTGCTGAGAGGGGAAAAAGCAAAGTTAAATCGAAGCAGACCCACGTTAAACAGAACTACCTTTGGCACCATAACTATGAAAGCAGAGTGACCTCTCCTTCTGTCTTGCTAGGTGTGCGGCAAGTCCCAGCACCTTTACGTCACTTGCTCAGTGAAAGGTAAACACCACACTCCACTGCCGTAGGCGCTCCACTGGAAGAGTCAAGTAAGTCAGGCGACCACATAAATCTTATTTCCAATTACTCATATAACTAGTGAACATTCAACATGATACTTTGACGTTAGCTTCATATTTCTTGACTCTTTTATTCTCATTAGACAGCATTAACTGAGTTATTAAACAAAGTGGGACAAATGTTTTTATTAAAATGAATATTAAGACTAATTCCTGTTCCTAAAAAATAGTCAATTTGGGGATAAAATCAAATTCAATTTGCATTATTTTTGCTTTTTAACAAATCCTTAACCAAAATGATGAGGGAAAACAGAAACCTTTATACTTAATGGCTATAAAATACCTTTCCTGAAAAAGAACAGACTAAAACCCATACTATATTAAATCTATGAAAAGAAAAAAATAAAAAAAGCTATATTTAAATATCAGATAAGTTTTCACAAGAAAATCAACAATTTGTAGAAGTGACGAATAATAATAATTACGAGTAATATAATAGTTAACATAATACCACCACCAACAATAATCCATGTGAAAATTCTTACCAAGCCACCGCCAATGACAGCTACTTTTTTCCTTTGAATGACAGATGAGTCCATAACTGCTGAAGTATTTTTCACAATTACTGTTGCTTCTGTCACTGAGGGACACTGATTTGTGTCTCTCCTACACACTGATTTCTCTCCGTTTTTATACCACCCAAAGCCCAGTGCATTTATGAGCCAGCGGCAATGTTTAGTCAGGGCTAATTTCCCTTGACAGTATTAACCCATTAGTTGGCCAAAGTACAATTAGCTCAGCTCTAAGAAAAAATAAATTCATTACAATAACCAAATTTTTAAAAAATCCATCCAATTGGAGACACTCTATTTTTTCTATCCTCTGTGTAAGACACGGAAATTTTTAAGCAGTCTTATGGCTTTTCTTCTTCTTTTTCTACAGCATATATTCTTAGTTTCATTTTCATTCATGATTAACCATGCATGGAACCTTTCTCATCTGAAGTCCAAAAACATCTCATACCTCCCTTAGAGAGTAAGATGACATGGTTTTATAATTCATCTGTGGATCATTTTTGTGATTAAGACCAATCAAGAATTTCATCTAAAGGGTCCTCATGGATTGTTTTTAATAGGCTCTACCAGGGAAAAGTTTTTGCAAGGTTTTCATATTCTCCTGATCAACATTTTGAATTGTGTAACTGACCATACTTCCCTTTTTTTTTTTTTCTAGCCCAGATGCTAGAAAATTTAGAATGTAATTTTAGAATCGAAAATTTAGAATCTGATTACCACTAGGGGAGATGACTGACACAATGCTTCTGTAAACTCTTTCCTGACTTCATATTATCTATTCACTGTTTTGTCTTTTTCACTCCATTTTAAATGTCATACTTTTGTGCATGACTTGCGAATTGCCATTGTTTTCTGGAACATGATGCAGTGTAAAGTAAAATAAGAACATAAATGAAGTTGTTTCTTCACTTCCTGTTAATCACATAAAGAATTCAGAACGTTTTTTTCCCCTTGTTAGAACTAGAGCTAAATGGTATTCAATAGTGACCCCTTGTGGATAAGCATGATTAGGTATTTTTTTATTTTGAATAGGTAATACATTAACATGGTATGAAATTAAAAAGACACGAAAGAGTACACAGTGAACAGTAATCCTGCTAACCTTGACCGTTGGCCACCTATTCCTCCTGCCCAAAGACAAGAACTGTTTTGGTGTGTGGGTTACCATAATCTTCTACAGGTTGATCATGTCTTTCTTGTTTCCTATCTTCTCCCTCTCTCTCTCTCTCCTTTTTTCTCTCTCTTTCTCTCCCTCTCTCCCTCATTCCCTTCCTTCCTTTCCTTTTAAACGTTCATTTTAAAACTTTTTCCACACCATATGTCTCAGTGTACAACGTATAGCTTCAGAATTCTTCAATATCAATATGTAGAGAACTGTATCATTGTCAAAAAATATTTTTAAAATGATGAACTATCACACAAATGAACAGTATAATAAGTTACTGTAAAGCAAGCAACCATGTAACTACCATTTAGGTGCAGAGAGAGAACATTGCCAGAATCCCAGAAGTCTCCGTGCCCCTTGTTAATCACCCCTCCTTCATAGAGGTAACTGCCATACCAACTTCCTTTGCTTTTATATATAATTGTACTATCATAGATGCATCTCTAAAACAGTTTAGTGTTGACTTTTTGAACTTTCCTATAAATGAACTTATACTGTTAATGTTTTTACAACTTGCTTCCTTTTCTCAATATTATATTTCTTAAGATCCATTTGTGTTGTTGTATGTTTTTCCAGTTCATTCATTTTTATTGTCATATATTATTTATTCATTCTACTGTTGATGGACATTTGGGGTGTTTTCAAATTTTTAATATCATAAATAATGGTGTTGCCATAAACACTCTTGTGTATACAATGTGATGTGCATATGTATGAGTATCTCTAGGTTTCATATGCTGTTTATGCTTTTTTGTTTGTTTTTTGTTTTTTGTGTTTTTTTTTTTGAGACACAGTCTCACTCTGTCACCCAGGCTGGAGTGCAATGGTGCAATCTCAGCTCACTGCAACCTCTGCCTCCCAGGTTCAAGTGATTCTCCTGCCTCAGCCTCCCGAGTAGCTGGGATTACAGGTGCCACACCTTGCTAATTTTTGTATTTTTTTAGTAAAGATGGGGTTTCACCATGTTGACTAGGCGGGTCTTGAACTCCTGGCCTCAAGTGGTCCACCCGCCTCCCTCCCAAAGTGCTGGGATTACAGATGTGAGCGACTGCGCCCAGCCATGTTTATGCATATTTTTAACCTTTCTGAATAAACGAAAGTTACATTCCAAATAGTGCTTTAGCTTTTACTTGATGCAATGTGTAAAATTTGTCTTCTGCTCTATCCTCACCAATGTATGTATTGCCGAGAATTTTTAATTTTTGCCGGCCTGGTAGATGTGCTCTATATTTCATTATTCTTTTAATTTGCAGTCCTTTGATTATTAGTGAAGTTGAGCAAATAAAAAAGAACTTATTTTTCTTCCTCTGTATAGATAGTGTTAATTTTGCGGGGGGGCAGTGGGAAGTTTTTTTTCTTTTTTGAGTTCCATTGCATGTGAACTTTAGTATTTATATATGTCGCAAATAACATTTCATTCACTCTGTGGCTTGCCTTTTTGCTTTCCTAGTGGTGTCTTTTGATGAAAGAATATTCTTCATTTAAAACGTTCTTTCCCCTTGTGGTTAGAGTTTTTCATGTCATGTTTTATCACTTTTTTTTATAACCTTGAGGTCATGAGGATATTCTTCCATGTTGTCTTCTAAAATACTTATAATTTGCCTTTCATTTTTTAGGTCTATGATCAACATGGAGTTAGCTTTTTTGTTTTTAGAATGCTGTGATATAGATGTTAAAATTTTATTTGTTTTCCAAATGAATACCCAATATTCCCAGTACCACTAAATGAAAAGACTTTCCTTTTCGCTCATTGCCTTCGGTGTAGGTCCAGTGTTCATATATGTGTGGGTCTTGTTCCAGGTTTCTATTCTATTTCATTCCATATAGTTTATACTGCCTATACTAATGCCAGTTCCAACGCCAAATTACAATAGCTTTAATACAATACTTAATGTCTTAATCAATTCACCCACCTTGCCCTTCATTAATAATTTATTGACTATTCTCGGTGCTTTGTATTTCCATCTGTTTTAGAATCAACCTGTTAATTCCATTTTTTAAAAAACCCTAAAATGAAAACATTGTTGGGATTTTTGACTGGGATTGCTTTGAAGTTATACATCTATCTGAAAAGAATAACTATTTTGACTACTGTGTCTTTCCATTCAGAATAGGATATGCCCTCCCCACCGTCTATTTGTCATCTCCGAGGCTTACAGAGTTATATTCTTTCCCTGTAGAGGTTTGGTCCCTATTATTATGTTTAGGTAATTGATTTTTAAAATTTTATTGCAAATAATATCTTTTATTTCATTTTCTACTATTAATAGTATTTAGAAACACATTATTTTCCATTTTGTGAGCTTGTATCCAGCAACATTGCAAAAGTTATTAATTCTATTAATTTTATCTGTAGATTTTTTTTATTTATTTTTAACCTAATCACAATGATTGTTCTTCCTTCCCTCCCTGCCTCCCTCCCTTCCTTCCTTCCTTTTTTGTCTTTCTTTCCTATTGACTGAATGGTGGATTTTTCTTTTCACCACAATCACGGTAGTTTCTCTCTCTCTCTCTCTCTCTCTCTCTTCCCCCCCAACTCCTCTCCCACTGACTGATTGAATAATTCCCTTCTGTGCTGGCTAGTGCCTTCAGTACAGGGTGGAATAGAGGTTTATTTCTTAAGTTCCAAATGCATGGGACATCCTAGTTTTCTTATTGTTATTGGTTTTTAGCAAAATTCCAGTGAGGCCAGCTAATAAGTGCTGTAGATTTTCAAACATGTGAAACTGGTTAAGACTAACTGTATGGCCATAAAGTGGTAAATTTGTGTAAATGCTTTGTGTGTACTTGAAATATATATATATATATATTTTCTGAAATTAGTGTATATATTTTCCCACATATATTCATTAGGTCAAGTTTATTAATCATGTGCTCAAAACTTTTGTACTCTCACTAACTTTTGGTATGCTTGTTTTGTCAGTTGCTGAAAATAGTATGTTAAATAATCTCATGCTGTGATTGGTATTTGTCTATTTCTTCAGCATTCCTATCTATATTGAACAATCCACATTTAAAGCTGGTATCCATTACTGGTAAACTAAAGCTTTTATTATTATGAAGCAAATAATTATTTTTGCCTCAGAGTTTATTTGATATTACTATTAGCTTTTATATTTGGTTAGCATTTGCATATTATATCATTTCCAATCTTTTGGTTTCAACTTTCCTTTATTCTTATGTGGCCTTTGTAAACATCATTCTGTTGAACATTTTAAAATCCAGTCTTGTCTTTAATCTTTATCTTTTAACTTGAGTCTTTGGCTTTCTGTCATTTCACTAAGATGTATCTAGATAAAAATTTATTTTTATAGATCCTAGTAGGAAATCACTGGGCTGCTTAAGTAGAGATTGGTTTCTTTCCTTGTCTCTTATCCTTTTGTCTGTATTTTCATCGCTTGTCTTTTTGTACTTCACTATGGATAGTTATTTTAATGTATTATTCAATTTCCCAGTTCTTTTTTCTGCTGTCTAGGCAGCTGATAAACTCATCCATTATGTTCTTAACTTTGATTATTGTAAATTTTTAGTTCTGGAATTTTTGTTTTTTTTTTTTCCATATATACTACAATATTTTTAGTTTCCAGCACCCTTGTCAAAATCTTCAAGCTTATGTTTATTACTTAACATAATAAACATGAATGTCTTATGGTCTGTGTCTGATAATTTCTACTGTGGCTTTGTTTTGATGGTTATTTATCTTTTGTAGATACTTATGTTACCTAATTTCCCTGTGAGCATTTTAAACTTTGAGTGCTCAAAATGGCAGTTGGAAAAAAAACAACTTGCAAGTAGTTTGAGGCTTCAGGCATCAGTGTATTGCTTTAGAGAAGATTTATTTTTGCTTCTGCCTTGTGCTTCTGGTGATTCAGCATTCACTCCGTGTGCAGTATCAGTGAGGTCTGTCTTAGGAATAGCTCTTCCTTTGGTATCTACATAGCCCATATAGGACAAAACTAGAGATCGTCAGGCTACTTGCTCTCTTTAAGCCTAGAAGTTCAAAACCCTTTTCCACAGCACACGACACATTCGTTTTAAATGTTATTCATCTGAAAGATGAACTCTCATGGAAGTACTAATATTAGCAGTTTGGGCACAGATACGATAGCCTGAAGTTTACATACAATTCTCTGCTTAATAGCTAGAAACATACCCTTTTTCTTTGACTCAAAGAAGGGCACGTATGAATACTATATTATCTGAGTAAAAAAGTATTGCACCTGCTTTACTTATTTTTAAAATAATTTTCAAATTTTGATACTTTAACTCCTGTGTGTAACAAATTGTGACCATCTCACAAATCATCTGGCTAAAACAGTGTTTTATGACATTAAAACTGACTATAAGGATGCTGATAACTATTGTTCCATGATGTCTCTACGTCACTTATCAGGTGAGTCAAATAACTCTCCATTTATGGGCCAAAACATTTTATGTCAAGTCAATAGTTGAGATAAAAAAGACTAATAATGAATCATGACATCTATGCAGCATGTAAACAATATGCTAATAAACTGATAAATAATGATTATTATTACTTTGATAGTAAGTCCCAGTTTTCTCGGTTCATTCTTAGAATGGATAATTTTGTTATTACCTCTCAGAAATGTCCTCAATTTCTGTTACAGGGAGAGTCAGTAATAAATGACTGTTACTCTAAAAAAGTGCCAATTTTCATATCTCAGCTGCTTTTATTTTTTTTTTGACAATCCAAACTAAAGGAAACTTAAATTGATAGATATATTTTATTTTTTAACTTTATTTTATCTTATTTTAACTTTTAGGTTCAGGGATACATCTGCAGGTTTGTTACATAGGTAAACTTGTGTCACAGGGGTTTGTTGTACAGATTATTTCATCACTTAGGTACTAAACCTAGTACCCAATGGCTATTTTTTTCTGAGCCTCTCCCTCCTCCCATCCTCCACGTTCAAGTAGGCCCCAGTGTCTGTTGTTCCCCTCTTTGTATCCGTGTGTTCTCATAATTTAGGTCCCACTTATAAGTGAGAACAGGCAGTATTTGATTTTCTGTTCCTGCGTTAGTTTGCTAAGGGTAATGGTCTCCAGCTCCATCCATGTCCCTGCAAAGGACACGACCTCATGCTTTCTTATGGACGCACAGTATTCCATGGTGTATATGCACCATATTTTCTTTATCCAGTCTGCCACTGATGTGTTGATTCCATGTCTGTGGAGAGTTACATTTTATAATAACATCTGAATAATTTGGATTTGATGATCTTTGAGTTGAAAGAGGAAGGAAGAGGTAATCGACTTTTGTATCAGCTTAGGCAGGAGAAAACAGATCTGACTAGAATAATCCAGTTGATGACTTTTAGAAATTGCAGGATAACATGAGAGTCCAGAGTGCCTGAAAGAGAAAGGGCAGCAAAAGCTTGAACAAAGCTTAATTATTATAAACTTACAATTTTGACCATGGCTACTTATCCCGCTGTTCCTCCTAAAAGTCAGGTAGAAAGCATTGCATTGGGGGAGCTTCAGGAAAGTTCAAGATCACAATCACTTCTTTCTCTGGATGATATTCTTGAGGGAGAGAAGAACTGATAGACTAGCTTCCCCCATTCTCTGAGCCTGAAGAACTTGAGCGTGTAGGATAAGTAGGGATTTATAGAGCAATTTGTGTCAATAGCAGTAAGCAATTCATCCTGGTTGGGATTCAGCTATTTGTTAATCCCTAAAACTGGCACTTTTACAATAGAATGACTCCAAGAGGAGGATACTTTACATCAGACACTGAATATTTCCACTTTATTCTACACATATTTATATATTTAACAAATCAGCATTATTGGAAATAATAAAAATTTACGAAATTAAAATTTAGCAAAGGATTAATTAAAACAATATTTACTCTGATGTTTTCATCATTCTCAGACTGTTGAAATTGACAGAATATTATCTCCCTTTGACGACATCAGCTTGCTCAACAATTGTTTATTCATTCAACCAAGCCCTTTGTACTTGCAGCTGTCTGCCTAGAATACTCTTCTATCATTGTATAGCTGGCTCTCATTGCTTAGTTCTCAGCTAAGATACGATATCCTTAGCTTGATCACCTTACCTAAAAGAAGCAACCTCTCAATCATTCTCTAAACATGTTGTTTCCTTTACTGTGTTAACTATTCTAGGAAACTACCCGGCTTATTAGTTTACTTGTTTTATTAACAAATAGATATTGGTGAAAGTAAAAAGAGAGGAAAGTGAATGGATTCAAGACATAAATTTGTGGTAAAATGACCAGGATCTGCTGGTAAATTTGGCATAGTGTAGGCATATGTTTGGGAAAAGGGGGCAGAGTTCAGGAATCATGGAAGATGCGCAGGTTTCTACCTTGACTAACTGGTGGTAGTTTACTGAGCATGAAAGACTAGGGCGGGGCGCCAACTAAGATTTATCATTTAGGGTATATTACGTTTGAGATGTGAGTATTGAGTTAGATAAATAGAGATACTAAGCACACAGTTGGAAACGTGAATCTGGAGCTAGGAGAAACCTAGGTTGGAAAAATAAGTTTGGCATCATCAGTATATCAACATAAAGATGGTACTGAACATCCTGGGAATGAAGATATCACCTATGGAAAGATAACTGATTGAGAAGATCATTAACAAAGGGAATAGCATGCATAATTCAATACTGTTTACATAAAAATTTAAACTGCGCAAAACAACTGTAGAAATTTTACAGGAATACATCTAAACAAAAGGATACAAAATAAACACATTATAATAGTTTTCTAGGGGTCTGAAAGGAGAAAGGGTATAGGAGAATAAGAAGCTAAGTGAAGCTAAGCTATGAGGACACAAAGTCATAAGAACCATATAAAGGACTTTGGGGACTCGGGGAAGGATGTGAGGGGGTGAGGGATGAAAAACTACACATTAGGTACAGTGTACACTGCTTAGGTGGTGGGTGCACCAAAATCTCAGAAATCACCACTAAAGAACTTATCTATGTAGCCCAAAACCACCTGTTCCCCCAAAACTACTGAAATAAAAAAAGAGAGTAAGAATAGAAAGAATAAAACGAGAATGGATCTTATACTCCATAAAATGTTATAAGGTCAGTGTATTTACTCAACCCTCTGTACCTGAAGTCCCACTACATTTTTTAAAAGGAATTAAAAAGGAAAGACTATTTAGGAGTGATCCCTGAGTCCCTTCCCTATTTATAAGTGAAAATCTGTCAAAGAACACTGTGAAGGAGTAGCTAGTGAAACAAAGTGGAAGTTCGGGAGAGGGAAATAAGGAGAGTTTGATATTTCAAAGAGCGAGAAAGAGGTATTTCCAAGGAGAAGGGGTGTCAATTGTGTCAATGCTGCTGAAAACATAGTAAACTAACTGTTCATTGTATTTGCACCTTGCAGGTCACTGGTGACCCTGGGAAGGACAGTATCAATGGAATGACATGTACTGAAGGCAGATTGTAATAGGATGAAGAAAGAATGAGAAGTGAAGTGAAGATGGTGATCAAATATGTCCTGGAAATGAGGAGAGAGTTGAAGTAGGATGCAAAGTCAGGGCAGCTTTTGTTTGTTTTTAACATGAGAGCGGAGACAGCAAAGTTAACAGTATTAACTTACAGTATGGGTCAATTAAGAGAAATAACCGCAGGAAGTAAGAAAAAGAGTAGGTACTGGTAGTCTTTGAGGGGGAATGGAATCCAGCACATTGAGGTATTGATCTTTTTCTGGAGAATGGAGAGAGGTTGGTTAACTTTTCTAGTTGGTAATTTTAGTGTTTTGCAAAGTTTCTGTAAGTGCACATAGTCTGAGGAATAAAAACAGTTCTGCAAGACATCCAGCCTAAACAGTCATCACCCTTGCTGCCTCTACGCCATTTATCCTTACACAGAGGCACCCCTTCCGGTTCCTGGAGATATACTTCCACATCTCTAAAGATTACTTCTTGGTTTTTGTTTCTGTGTTTTCAGTTTGTGGTTTTAGGTATTAAATCATGACTTCTCAATACTGAAGACGAAGATTAATGTTTTTTCATCACCATGTCCGAATATCTCCAAACCTTCACATTCTTTCCATCTTCCCATCCTTTCAGTACAGTTACATCAATATTTCAATTAGATCAATATTCAACATTTGATTTATTATAACTATGGCCATTCAAATTTGATAATGATTATTTTTCCTTTCCTGCAAAATACAACTGTCTTTATTTGTCAGTATAATAACTGTCATGCTTTTTCCCTTTGGTTACCTTTCTAAGACTTATCATAAATTTAACCCTCAAACTCTCTGCCAGTCAGCTAAATTCCTTCTCAATATATTCAAGGCATTAGCACTTTTATCTTTTTGAATAAATCTATTCTGGAGGCTGTGACCTGCTTCCATCTGAGATGGTTGCTCTCTATGGTAAGTGCACAGCCATATAGCCTCATCCAGGCAATATGCCACATCTGTCTCTTGTGTTGAAGACCCTATTTTCTAAGTCCATAATTTCCTCTTCCTTTGTTTACTCCTAGTTATGGTGGAGCACTTACTTGAGGTGTTTTCTTGAAAAGTGGAGATGGAAGTAAATTTTTTGAGATCTTGACCATGTGAAAACATTTTAATTCTATTCACACACTTGATTTCTCTGGGTATGGAATATAAAGTTGGAAATAATTTTCCTTCAACAATTTGAAGACATCATTCAACTGTTGTCTCGCTTCCGATATTGTCATTGCAAAGTCTAAGGATTTCTAATCCTTTGTATGGGAGTTATTTATTTTTCTCTCTGAAAGATTCCAGTCTCCCCTCTTTGCCCTTGGTATTCTAACATTTCTTGCTGACATAACTCATTCTGGCTAGTTCATATCTGCTAGTTCTACAACATTTTTTTTGAATTTTTTAAGGTTTCTTCCATTTTTCCTAATGTTTCCCCTACATTATTCACATGTTGGACATACTGAACTGTTTCTCTAATTTTATTTACTTCTTTTATTTTCCTTCTCTTTGAATATTTGCTCTACTTTCTGGGAGACTTTTATGGCTGTATTTCCAAACTTTCTATTAAGCTTCCTCTAGGAAACCGTCTGGTAACCTCCCAGGCTGGGGGGTATCCTAAATTAGAATTTGCAAAAGTATTTTGAATAATGAGAACATTTTGATTGATAAGATTTGTACCTTGCTATCAATTTTGTCAGCCAGGTGATGAGATTTAGAATACAGGCAAGAGAAAACCATTACACTGTTCCTTTGTCCCTCACAGCAGGACACCAATCACATCTCCCACCTTAAACAGAAAGCAAAGTAAAACAAGAACTAGAACAAACCAGGCAAGTGTCAACAAGAAGAACGCTGGTCGATATTATTATTAGACAAGTCCAAAGTTAAAAAAAAACCCCAAACTCTAAGCCAAGTAAAAACATTATTTCAAGTAGATAAAATAAGTCATTGTAAATTAAGATGTCTAGCCTTTGTTAATTTAAAGGCTTTATGTAATTTTATTACTAATTAACAAAAATAAAGTTAACATTTCCCAAATTTTAGTCATTTAATAGCATCTTCCTAATATACTTAATATTTTACTTCAAATAAAATGAATATTTAATTAAAAATGGAACTTTATATTACTGCTGCAGATAGAAAATCAGTTTCACTAATACATCGAAGTAAAACATACAAATAAACACTTGGATGTTCCTGGGCATCAATTTTTCTCTTCTATGTACAGGAATAATAATAAGACCTATTACATAGGGTTTTCAGTGTTCAAAGAATTAATACATGTAAAGTGCTTTGAAAAATTCTAGAACATAATATGTGTCATAGGTGATTTTTAAAAGGGATTAAAATAACCTATTTATAAAAGGCTATTAATTTGAATTTTGAAAAGTTCAACTGTATGGTAAAAATAAGAAACATGCTTGAAACAAAAATGAAACAAAAAATAAAATAAAATGAGAAATATACATCAGGCAAACAATAGCCAATACAAAATTGCTGGAGAAATATCAATATTTCAAAAAGTTTAAAATGACAAGCAACAATAACAGTAAAGAGGGGCATTACTCAATGAAGAAAGAGATGATCTATGAAGAAATGATAGACATATGTTCATTAAAGACTTGTGTGTAACAGCAAATAAAAATGTTCTTAAGAAACTGGATAAATAAAATATTTCATAATCTTGTGATGCAATATGATTAATTTTAAGAGATCATGGCTATATCTTAAAAGCATAGAGTTCAGTTATACAACAGCAAAACTTTAAAGTAAAATATTGAAACCATTGTTTGCATATTAGTGTGTGAAGCAAAAAATACACAGAACTGAAAGGATGCATCAGAATAATGATATACAAAATAATGATACCTGCTGGGAAGGTGGAGAATGAAAACAAAATGTCACTCCATTATTAGCAATGTTTTAAAGAACTTGCATTCAGTTTTCTAGTGTGTTTTGATTGTAGTTCAACTATTACAATCTCCTTTGAAGTTTTATATTTTAAATATGTGTCAAATTTATAAGTCACAAAATAGCATAATGTTTCCAAAAGGTTTGGCAAGTTTATAAGTTTAACTCATAAATTTGGCTTTGCAGGTTCTGGACTTTTGACTTCAAGACCATCTGATCACTCTCTCTTTACTGTCATCTGGTTTCAGGCAATAGAAAAGAGAAAAGATGAAACTGTGGTTCAGATGCAATTTTTATATCAATTCCTGCTTTTCTGTAATCAACTATTATATTAAAACAATATGCCTTTAATTTGAAAGTGTATAAATCAGCTATGCAAAAAACTGGCAGAACTGCAAATAATAAAAATTCTGAGGTTACCTATAATTGTGTACATCTTCCACAATACATTAAAAAAAAAGGGTTCTGAGGGTACAGGCTAAGAAAAGAAAGGAAACCGTAGAGATCTCAAAATGATAAGTTAAAAGAAATAAGTAATTATCTTATTTTTCAGTTGTGGGATTATGAATAATTACTATTTCATTCTTTACACTTTGCTGCACTTTCCAAAATTTCTACACAGAAGATACAATCTGGAAGAAATGAAAAAGGATTTCAGTGGCAAGAACGTGTAATGAGTGATTACATGATAAATAAAAGAATAAATATTTCTTTCTAGTATATTTCACCAGCCAAACACGACCTGATTGACCAGCTAATACTCCCGCCTTCAACAGCCACACATAAAAACCAAACCAGCTGCAAGAATAACCGGAACCTCCTTTCCCATAATTCCCTTCTTTCTAGTTTCCCATGAATCTGAGGGCCTTAAACCCCATACTACTACTAGAAAGTTAACCCGCCCCCTCATTCTTTACTGGCCATTCACGATTGATCCCGCCCCACCTGTTGGTGTGAAGCTGTTGATTGGATGAGAGCGGAGGCCGGTGGGCGGAACGGCTTCTGACAGCCGGCGTGGAGGCGTGGCCACAGCCGCGCAGAACTTCTACCCAGGCTGCCTCAGCACCATGTACCGAGCACTCCGGCTCCTCACGCGCTCGCGTCGCCTCGTGCGGCCTCCAGCCTCAGCCTCAGCTTCGGCTTCCGGCTTGGGTGGCGCGGCCGTGCCCTCGTTTTGGCCCCTGAACGCGGCTCGAATGGTGAGCGTAGGCCGCCAACCCCCGGCCTCCCCGCGGTGACCTTCAGCCCTCCTGCCTGTCTGCCCGCCCCGGCACCCGCGATTTGGCGGGAGAGATTCCCCGGGCGTCCGGGCGCGCCAGGCTGTGGGCCCAGCGCCTGCGCCGGCGTGACTGGCCTCCCGGCCTCGGGACGCCTCTTCCAGCGCAAGGATGGAGCCGCAGCCCGGGAGAGCGCGTGGGGAGGAACGGCGGCTGGCAGAGAGGGTCCTACTGGGCCCACTCCCGGCGCCTCCTTGGAGCCCTCCCTGGCGGGCCGAGGCCGGGGCGTTTTGGGGTAACTTCGCTCCTGCTGGCGCGCAGGCCCCTAGCCCTGGGGCGCTGCCATCAAGTACGGTGCCGGCGTGGGCGGAGGGTGCTGGGAGAGGGGCAGCTCCCGCACTGTCCTGCCCCATAGCTGGGCCTTGCTGGCCGGACACTGGCCGCCTGTGCATCTCGTGGTTTCTGA
This sequence comes from Colobus angolensis palliatus, assembly GCF_000951035.1. Classification (NCBI taxonomy): domain Eukaryota; kingdom Metazoa; phylum Chordata; class Mammalia; order Primates; family Cercopithecidae; genus Colobus; species Colobus angolensis. Next base: position 3,375,082 of record NW_012117377.1, on the reverse strand, counting down.
ATTGTGGTTTCTTTCGCCAAGGGGCACTGCACGGCTTTCAGGCCCTCCAGATGGGGTAGAAGGTTCTTCAAAGATTTTACTTCTTTTGAAATTGCCTGTTCAGTTTGTTGGGCTGACTGTGGTTTCCCCCATAACTTTTGTAAAACACTTAAATTCCGATTACGACGGGCATAGTATTCTGGAGCATGTTTGAGCAGATTGGCTAGGACCTGACGATAGCTGAATCAGTACTTTTTTATTCAGAAAGACAGCTAAGAACTTAAAGATCCAAGTTCAGGTTATGACATGCTTACGTAAGCCCTTTTGCTTTTTAGAACCACCCTTAGGGATGCAGGCTTTTAAAAAGCTTCAAATACGTATGTATATTGTTAGGAAACGTTTGAGAAATAGTTGAGGAAGAGTTGTAACTCTGCACTCTGGTGTAGCATGAGGTTTGCAATCTAAGAGATGTAATTTCAAATCTTACTCTGCTTCTCCTTTGAGACTTTGGGCAAGTTGTGTTTGTGTCTCGGTTTCCGTATGCAAAGTTGAAACACAGCTACTCAGCAAAACTGCACATGTGAAAATACCATGTAGTGAGTGTTCATTAAATCAGTGCTCCATCTAGGGTATTTCAAAGGGCCAGTACTTTTTCTGGACTTTAAACTTGAAGATAATTTGTTTGGGTCACTATACCTACCATATACCACTATACTACAGAATCAGAGATGTTTTGCATTCCTCAAACTCTCTGCTCTAATAATTTTAGGGCATTTTAAAACCTTTACATATTTTTAAATTTATTTTTTATTTATTTAGTGTTTTGTAAAGGGAAGCAGACTGGAGAACTTCTGAATCTATCCTGTTGATGCAAATGTCAAAAAATAGCACTGCCTTGCCCTTAGAATTATAATGTTAGCTAAAATCAGATGGAGGTAGTTTTTGTTTTTTCTAGTTCTGATATTTTTTGCCCTCTAACCATTCTCAGGTCCAAAACCTCCGTTGGTTTTGTTAAAAGTTCTTCCTGTTGCTAATGTTGAGAATTTCACATAACCCTTGATGCCCTAAGGTACCTTTTATTTAAAAGAACACGTACAAATTCATTCAGTAGAAATACAGTGTTCATTGAGTGCCTTCCACTTATCAGGTCCTGTAAATAAGACAGTCCCTATGGGGATAGAGTTTTACAAACTGTGTTTCATTCTTGTCTTTAGGGGAGATTAAGTAAGCAAAGCAGTTAAATAAGCAAATAAATCACACATGAATAATTAGTGTGATCAATACTACAGAAGAGAAAAAGTGCATTGAGAATGAGAATATTTAACAGGGAGACCAGCTGTGGTACTGACTTGGTAGCATGATGGCATATATATGGTGTTTTTATATATATATGTAATGCTTATAAATTTCTTATATATATGAATATACATATGTAATTAATATATATGAATAATGTTTATATATAATGTTTATAAATTTCAAATCATCATTCTTAGACCATTTTCAAAAGTTCTCAGTAAAATAAGCATTAAACTAAGTACACTGAATTAGCCAAATCTTGACCAATAATAAGCATACTCTTGAAATGGAAAAGATTACTATTTGTATTTCAAAGTCTTTATGCTTATCATCAGCATAGTATAATAGTTCTACAATCTGTCTTTAACGCCTGAATTAATAAGTTTGTGTGACAAAGGGTTCTCAAGGAAAGACCTGAAAGTGAGGAACAGAATGAGAATCCAAATAGCGTTTTTTTGTCTTTGTGATACTTACTAAGGTTTCTTTCTTTTTGACGGCGATAAGATGCAATTACTTTTGATACTTGGTTTCTTTTCAACTTGTGACAGTGTTTTATTCTTGTCTTTAGGCAAGCCAAAATTCCTTCCGAATAGAATATGATACCTTTGGCGAACTAAAGGTGCCAAATGATAAGTATTACGGCGCCCAAACCGTGAGATCTACGATGAACTTTAAGATTGGAGGTGTGACAGAACGCATGCCAGTAAGTGGCATTTGTGGAAATGTTGGCTTATTTTGGATGAAGTAGGCTATATTCATGAGTCACTTTACTTTATAAATAAATATTTTTCAGTTAAAATGTAAAGTTATTAGAAAAGTGGCTTCATGAGTAGTAAGATGTTCTCTTTCACTAAAATGTTAAAGAACTTTTTGAAGTTTAGCATGCTATTATTTTGAGCCATTGCTTTGAATATGTTGGATTTTTTAAAAAATTTAAGGCCGGGCACGGTGGCTTATGCCTGTAATCCCAGCACTTTGGGAGGCCAAGGCAGGTGGATCACGAGGTCAAGAGATCGAGACCATCCTGGCCAACATGGTGAAACTCTGTCTCTACAGAAAATACAAAACTTAGCCGGGCATAGTGGCACGTGCCTGTAATCCCAGTTACTCGGGAGGCTGAGACAGGAGAATCACTTGAACCCGGGAGGCCAAGGTTGCAATGAGCTGAGATCGTGCCACTACACTCCAGCCTGGCAACAGAGTGAGCCTCCGTCTCAAAAAAAAAAAAAAAAATTAATTTTAAGTTCTGGAATACACGTGCAGGATATGCAGGTTTGGTGCATAGGTAAATGTGTGCCGCGGTGGTTTGTCGCACCTCTCAAGCCATCACCTAGGTATTAAGCCCCGCATTAGCTATTTATTCTGGTCCTTACCCTCCCCCGCCAGGTCCCCTGTGCTTTGTTCTCCTCCTTGTGTCCATGTGTTCTCATTGTTCAGCTACACTTGTAAGTGAGAACATGCGGCATTTGGTTTTCTGTTCCTCTGTTAGTTTGCTGAGGGCCACAGCTTCCAGCTCCATCCATATGGCTGCAAAGGACATGATCTCATTCTTTTTTTTGGCTGCATAGTATTCCATGGTGGATATGTACCACTTTTTTTTATGCTTTATTGATGGACATTTGGGTTGATTCCATGTCTTTGCTATTGTGAATAGTTATTTTGGATTTTTATCTGACAGAACTAAAGATTGTCTTTTTATTCTTGCTGGGTATTTACAGATTTTTACTAGGATTTTACAGTTTGTAAACATTTTTATTTCCATATTCATTCTTTTTTTCCCCCACTAATTTAAAACTGAGATTTTAAAAAATTACACTTTGTATTTTGGTTTCAGTTTCCAAAAAAGTGTATAGTACACAGACACAGCTAAGTATTACTCTTAACCATGTCTGACATAATAGATAATATATAAGTATTTATTCAATGCCATGTGAATGATTAAATGAGGAGAAAACTTTCTACCACATTCAATTAAATTTAAGATGCCATCAATTAGAAGATGCACCAATGTGTACCACTAAGAAACAAAAATGCTGCCAATTAAGGTTGTGACTTACCATTGATTACAAGATACATCTTGATTTCAGAGATGTTAAAGTGTGAAAGAATTGAGAAATACATAACATATTCTACTGGAGCCCAACTGGAGTATGAAAAATAGTCAATACAGGATAGGCTAGTAAGCCTCGAAGTAGCCAGGCTTCATCCGGTGAGATATTGTTTCACAGTTATCTTATAAATATGCTTTTATTTTCAATAATTTTAAGTCATTCCTAAGCCTTCAAGACTGCCTCTTGACAGGTATGTAGAACTTTACAACAGGCAGCTGAATCTTTGAAGAGAATATCTTTGTCATTGCCATCCACAGCCTTCTTGGTGGTGAGGTAAATGTAGTTTGACCACGTGGTTGGGTGAAAAAGGGTGCTGACCAATCCTAAAATAATCTCATTTTATTCGACTCCAGAGACTAAGGAGGAGGTCAGCCCCAGCCAGTGTTGGTGGCAGTGAGCGTGGCTGCTGTTTTCATTGATCTGTGTCACCCAGCATGTTTTGTGGTTCTGGTGGGGCATGGTTCCTGCTGCTGCTGCTCCAGAGACAGCACAGCCATTGGGATTGCACACCTGTGAAAGGCCGACACCTGGGGTCTCGATTTTGTCATACTTGACTTCAAGTGGATTAGTTTCCTGAACTTTATTACGTGTAAAACAGTCTGTATGTACTCTAAACTGAGTAGTATGATTAAACTCAGCCCTTTTTACTTGAGGTCAAAAGGAAAACAAAGCTAAAAATGATTATGAATGTCTAATGTGAATAAATTAAGAATAAGGTGACCTGTCTTTTCTCTCCAGTGATACATTTTGCCATATTATGGTGTTTGTTGAACCTCTTTCTGCTGTGAATGACCCTTTTTTATTTTTATGGTCCGTAAACACTGGGGGTCATTCACTCCATTCAGATGGCCAGCGTTGATTCACCTTTGCCCTTGGTGGTGGTTCAGCCCACTACCGCAGTGTTTGTTACTGTGGAGATTTAAATTCCCATTTGTTTTCATGTTTACAGTTTTTAAGTTTCTAATCCTGTGTGCCATCTGTCCCCTTTTGGTTTGAGTAAAACATTTCTAATGTTTTAGTTACTTAAAATTGAAATTTAAAAATTTTCTGGTTTTCCTTTTCTATTTGCCCTTCAGCTTATACTTATTCTGGTCCAGGTTTATCTGTTTAATGTGTCTTATTTCTTACTTTTCTTTGTTTTTTCTGCTTTGATTCCAGAGCTGACAGGTCTCTCTTCCACATTCATCATTCTCTTCCTTTCCTCCCTTTCTCCCTTCTGCTCTTGGCCCATTCAAACCTGATATGGGATCTATACAACGATCTGTATTATTAATTTTGACAAGAACTCACGATTCACTTGTCTTATAAAAACTAGGTTTTCATTTCAGTTTATCCTTTTCAAGCTTGGTGAGGTGATTTGGGATCGACAATGAAAAGATCTGCACTAACGGGGTTTTATATGTATCGGAAGCTGTCACCTTTTGGTCTGGAGAATCTTGAGTTAAAAAAAAAAATTCTTCTGAGGGAAATGTCAAGGGAGTTACTGAGTATTAAGACTTTAGTAGCTAAGTAGAATATATTGCTTTTTGTCCTTGGGGTGAAATGATAACCCAGTCAGTAACTGGTAGTCTCATACTGAATGGCAGTTAAATGTGTCCCTTATTTATTTATTTATTTTTTTAAGAGGGAAAGGAAATAATTATAATGTAACGTGGGATCCAGTGAGAGAAGATACTGGCTCTTGCTAGTGAAAGGATTGAGTACGATTTGTTTTTATATATAGTGTATGAAATAAACACATATAATTGTGTGTATGTGTGCATAGTATTGTGTACATGTGAATATGTGTGTGTGTATATATATGTATGTGGGAGACATACACACATATATATGAAGAGTCAATGTATTTGTTTTTATTTGGTTCCTTAAACAAATAGATCTATGATAATGTTGATTGTTGATTCATGAATTCCTGTCTATAATCTTTCTCTATAACCTAAACATTTTAGAGCTATAGTGTTACGTAAGTTATTGATTTGTGTATAGCTTTTGCATCTGCCAAAATAGTAAACTTTCATGCTTAAGTAAAATTGCAAATTTGAAATATTTTTCTGATTAATTTTAGACCCCAGTTATTAAAGCTTTTGGCATCTTGAAGCGAGCGGCTGCTGAAGTAAACCAGGATTATGGTCTTGATCCAAAGATTGCTAATGCAATCATGAAGGCAGCAGATGAGGTAGGAGGTGATAGTGTGTTTACTTAATAACATCAGACCCATGCCATACTCTGGATGATGATATGCTCTGGCAGGAGGAAAGGGGAACTGTGAATTCTTGGATTAATGAATTTCAGGGTAGGTGGTAGCATTATTTGTAGTAATGATATTAATATGGTGCTTAAAATGTTACATTGTGACAAAATTTCTGGATGATTTTATACCTTTTGTTTTTAAGCCTTTTGACTTTCCTTAATGTATTTAGTTTTAAGAAAATTTTTTGAAAAGATATCATTTGAACTTTATTTGATTTCTTATTTTATATATAAATCTTTTTAAAACCAGTTGATTATTTGATAATGCATATTAAGAATATAATTTCACTAATGTGCTAATAATAAAAGAAGCAATCAGAGGTAACAACTATATATAGTGTTGTTAATTACAGCAGTATTTATAATAATGAAAACAAATTAGACAATATGTAACTATAACAGCTACTTATATAAATTATATTTATATAAATATAAATATAAATTATATTTATATTGTAAATTATAGAAAATTATTTTTTTGAAGATTGGCATGAACAAAGCCTAGCCTATGAGAAATAGGGAGGAAGGTTTGCAAAAATACATGTATTTTACGATCCTAATTTTGTTTAGGAAAAAATGAACAGAAAATGTGTTTTCTCATACGTACACACACACACACACACACACACACACACACACACACGCCCACCCACCCACCCCCACCCCTCATTGCATGAGATAGAGACTGGGGATGCCATCATGCTAATAGTCATAATTACTGAGCAGTAGAACAGCAGTGACTGTTTTACTTTTCTCAGTTCTCAAAATTTTCTACACTAATCATATATTTTTATATAACAAGAAAAAAGTTTTATTTTAAAGTGGATCAGTTGTTCAAGGTAATAGATTTCTCAAGTGCATTCTGATTTTTTAAGCTAAAATCGTTCCAGAAGATTGTTAAGCACCCACACTTGACAAAGCACACCATCCAAAAACTAACACATAAGCTGAAAGTATAAAAATACAACAAAAATAGGGGCAAATCTGGGCAGTGTTTATTTCTACATTTGGTGATTACTGCTCATTGGACATCTGTGCAATGAAGTAGCTATTAGTGAACTCACAGTTTCAAGTCACTAGCTCATTATCATGCTGACTCTGGCAGTAACATCTGTTGGATATTCCTGCTGAGCACCACCAACAAATACATCTAAAGACTAAACATTTGCCAGCCTTAACAGGTGGCCCTCTATTAGAAGAGGCTGTTGGAGAAAAATAAGAAAGACAGCTTTGATTCCCTTTTCATTTGAAACCAGTGAATTGTCGTACTATTCAGTATAGATAATATTTCACTTTTTAAAGTATCTGTGGTTGGAGCAAGTGATGCATCCGAAGCTTAGATCTGTGGGTCAACTGTATTCAAACTCTGTGTCATAATCAGCAGGTCATTTAGCATATGGAAACAATGAACATATTTAAAATAGTTTTATAAATGGAACTTAATTATGGTTGATTAAAATAGTGGAATGAATTTTATTTCCTTTTTTAAAAAGCTCATTTTTAACATTTTTTCTGCAGGTAGCTGAAGGTAAATTAAATGATCATTTTCCTCTCGTCGTATGGCAGACTGGATCAGGAACTCAGACAAATATGAATGTAAATGAAGTCATTAGCAATAGGGCAATTGAAATGTTAGGAGGTGAACTTGGCAGCAAGATACCTGTGCATCCCAATGATCATGTTAATAAAAGCCAGGTCAGTATGTGAGCTTTTCTTTTTTTTGTTATAAATCAAAAAGCATACCTGAGATTTTTCTTGTAAAACAAGCATTCACTTTTTGACAAGAAGAGTTCATTATTTAATGGATAAGGTTTATTATGGTTGTTATTTATTTTAGGAATCTTGGCTTTATGTTTCAATCCTTACAAAAATTACTTTTAGGACACCTGAATTTAGTATATATGTATTTTTTTATTGTTTAAAATTCTATTTTGAAATAATTTTAGATTTGTAAGAGAATTGCAAAGATAGTTCAAGTAGTTTCTATATCCTTTCACTCAGCTTCCCTTAGTGTTAACATCTGTAACCATGGTACATTTATCAAAACTAAGAAATTAACATTGATTTAGTACTCTTAGCTAAACGACAGACTTTAAAAAAAACTGAGGATTTCCTCAGTTTTTCCACTCAGGTTCTTTTTCAGTATTCAATCAAGGCTATACATTACATTTAGTCACATGTCCCCTTAGTTTCTTCCAATCTGTGACAGTTTCTTGGTCTTTTGCGATTGTCTCAGTCCTTTGGGGCTGCAAAAATAAAATGCAATAGATTGAGTGGTTTATAAACAATAGAAATTAATTTATCACAGTTCTGGCAGCTAGAAGTCCGAGGTCAGGCCACTGGCCAATTCATTGGCTTGGTGGGGGCCCACTTTTTGGTTTGTAGATGGCCATCTTTTCTGTGTCCTCACATGGTGGAAGGGACAAGGGAGCTCTCTGGGGTCTCTTCTTCATAAGGGCAGTAATTCCATTCATGAGAGCTTTGCCCTATGACCTAATCACCTTGCAAAGGCCCCGTCTCCTAGTACGATTACCCTAGGGGTTAGGATTTCACATAGCAGTGACCTTGACACTTTTGAAAGTAGTGGCGAGGCATTTTGTAGAATGTCCCTCAATTCTGGTGTGTCTGATGTTTTCTCATTAGACTGAGACTTCTGAATTTTTGGGAAAACTATCACAGAAATAAAAGGCCCTTTTTTGCATCATATCAGGGGTTTATGATAGCAACATGACTGGTTACTGGTGATGTTAACCTTCATCACTTGGTTAAGCTGGTGCTTGCCAGGTTTCTCCGTAGTAAAATTATACTTTTTCCTCCTCTATACCTTGTTCATTAGAAATAGGTCACTAAACCCTGCCTGCATTCCAGGCACTATATTTCAGTTTCTAGAGGGAGGAGTATCAAAAAGTTTTTGGGCTTACGTTAAAATCGCTGTAGTAATTAATAGCGCTATCTTGAGGCTAGGCAAACATCTTCTTTTTCCTTGAACTTTTTCCTACTATTTTGAGCATTCATCAGGGAATCTTGGCTACAGCAGTTCCTTCTGTGGTGTTTTAATAGTGATTTTCAGTTTTCTTTATTCGTTCTACATTTGTTGGTTGAATTTTTCTGCAAGGAAGATTTGTTCTCCCTGTCCCATTTATTTGTTTATTCAATTATTTGTGTATATCAGTATGGATTCATGGTTATTTATTTTATTCTTCAGGTTATAATCCCATACTTTTGTTTATTTGTTGCTTAAATTCTTTCAGCTCTGGGAACCTAATTCATTTGGCTCTTTTGTCCTTTTAGGCATGCTGCCATCTTTTACTTTTCTTAAGTGTGTTCTGACTTTCTGGTACTTCAAGATGCTCCAAACTCATTGTCTTGTATTGTTTCTGCCCCAGCCCTAGAAAGTCATTTTTCAAGGAACTATTGGAGAATTTTTATTGGAAAATGATATTTAGAAACAGATCTGGGTGCTAGGTATAATTTAATATATTTTTAAGTAGTAAGGAAGAAGTTTTTTCATATACATTCATTGTATAAAGGATTTTCCCAATCTAATACTTGCCTTTAAATATGAATTTATGTTTTATATATACCGAAGTCTGAAGTCTGCCTCAGAAAGATATAGTTATAGATGAAACGTGATTGGCGCATATTGATAATTATTTAAACTATTTGAATTCAGGTGACAGGTACATAAGTGTTTATTACACCATTCATCTTACTTCTTTTGTAAGTACTTTATATTTTGCACAGTAAACGTCAAAATATATAAATAATGTATCTTTTTAAATGACAGCATACTTTTATATATGTGTGTGTGTGTGTGTGTGTGTGTGTGTGTGTGTGTGTTTAGAGATGGTGCTTCACTCTATTATCCAGACTGGAGTGCAGTAGCGTGAGCATAGCTCACTGCAGCCTCAAAATGCTGAGCTCCCGCGATCCTCATGCCTTAGCTTCCTGAACAACTGGGACCACAGTCACACACCACCATGCCTGGCTAACTTTAAAAATTTTTTTAGAGACAGGATATTGCTCTGTGTTGCCCAGGCTGGTCTTAAATTCCTGGCCTCAATTGATCCTCCTGCCTCAGCCTCCCAAAGTGCTGAGATTATAGGCATGAGCCACTGCATCCAACTTGATATTATGTTTTAAAAGTACAGGGTCAACAGTTGAGGAAACAGCACTGAGTGTATACTACCTGCTTAGGTCTCAGGTTTGCCAGTTGTTAAGTATTTTGGCATTTATACAGTCTCTTTGAGGGCTTGGCTTTCCTGTTTTTAAAGTGGTGATCTACCTCACAGCATTTTTCTAAACGTAATAAATAGCTGTTTATGAAAGACTGTATGCACTGTATATGCAGTTATAAGATTTTGGATATATAATTCAATAATGTAATTTGATATAATTATAAGATATTCAACTACATTGAAGATATTACTGCTCTCTTCAAGTGTAGTTGTTAACTATCCTTCTCTGTATTTTACTATCATTTATTAGCAGGCAGATATAATACATATTCTATGTAATACATAATACATTCAATATACTTAATGTATATAATACAATTCTGAGTATGTGTTAGAAACCAGGATGTTGCTTATTTGATTCTATAATAACTTTTTTTTTTTTTTTTTTGAGACAAAGTCTTGCTCTGTCGCCCAGGCTGGAGTGCAGTGGCCGCCTCTCAGCTCACTGCAAGCTCCGCCTCCCGGGTTCACACCATTCTCCTGCCTCAGCCTCCCGAGTTGCTGGGACTACAGGCGCCCGCCACCTCGCCCGGCTAGTTTTTTTTTTTTTTGTATTTTTTAGTAGAGACAGGGTTTTCACCAGGTTAGCCAAGATGGTCTCGATCTCCTGACCTCGTGATCCGCCCATCTCGGCCTCCCAAAGTGCTGGGATTACAGGCTTGAGCCACCACGCTCGGCCGATTCTATAATAACTTACCTATGACATGCCACACATAAGTGTAACTGAGCTGGGTTTTGAGTAGTTACTTGGAGAGTTTCTTAATTGAGAAGTTTAATTCAGAAGTTTGTTTTTGTTGCCTCTGATTTAACATTTTATATTTCTTTTGAAAAATTTCCAACAGAGCTCAAATGATACTTTTCCCACAGCAATGCACATTGCTGCTGCAATAGAAGTTCATGAAGTACTGTTACCAGGACTACAGAAGTTACATGATGCTCTTGATGCAAAATCCAGAGAGTTTGCGCAGATCATCAAGATTGGACGTACTCATACTCAGGATGCTGTTCCACTTACTCTTGGGCAGGTATAGGAGTTTGACTAATTTTATTCAATTTAGAGCTTAGTACAAATGGCCAGTGTGTCATTCTTGAAATCTGCCTGGCTTAAAAGGCCAAATTGGTAACCGTCAACTTCAGTGACAGAGGTTATTCTGTTCAACCAATCAGTAATTTTTATTGACATCCACTTAGAAGAAAAGCAGAGTGTACTGGCTGTAAGTCAGATTCAGTCAGACAGCTTGGGTTCACATCTTAGCTTTGCCGTGTACAAGCTGTGGGACCATAGGAAAATCATTTAGCCTTTCTGTGCCTCAGTTTTCTGAGCTACAAAATGAGGAAAATAATTTGTCTTTCATAGGATAGTTGTGAAGCTTTAATACATTTATTCATGTAGAGTGCTTAGAAACATGCCTGACACATAGAAAGTACCCGTTTATGTTAGCTACCATCATCACCACCGTCATCATTGTCATCTCCATCAGTATCATGGTTTTTCTTTTGTCTTTCTTACCTAAATTAGTAGGTTATTTAAAATTTAATCTTAAAGTGATTAAGTAAGGTAGATCTTTTTAAGATGGTTCTGGCCACATGTGAAGGAGATACTACTCTCTTCTCCAAGATATTAGAAAGTATTTTCATGTTTCTTTATCAATGCCTTAAGGAATATCTAATAGTATACATTGTGAAGGAAATGTAAGGAAATACAGGGAATGACCTTTGTCTTAGTAAACTCACACTCCAATTGGGGTAGCTTAATTTCCTTATTAGGAAATTAAGGAATGATGAAAACTTGAAATGAGTAATTAAGAAACAAATGATGGGACTGAACTGAACTCACTGGATTAAGTTGCTTCTTAAGGCTGTGTCTCATTTCTCTTTGCATCATCAGTACCTAGGACCATGCATAATTTCTAAGGAGGAACAGTATGTGTGTTTTGCAACTTTTGAATATTCCTTAGGTTTCTAATTTTAACCTTTTTTGGTGTTGAAAACCACAGTACTAAATACCATTTGGGCCATGACTCAACCTCCTGTGTAAAATCATCATTCTTCCTGTTATGACAAAAAGTTATATTTTTCTGTTTGACTTTATCAGAAGCATTTATACTTGCTTTTATTGGGATTGTAAGTTCGTGCATTGTTGCCCATCAAAGTGTATTTTATAAGTGAATCTATTGTGTTCGTGTGTGTGAGTGTGTGTGTATACACACAGTTATGTGTTGCTTAACAATGGGGGTATGTTCTGAAAAATGCATTCTTAGGCAATTTCATAGCTGTGTGAACATCACAGAGTATACTCACAGAAACCTAGATGGTAGAGCCTTCTATACACCTCGGCTATATGGTATAGCCTTTTTCTCCCGCACTACAAACCTGTGCAGCATGTTACTGCATTGGATACAATAGGCAATCATGACACAATGGTCAGTATTTGTGTATCGAAACATATCTAAATGTAGAAAAGGTACAGTAAAAATATGGTTTTATAATCTTAGGGTACCACTGTTTATGTGATCTTTCATTGGCTGAAACATCATTATGTGGTGCATGACTGTATATGAGTGATGTTATATCAGATGCATCAAGTCTACCTATAAAGAGTTATATCTTTTGAAATGTTATCTTTAGAACAGCATGAAATCCTAGGACTTATGGTTTTTTAGTGTTTTCAGGCAGGAAGAAAGGATAGATTTAGTGTAACTATATATCTTGGCTTGCCCAGTTAACTCCCAGTTTATGCCTTTTGTTTCTGCATAACTATTAATAGAGCCCTTTCTGTGTTCAAAACATAAATTCTGTGGTTGCCTTAATTAAGATATGTCATAATTTGGGAACCAGTGGCGACACTGGCACATTGATGCTATGATCTGACTCTACTGCTACCTCCTATTCTTTTTGGAAGGTCTTTGAATGCAAACTGTTACCTTCCTGTGCTGTTCAGTGAGTCCTTAGCTTCCCGAGTCTCTGTAGAATGTCTTCATGTTTCCTGTAAGGTTTATACACTGAAATTGTCTAGAGAGTATTTCCATATTTGCATTTTTTGGGGGGAGATGAGTTACTATTTTTTCTTCTACCAAAGTTGTCTGAGACATCCCCAAAAGATAAGAAATGACTTCATTTTCTTTAGTAGGCTGCAAGTAAACCAATAATTTAGTGTAGTAAAGTTGTTCTTTTTAAAGTGTATTTCCTGTGCTGTTTTTCTTTGCTTTCTATTAAAAGACTAGATTATAATAAAGAGGCTGCATGTTATCAGTGGCATTGTTGTTCCTTACGGTTCTACAAACCCTCATCCTTTCCTATACTTTGCTCATCATAAGATTTGAAGTAGTATAAATAAAACTTGATTAGCTTGTAATTTAGTATTCTGAAAGGTATTTTTAAAACTTTCTATTTAATGCGGTTAGAGTAACTTGTAAGCTATTAGGAATTACTTATTCTTACCTTAATTTTCTTTTCAGGAATTTAGTGGTTATGTTCAACAAGTGAAATATGCAGTGACAAGAATAAAAGCTGCCATGCCAAGAATCTATGAGCTCGCAGCTGGAGGCACTGCTGTTGGTACAGGTTTAAATACTAGAATTGGCTTTGCAGAAAAGGTTGCTGCAAAAGTGGCTGCACTTACAGGTTAGTGATCACGTGAATTATTTCTCATTTTCGTTTCTCATTATACTTGGTCTGTGTATTTTCTGAGTGTTCCTGTCTTGAATTCTTGTGAATTTAAAGGTAGAAATAATATTTTTCCATCAAACATGTGTTTCAATTCTGTTTCTGAAATTATAATGTTAATTCTTTGGCTTTTAAAAAATGTTCCATATAGGAGTTTATACAGCATGCCATTAAAATCTACCAGTGTTAGCTTTGTTTACTAGTTAGTTGTCAATTATTTTCCCTTTAAAGTTTTGAATAGCAGTTTTCAAAATAGGCAGAAAAAACTGAGTGTTGAGTAAGCTATTTGAATAGTAAATATATTGTAGACAGACTTAATTTCTTTTTTTTCCTATGTCATGCTGTGATAATTCTTTGAATTATTGACCTTTTTGAACCATGTCTTTCCTTTAGTAGAGAGAGTACTGTACTTTAGATAATGATAACTGTTATTAGGGCCAAGTTGTCATCTTCAGAAAACTCTTATTAAGATGCAGATGTTACCAGAGGGTTAGGGTAGAGATAATTATACACTGCACGTGATAGTTTACCAGCTGATTTGTCTTTAAACCAAATTTTAATAGAAAAGAACCCTACTTTTAGGGTTTGGCAAATGTAGATTTATAAAATTTTTAACATGGGGGTTATTAACTGAGAACATCTAACTCATTTTAGCACCCTGTTTTTACAGGGGATCTTGTGGGCTCCTGGCTAGTGGAGAGGATGAAGCACAGTACAGTGGACAAAGAAACTTTTAAAAATTGTATTAGGGTCCGGACATGGTAGCTCACACCTGTAATCCTAGCACTTTGGGAGGCCAAGGTGGGCAGATCACTTGAGGTCAGGAGTTCAAGACCAGCCTGGCCAACATGGCGAAACCCTGTCTCTAGTAAAAATAAAAAAAAATTAGCCGGGCATGTTGGCGGGCACCTGTAATCCCAGCTATTCGGGAGGCTGAGGCAGGAGACTTGCTTAAACCCTAGAGGAGGAGGTTGCAATAAGCCAGGATCATACCACTGCACTCCAGCCTGGGTAACAGAGCAAGACTCTGTCTCAAAAAAAAAAAAAAAAAAGTGTTAGGAAAGGAGTGTGGAATAAACTAGAATGAATTCCCACATACTTTTTATCTTTACTCAAGCATGGTCAGGCATCATATACATGTGTTTGCAGTAGGATTGTGTTTTTTCTTTCAGCACATTTATTGTGCTTGTTATTTCATCTTTTAAATGTAGTGCCTGGCCAAGCACAGTGGAATTACACACCTGTAATTCCAGCACTTCAGGAGACCAAGGTGGGAAGATCGCTTGAGACTAGGAGTTTGAGACTAACCTAGGCAACGTGGCGAAACCCCATCTCTGCTAAAAATTAAAGAATTAGCTGGGGTGGTGCTGTGCATCTGTAGTCTTAGCTACTCTGGAGGCTGAGGTGGGAGGATTGCCTGAGCCTTGGAGGTTGAGGCTACAGTGAGCTGTGATTGAGCCACACTGCACTCCAGCCTGGGCAACAGAGTGAGACTCTGTCTGAAAAAACTTAAAAAATGTAATACCAGATTCTTTCTACTCCTTTAGGACTTCTTTTAAAAATGTAGACAAAATTTGAGTCTTAAGTAAACATTTTTTTCTGAAGTAAAATTTTTATTTTTTCATATATTGGAACTTTCTGTTTAACTTGCTAATAGTAGAAAATTTTTTAACTTGTTCACCCATATAGGATATTTTTTCTTTTCTTTAGGCTTGCCTTTTGTCACTGCTCCAAATAAATTTGAAGCTCTGGCTGCGCATGATGCTCTGGTTGAGCTCAGTGGAGCCATGAACACTACTGCCTGCAGTCTGATGAAGATAGCAAATGATATTCGTTTCCTGGGTTCTGGTCCCCGGTCAGGTCTGGGAGAACTGATCTTGCCTGAAAATGAACCAGGAAGCAGTATCATGCCAGGTAATCACATAGCTAGTAAATGTTGGAGTTAGAACTTGACTAGGTCCTAGGCATTCTTAGCTATGGAACATGTCTCTTTTTGTTTAAAGTTATCCCAAAGCTGGATACGCAAGGCACACTGTTTCAGCATGTCTGTGGTCCTCTGATCAGGACTTCTGGGCACCTCACCTAACAAGATAGGAATAAAGAATCTGACTTAGCAGCAAGTAGTTTGAATCCCACATTCAAACAGGCTGTTAAAGTGATCAGCATGGATTGAATAAAAAGAAGTCATACCAAACTTATCTTACTTTATTTTTTGCGTTGCGTTATGTGCTTGTTAGATATAGCAAGTGACACAACAGTGTATGTCTGGATTTCAGCAAGTCATTTGATAGATTCGCATGATAGTCATTGATTCCAGGGGAGAAGCGTGGGCAGTGCTGGCAGATGAATGTAGCTGGGTGAACAGTGACATTTCAGAAGTGACTAATGAAGTGACTTTAGTCTGGAAGAATATATTGGTAACAAGCTGAAGGGCTGTGCCCTTCAACACTTTACTGGTGACTGGGGGTGAGGGAAGAGAATACATGCTAATCATATTAGCAGTTAACAGAGTCAAGACAGCAGTACTGTGGATAACAGAACTGAGTTCCATAAAGGCCACTGTAGCTTGGGCTAAAACTGACAGTGTAACTTTTAATAGTGAGAAGGAAAGGCCTGACTCTAGATTTTTATAAAAATTATGGATCTGTAGAATAAGAAGAGATGAAATTTTGTTTTAAAGTACTTCATGTTGAAAAATTGCATAAGGGTTTAGTTGATTGCAAATCCAAGGTGATTGCCAAAAGAAAGAGACGTGGGGAGTCACAGATAAAGGAAGTAGTCCGCCCAATAATCTTTGCAGTGTGTTAGCCTGCATTGGTCAGAGGAATCTGGGTTGAATCAAACTGGGAGCTTGTCCAGGGAGTATGAGCAGGGAAGTGGGGTTCCGGAGACTCATGTGATAAATAGGGAAATTGTAGCTTAGCCTCGCCTTCCCCTAGGAAGCCTCCCAAGTGTTAGTGAAGGGTCGCTTTTGTAAGTGTTCTGATAGCAGCGTGCACTTCTCTGTATTTACCCCCCATAATTGCCAGCTCTTCCTCCCTAGCCTCCAAGTTCTGCAAGGGCAGGGCCTGCATCTTTCTTATTCACTGTTGTGTATTGAGTGTCTGGCTCCGTAAATACATATAGAATGAACGAAAATCATGAAGGCAGAGAACTATGTTTAATGTGTAGTTGTGGCTTCTCGTTAGCCATTGAATGATTCAGTTTGTGGCTACCCATCCCGCTTTCCTTGGTTGGTTTGTTTCATTTAATTACACTGATGGTTGGCCCTTGCTTTATTGTATATCTTACTTTATTTAATGAAATTAGATTTCTTTATTCTCCTGATTATTTGCGTAAATTCTAGTCTTACTCTGTCATTGGTGGTTTTCTTGAAGGCAAGGTGAACCCTACTCAGTGTGAAGCAATGACCATGGTTGCAGCCCAAGTCATGGGGAACCATGTTGCTGTCACTGTCGGAGGCAGCAATGGACATTTTGAGTTGAATGTTTTCAAGCCAATGATGGTAAGCTTTAAATCTGATTTTTAATGGGTTTTGACCAAAGGCTTATTATCTTGGTTTTGTATTTCGTAAAGACTTCTAGTGATTCCACATTGGGTAGTTGGGTGACATAAGTAGCAGTTGGAAGTCAAGCATTTATTAAGTTACCAGAATAACACTACGTATTAGAAATTAGTTGATTTTTAACCTAAGCGATTTGATGTTTTTTTTAATAGCCCCAGTTTAAGAAAAATAAGACACCTCCCTATATGCCTGTCTCCTTCTCATGTTGCTGCTCTCTTCTTTCAAATTTGGTCTTAAAAGGATAACACCACTCACTTTCACTTATGCTGTAGGCACCACAGCCCAGCATAGCCGCTCCACGCTTGAATTATTCTCCCAGTCATTGGTGACTACCTCAGTCCAGCTGGCATTGCACAGTTAGTTCTTCCTTTACTAATAGTTGATGTTGACTGTCCCTCCTTGAAGCATTCTTCATCCCTGGTTTCTTGAACATTTTTTCACCAGTTCTCTTTCTGCCCCCGTCAGACTTTCTTTCGTTGCTTGGCTTTACCTTTCCACATACTTGAAAACATTGTGTTCACCCAAACTGTTCTTTTTCTTTCATCTTTACAAAGATCATTAGATGCATCACATCATTTCTCATGCAGTTTCCTCAGCTTCAGATAGTGGAGCTGTTGCCATCATTTAGAGTCTTTCATCTGGACAAAGTGTTACAGCTAAAGTTTATTAAGGGCTTACTTTCTCTTGGAATATGTTGTAAATTCTAATTTTAATTTGATAGGAATACACAAATGACAAATATTGAGTATATTTAATATATTCACTAAATGTTTATTGAGTACCATTTTCTATCAGGCACTGTACTGGATGCATAATAGAGATAGAGCAATGAACAAGACAGATTTCTTGCCCTCATGGAATGTATGTTCTAGTGGTAAATAAAAATGCAGGGCACACTTTGGGAGGCCGAGATGCACGGATCACGAGGTCAGGAGATCGAGACTATCCTGGCTAACACGGTGAAACCCCGTCTCTACTAAAAAATACAAAAAACTAGCCGGGCGAGGTGGCGGGCGCCTGTAGTCCCAGTTACTCGGGAGGCTGAGGCAGGAGAATGGCGTAAACCCGGAAGGCGGAGCTTGCAGTGAGCTGAGATCCGGCCACTGCACTCCAGCCCGGGTGACAGAGCGAGACTCCGTCTCAAAAAAAAAAAAAAACGCAGGCCAAAGCAGAATTCAGACTTCAAATTTTGCTCTCAGGACAGATTCCAAACAGTTAACACCGGATACCCAGCATTTATAGGTGCATAACAATCAATGCCTTGTTAATCTTTGTAAAAATTTATTTTTAATATAAAATAAGGATAATCAATATTTGCCTTATTATAAGGTCATTAGTAGCAAATTAAAACTTAGATTATTGTGTCTTAGAGTCCATTGTTGGAAGTCTAGTTTTCAGACTGTGGAGTTTTAGACCAGAGGATATTAGGATGTGGATATATCTTAATAAAAAAATATTGGAAATGTTGCCAAAAAAAAAAAAACAAAAAGGTCAAAACAAACTAATTGATTTTATACTTTTTTTTTTTAACATTATATGAAAAGTTCTTTTACAGTGACTGGAGTATTTGTTTGGTTAAAGCATAGAAAACCTGGAAATTCGGTGATCATTAGATTATGCCCTAACATTACTAATTGCCTCACACTCAAGCTGAACTTTCGAACCTCTGCATCTTTGCTGCTCTTCGTTCTACGTGAAAGATTCTTTTTCCTTCTCTGGCCAAGTCCTCTCCTTAAAACAGGATTTCACCAGTTCCAACAACTGGAGTTAATTTCTCTTTCTCTATGTTCTCTAACACTGTAGACCTCTGTTTTAAATACTTGCTATGGGCTATTTTGTGTCTTAGTCATTTTGTATTTATGTCTTTTTCACCTTTTTTAGATTTCTGTGCCTTCAAATGTTTATACTTTCACGTTTGTTTCCTTGGGTATAGTGCCTTAAAATTTGTAAGAGTTCTATATGTTTATTGAATTGTATATTTACTATCAACCAGCAAATAATATGTTATTGGATAAAAATCATGTTGCTTTAGTAATCTCTCTCTCTCTCTCTCTCTCTCTCTCACTCACTCAAAGATTAAAAATGTGTTACACTCAGCCAGGCTGCTGGGGGATGCTTCAGTTTCCTTTACAGAAAACTGTGTGGTGGGAATCCAGGCCAATACAGAAAGGATCAACAAGCTGATGAATGAGTCTCTAATGTTGGTGACAGCTCTCAATCCTCATATAGGTAAGTGTTTAAGGAATAATAATATCATTTTGAATGCAAAATGAAAAAGCTGAAACATTTTTAAGAGACAAGTGGATCAGTGTTTGAGAACAGCGAATTTCTTTTGAATATGGTTTTAGTAAAATCTTAAAATATTTGAAATTGTGTGGAAAGATACTATATAATTTGTATGGTGTCCTAGTTCTTTCAAAACTTGATCTATTATGCCTCATTTTATTTGAAATATATTGAGAAGTAGTAGTTCAAACTTATTTTAATTTTAATGGAATTCAGATGCCGAATATTCTATGCAGACCCTTGGGGAAGGTTATTTGTAAGACCTTCAGTGGATAATGTCACTAGGTGGCACTGCTGATTAGCAACATTGAATGAACTCATTTTTCTACCTTCCCTAGATCTCTGCAATGCTTTTATTTTGTTGTTTTATTCAATTCAGAAATGGAAAGTTACAATTAAAAGAAAAAGTTTATGTATTCATTGCTTATAGTGAAAGGGAGGGAGGAAAATGCAAATATTTTGTCTAAAACCATGCTATTGTATCATAAGCCTTTTTTGGAACTATAAATATTTCATTATGTAGAATCAAACATACAGATTTGGGTAGTAGATGACCATAGAGATCCCCATTAAATAAACTGTTTTCACTTTCGTAGATTTTGAGGCATTATGTTGCATTATATTATGATGTGTTAAAAGCCTTTTTCTCATTCCTCCTTTCTGCTAAGCAGAGGTTAATATATTTTCTGACTTTCTATTATAGAACAAGTTATGATTCACTTATTTGGCGTAATATGGCTACTGCTTCTATAATCTTGAACTTTCAAGGCAAATTTTATATTCCTGGTTTCACATCAAGCTGTAATTTCAGTGTTTTGAAATTAGAGCTCACTTGACTCTTTTAGGTAGCTCTGAGCCCAGTATGATATCGGTTTTTTGGTATGGTATTGAGATTGGTAATAATGTTTGATCCATTTAAAATTATGGTACATCAGCTACATCTGGAAAAACGCAAAGGGTAACCCAGAGGCTTGTGTGAGCAGTTTTCATCAGATCTTTACTTCAGAATGTGTTGCCAAAAGTTTTAAATTAGAGGTGTCTCCTAAAGTTGAATAACTGGTAAATCTTTCTTGGAATCAACTTATTGTGACATAAAAAGAATTGTTAGAGGCCGTATGAGAATGAGATGGGTCAACACCACGTCACTAGTTGACTTGGTGCGAGCCTTACAACCCTCTGAGTCATGGGTTCCCTACATTCTCATTATGTACCAAGCTGGTGGTTAATAATGTCTTGTTGGACTTGACAACTGAAATGCTTAGACTTTAAAGCTATTATTAAAATAAAAGTACTGGATATATATTGATCAGGAGAGTTTAACCTGTAAATTCTTTCTCAAAGCATTTCTGCTTTAAGAAAGATGCCCTTTTCAGTAAATGGCATCAATAAATGCCCTTTCAGATCAGTAAATGCCCTTTTCAACATATTTAGCATTCACAAATTCAGTTAAGTCATAAAAGTAACTATGCCCATACTTTCTTTTATAGCCGGTTAATAATTGTGTATTGACACATGCCATCTTGTTGATGATCTGTACTGCCTCATCAAGCTTCTTCCTTTTGGTCCTATTTCTCTGATCTTGTTTTTTTTTTTTCCTGTCCCTCATTGGTTTCATTTTTATTCCTGCTTTTTCTTCTTGACTTAAAATATGTATATATTAAGACAAGACAGCTTGCAGAACTGGCCTGCCCCCACTTTTATTAATTTGAAAAGCATTTATTAATTACTTCAAATAACTCTGAAGTAAACAGTATGCTTGTGATCTTTTGTGCAGTCTGTATTTCTGCCCCGACTCCCCATTTGTGTCCCTGTAACGTCTGGGAGGAGGCCAGGGGATAGAAGCCATTGCAGTGGAGAGCCATGTAGAGAAGAGCCATTGGAAGCAGCTCTGCAAACGCCTCTCCCCAGGCCCCGCCTGCCCCTGCCTCACTGCGAGTACTTCTCCTCTCTCAGAGCCACTCACCACAGTTGCCAGATGTACAGTGCTATCTTTTCTGCTGGACTGGAGCATTTAGTTTCTTAATGTTTCTTTAGAAAGATAATTGTTTCTAGTTAAACATGTTGTTTGAAAAATATACCCAGATATATATTTTTATGTCTTGGTGCTATAATTTCTACTTTTTTCCCCTTATATATCTAAGTTAGTGGAAAATTTCAACTTAGGAAGAAATCTGTTGGAGAAAGTGAGGCATGTTTAAGTGTTTACCTCTTAAGAAAAGTAAATGTTCAATTCTATATAAAAAATGATTATTGAGATAATCACTGTTAACTATTTTTAAAAACAAAAAAATGTCATTTAAGAGGCCCATATAGCATCAATATCAAGTAAACAATTATGTCACCTTCTGCTTTAGAAAACCAAATATCACTACTAACCCATATGTCATCTTTTTATTTTTTTCTTCAGGGTATGACAAGGCAGCAAAGATTGCTAAGACAGCACACAAAAATGGATCAACCTTAAAGGAAACTGCTATTGAACTTGGCTATCTCACAGCAGAGCAGTTTGATGAATGGGTAAAACCTAAGGACATGCTGGGTCCAAAGTGATTTAAATAAATTTATAATGAAAATAAATATGTATACAATTTAAAAAAACAGACTCCCATTTCTTAAAAATGGATAAGTTTGAAAGGAGACTGCTATTGAACGTAAGTATCTCTGGCAGAGCAATTTGATCAGTGTATAAAACCCTAGGATGTGCTAGGTCCAAGGTGGATTAAACAAGTGTAAAATAAAATACATTTATAAAATAAGGAAAACAGACTTAAATTTTCTCCTATGTTAATTGACTTGTATTACAGTTGAATCTATGATATTTGTGCATGTTGTCTTTGTGACTTCATAAGTTACCAATTTCCTTTTTTTATTTT
>NW_012117377.1:3311107-3347852 GCF_000951035.1 Colobus angolensis palliatus | reverse complement strand
CCACTTGAGCAGGCAGTCTGTCCCTTCTCAGATCTCAACCTCCGTGTTGGGAGATCCACTGCTCTCTTCAAAGCTGTCAGAGTTGTTTGCGTCTGCAAAGGTTTCTGGTGCTTTTGTTGTTGTTATTGTTGTTGTTTAGCTGTGCCCTGTCCCCAGAGGTGGAGTCTACAGAGACAGGCAGGCTTCCTTGAGCTGCTGTGAGCTCCACCCGGTTCGAGCTTCCCAGCGGCTTTGTTTACCTATTTAAGCCTCAGCAATGGCGGGCGCCCCTCCCCCAGCCTCGCTGCTGCCTTGCAGTTAGATGGCAGACTGCTGTGCTAGCAATGAGGGAGGCTCCGTGGGCGTGGAACCCTCCCGGCCAGGTGTAGGGTGTAATCTCCTGGTGTGCCCGTTTGCTTAAAGCGCCGTATTGAGGGTGGGAGTTACCCGATTTTCCAGGTGTTGTGTGTCTCAGTTCCCCTGGCTAGGAAAAGGGATTCCCTTCCCCCTTCCCAGGTGAGGCGATGCCTCGCCCTGCTTCAGCTCTCACTGGTCGGGCTGCAGCAGCTGACCAGCACCAATTGTCCGGCACTCCCCAGTGAGATGACCCCAGTACCTCAGTTGAAAATGCAGAAATCACCGGTCTTCTGTGTCGCTCGCGCTGGGAGTTGGAGACTGGAGCTGTTCCTATTCGGCCATCTTGCTCCGCCCCCGCTTCTGAACTGAGGTAATTTATTGCTACCTGACCTGTTCAACAAGAAATGCTAAAGGGAGCTCTTCAAACAATCCCAGGATGGTCTTTGCAGGAAACCTCGATGCCTGGACAGGAGTTCCTACACCAGCTCTTTTCCAGGGACTCCCTCACAAAGATGAGGTAGGACAGGGGCCCCGTATGGTATCCCTCAGAGGCGCGGGGTCTGCCATCCTCAGAAGCAAGACGTGAAACTGCTGGTGGACGGGAGGAAGCCCTCCAGCTCCCAGCATCCAGGCTGAAATCCACCACTGCTGGGAGAGCAGAGCGAGTCAAAATTGTCTATATAAGTTACCAATTTCTAAAGGGTTTCAGTTTTGGGGGTTATTGGTGGTTTAAAAAATTGCCCGATTTTATCTTATTATCTCATTCCCAAACCATGTCCTTAGCCACCTTTATTTTCCTTTGATTTGGTGACCAAGCCCTTCTGAGTGGGGATGTATATGTGTGTGTGTGTGTGTGTGTGTGTGTGTGTGTGTGTGTGTGTGTGTGTGTGTGTGTATTAGGATAGGTTAAGAAAATTGGGACATACCTATCCTGTGTGTTAAAACACACACATCTATCCCTCCAACCTTATTTCTGTTACCACAGAGAGACCAGATCAAGGCCAGGCATGGTGGCTCAGGGACACTGACTTTGGTAGACTGTGCTTTGGGAAACTGAGGCAGAAAGATCACTTGAGCCTAGGAGTTTGAGACCAGCCTGGACGATATAGTGAGATCCCTGTCTCTACAAAAAATAAAACAAAAATTAGCCAGGCTTGGTAGCGTATGCCTGTAATCCCAGCTACTCAGGAGGCTAAGGTGGTAGGATTCCTTGAGTCCAGGAAGTCGAGGCTGCAGTGAGCCAAGATCGCACCACTACACTCCAGCCTGGGTGACAGAGTGAGACCCTATCTCAAAAGAAAAAAACAACAAAAAGACATTGGGTTAAGAATTATAGGACAAGGGTTAGAGAGATAAAGGGAAGATTGGAAAGAAAGGAAAGATGTCCTGAAAGCGCGTCTTGTTCATCATCTCAAGTGCTGAGATTTTTTAGCAGAAATTCATTTGAAACAACCTTAGGGGATTTGGAATTAGCAGTTATAGGGAGTTGCAGAGTAGGGTGACCCAAATCCAAAGCTAAGGAACGTATTTAAAATAGAACCAACCTCTACTATGCAAGGAGTTGGAACAGGCATTTGGTTTATTTTTTCTTCTTCCTCATATAATAAATAACAGGATCATAAGAGAAACTCTCATTAACTAAAACATCTCATCTATAAGTAGTACTCTATCAGGTACATTTTTAAAACAATAGGATACTTACCCCTAATATTCTTGGAAAATCAGCCACATTAACACCAGCTCCTCTGTCGTAGTTTGAAGTAGTTGCTTTATATAGAATTTAAAAGTGTAATTTAAAAAGTTCTAGAAACGTTGTGATGAAAGATGAAATTTATATGTTTCTAATTTCTTAAGCGTGAATGGTCACTATTAAAAGGGGGTTCAAACTTTAAAAACTGAACTATAGAGAACCTATAGGATCTACTTTTTAGCCCATGCAATACTGTCTCTGCCAGTGTTTTTCAGAGGGTGATGCGATGATGCTTGTGTAGCTTTAAAACAAAGCATGCTTTCCCTTGGCCCATTCTGTTTGTTTTTTTAAAAAAGATTTTTATTGAAAAATAAAATCAGCTAGACTGAATAGCAGTGCCTGGACCCCAACAACCAAACTGGCATCTGATCTGTAGTTGTGAAACAATGTATCCACTATGATGCTGAATGTTTTGCCTTAGCAGGCATTCTCAGTCTAAATAGGCTGTCATTTGAGGGTCACTAGAGACACAATGACTTATGTAATAAAGATTACAGCAGATCAATTCCTAGCCTCAGACGGTCTTTGCACAGCTGTCTGATATATCCCAGCATATTATAGGCTATCATGGAATCCTTTGAGTTGGCAATCATCTTTGTGTGATGTTAGTGAAGTGAAACTGCTTTATGATGCAACCTAAATAAGGCTTTTAGAATTCCCTGTTGGAGGGTTGTACCAAAAGTCAACTTCCGTGTTTTTCACTAGGGGCAATTTTGTCTCCCAGGGGACATTTGGCAATGTCCGGAGACATGTTTGGTTGTCATCGCAGAGGAGGGGGGTGCTACTGGCTCTAATTGGGCAGAAGCCAGAGATGCCACTAAATGTTAATGCACAGGAGAGCCCCTCCACCCCGCCCACAGCAAAGACTTTTCTGGCTCACGATGTCAATAAAGCCAAGATTGAGAAACTTAAAACCAAAAAGTATGTCTCTGTAAATGCTCGCCATTCAGTGAGGCTTGGCTACTTATAGGGAGAGTAGGGACAAGGGGAGTGTGCTGGAGTTGATGTGACTTTATTCATTGAAATTCTAAGATGTCTTAGAAATGAGCAAGAACAAGAAAGTGAAATATTAGCTGATCATGTCTTAGAATGACTTATTCCCAGCAAGGTGTCCAAAGATGTGTGCCAGATAAACTCCATGGGGGTCAACGCCTTGCAAAAATGTCATGCTAAAGATGGAGACAGAAATAATTCACAGATCCCTATAAGCAAACCTGAAGGACCGGGGGCTTTCTTGAGCAGACAGATTTCAAATGGGGAAAGTCCTGGGACTTATGAATGAACTGGTTGGTCTGGGACTACACCCAACTCAACACACAAGCAGCAGGGAATTCATAGAAAGCCACCAGCCAAATTTACTCTTCTTTTAATGGTTCAGTTTGGTAAAAACAAACAAACAAAAATATATATATACACATAAAATTTTTTGAGAATATTTCATTCTCAAGATTATGCATGGCTATGTTTTACTTTTCTCTTCTTCCTCCTCAGTGTCCTTTTGGTCTTTGCAGCAGAAAGAAATCTGGGAGAGACAAATGTAATAATAGAAAAAGGGTGGTATTATGAAGACAAGATTAAAGCTGTTAAAGTGAATAATTGTTCTTTTTGGAGTAAATTTATTGAATTGACCACGCAGCAATTAATTTTTGAGCAATTGACCTAGAGCTTCCACATGCAGTCTGGGTCAGGAGAAAGAAACTGCTGATTATCGTCTGCCATTTATGATGTTAAGAAGCAGAGCGCTGAGATCATGTGTGTCAAGCCAGGTCGGTGAGAGACCTTTGTTTTGGTATCATCTGATCATCCTGGAGATACCTGCTGAGATTTCACCTTGCTCTTCAGGGCTTTCCCCAAAAGACTAACATTGGGTTCCCAGCCACAGGCCAGAGTGCTCAGACAGGTACCACAAGAACTCGTTTCATCCTCCCTGTTTTTTCGGCATGAAACATAAGCCTATGGAACCTGAGCATGAGAAGCCCTAGGTCCTAATGATTAAGAGATAGAAGAGAATGAGATATGGCTCCTATCGCAAACATTGCTCTCTCATAGTTGAACCATCTCCTAAAGAACTTGGGGTCATGCATGCTTAATTGGGCCTTAGGTGAGGAAGTGAATTTAGAAAGCCAAGTTCTTGATGAGAGCTACATGTTTTCATTAGTAACCCAGGGTGATTCATTATATCAGGACTTTTACACAGAGGTGAGATTTGAAGGTGAAAAGAATGGCCAAGGAAGAGGCAGAAGGGAGACAAGAGATAACCACTAAAGGAGAAAGACATGGCCGTGGAGGTTAAATTGGAGTGGCTCATATTCTAGATGCTAAGGGAAGACAAGGAAAAAGCTGGTAGATTGGCTAATCCCAGCACTTTGGGAGCCTGAGGTGGGAGAATTGCTTGAGCCTAGGAGTTCAAGACCAGCCTGGGAAACATCTCTGTTTGTAGAGACCCCATCTCTACAAATAGTTTTAAAAATTAGGTAGGCATGGTGGCTCATGCCTGTGGTCCCAGCCACTTGGGAAGCTGAGACAAGAGGATTGCCTGAGCCTGGGAGGTCAAGTCTGTAGGGAGGCCTGATCATAACACTGTACCACAACCCAGGCAACAGAATGAGTGAGACTGTGTTTCAGAAAACAAAAACAAAAGCCAGTAGATCCAGTGGACTTAAATTCCACCTCTGCTGTCTACTAGTTATGATTTGGGGCACCACTTTAGGTCTATAAACCTATTTCCTTGTTCTCACAATGGAGCTATAGGTACGTATTTCATACTCATATTCCTAAGTTCCTGTGTATATCTAAAGTACCCAGCACAATGCCTGCCCAGTTAGCTTTCTAATTCCCTGGAGACAGTGGGCAAAATTGCTAAATACTAAATTGATTTTAAGAGAGTGAAACAGGTAAAATTGGATTAGGCCATTTTTTTTCTTTAAGAAGACACTATATAATTCTTCAAGAGAATTATAGTTATATTACTTAACTGTATAATTTATCATCCAAACTTGAAGCCTTTGAAGAATAAAAAAAGAATAAAATAATTTAAGTTGTATAATTTTTGAAACTTTTATTGACCAAAAAATTGGTTTTATCACATTAGTGGTGCTCTAAATAGTGCTACTCAAAAGCTAATTTCAAAAATAATTATCTCCAGGTTGAGGTGGGAGGGTTGCCTGAGCCCAGGAGCTACAGTGAGACGTGATCACGCCACTGCACTCCAGCCTGGGTGACAGAGGGAGACTTTGTCTCTAAAAATAACAACAAAAAACACCAGTTTTCTCTCCAGCAGGGTCTTAGTGTTTTCACTTCTTCCATAAAACTGCCTACAACCTTCTTTAAGTTGCATTTATGGTTAATAAATGTAAAATGTTGATATTTCCAATGAACTCTGTTCTACAAAGTTCTACAATATTTTTCATTGGGCAATTAGTCTCTCTACAGTTGCTGATGTACCTGAAAACCTCAGAGAAAATTCTACTAAATGAAAGATACTTTCTTTTTTTTTTTTTTTTTTTTTTTTTTTGAGACGGAGTCTGGCTCTGTCTCCCTGGCTGGAGTGCAGTGGCGCAATCTCAGCTCACTACAAGCTCCGCCTCCCGGGTTCCCGCCATTCTCCTGCCTCAGCCTCCCGAGTAGCTGGGACTACAGGCGCCCGCAACCGCGCCCAGCTAATTTTTTGCATTTTTAGTAGAGACGGGGTTTCACCGTGGTCTCGATCTCCTGACCTTGTGATCCGCCCGCCTCGGCCTCCCAAAGTGCTGGGATTACAGGCTTGAGCCACCGCGCCCGGCCCAAGATACTTTCAATACCATTTTTTTGTATTGAAACGTATAAATAACTTAATATTCTCCTTTTGCTTCCACTCAGACTAACTTAATTTGATGATTTAAAAAAAAAAAGCAAAAAAAAAAACCCAGAACTTGTCAAATAAAATGTTCCTATTTATAGTTAATTTGCCATATTGAGATGCTGCAAAATTGTAGGGCTTCTCAAGTGATTTATTCCAATAGAGAATACAAATTTGTACAACATTATAAGTCAGAATTTCATCAGATAATTTTTCTCAAATGTAGAGATTTTTCAAGTTAAATCTCATGCATGATTTGACCTCTCATCATTTACTTTGTTCAGTTCTTGTTTTTGTTGAGACAGATTTCAATGTCTTCCTGTTTGCAAGCTTTTTCTCAATCATTGCAATTCAAATTTAAGAGGTAAGAACCCCTGAAATTTTGGTGCTACATTTATTAAATACCTAGATTAAAGATTTCCAACTGTATTAGTTTCCTGTGGCTACCATACACATCACCACAAATTTGATGGCTTAAAACAACAGAAATTTATTATCTCACAAGTCCTGGAGGGCAGAAGTCTGAAATCGGTTGCATAGGACTGGTGCTTGTGGCAATCCTTCACCCATGGCTACATAACTCCAGTGTCTGATCTCATGGTCACATTGCCTCCTCCTCTTCAGCCTGTGTCAAATTTTCCTCTGTCTCCCTTATAAGAATATGGACATATGTGATGGCATTTAGGGTCCGCTAGGATAATATAGGAAAACTGCCCAGTCTCAAGATCCTTAATCACATCTGTGAAGTCCTTTTTGGCCATATAAAGTAACATTCACAGTTTTTAGGAGTTAGGACTTATATTCTTTGACAGCCATTATTTAGCCCAAAACACTAAATAATATTAAACAAATTACTGCTGGGTGCAATGGCTTGCATCTATGATCCTAGCACTTTGGAAGGCCGAGGCGGGTGGATTGCCTGAGCTCAGGAGTTCAAGACCAGCCTGGAAAACATGGTGAAACCCCATCTCTACTAAAATACAAAAAATTTCTCGGGCATGGTGGTGTGCACCTGTAGTCTGTAGTCAGCTACTTGGGAGGCTGAGGCACGAGAATTGCTTGAACCCGGGAGGCAGAAGTTGCAGTCAGCTGAGATTGCACCACTGTACTCCAGTCTGGGCAGCAGAGCGAGACTCTGTCTCAGGAAAAAAAAAAAAAAAAAGAAAACTACAATTTAGAAGATACAGTCACAAAAATATTCCGCTGTAGGATGCTTAAGATGATTTATGAGGTACCTCTTAAAAGAGCTGGAGAAAACGTGTGTACCACCAACCTATTTTGTTTGTGACATCAGCTTTCTCACAAAGTTTTTTGATTCAGTTCCTCTAAAATTGCATATAAAAATAGTTATACACATTGACAAAGACAGTCCCTATTTCAATCGGGAAAATACCACAGCTTGTTTGAATTGTGTTTGGACCACAACCAGCTCCAAATACACTTTTGTTCCACCGGCTTCTTAATTTAGTAAAAACATTGCTTTTACCACAACTGTGTGCTCCACCAAAATAAGTCTCTATATTACTTCTGTATCAAATTACTTTATCTTCAGTGTTGAGGTTTTTAATAGAACTTAACAATAGCATTCACGATATTGTTTCACCTTCAACACCTCAACAAAAATAACTTCCAGCTATTACTGGAAATAGTTGACTTTCTATTTGAAACGTGATAACTGATATAAAGATGGCATTATTTAACTCTTCTACTAATGAGTAAAACATCATGAATTAGACCATGAACAGGACATGTATTTATAGTCTAAAAGCTGACATAAAAAGGCAGAGCCTCACCTTGCTTGACCCTGGCTGGGAATGTGCACGTCAAATGGCCCACATTTTTTGCCACTCTGTGCATGTTCACAAATGACAGCAAAACCACCAGAAATATTGATTTTGGGGTAACAGATTATTGTGAGTAAATGAATTAGCAAATATGGAATCTGCAAATTTTGATGATTGGTTGTGTTACTGAGCTCTTTTCCAAGAAACAGGTATAAATTGATGGTACTACTAGCAATTGTATGAGGATTCTTTTTCAGCCAACAATTATCATTGTCATTTCAAAAAATTGCTGAACTAAAATTTTAAGTACCTTATGGTTTTTGTTTGAATTTCTTTGATTACTATTGTAGTGACAAGTTATTTACATATTTATCAGTCATTTGTTTTTCTATAAATTTCCTGTTCCTTAACTTTATTTTTCTCTTAGGATGTGAGTGTTTTTATATGCATTTGAATGAATTTTGTATATATCAAGTTCATGGACCCTATGACATATTTCATGTAAATACTTTTTCCCAGTTTTCTATTTGCCTTATAACTGGGTCTGCAGAATGTTTTGGCATGCAGAAAATTTGCATTTTTTTGTAGCATTCTCAAATCCATCAAATTTTTCCTTAAGCTCTTTCATTATATTTGGAAAGAAAGGAAAGAGGCCAGTCTTTTACTTGAGGGACTAGGAAAGTCCAGGAAAGTTTTATTTCTGCTTGTTTTTCCTCTTCCCTTCCTTTCTTCTCTTCCTTTTTTAAAAAGATACTAAACTCTGAACTGTTTACTGACAAAGAGACTCGAAGTGAAAATAGACCGAAGATACAAGAGAAAGGATGTTTGATGAAGTATGTCCCAGAAGAAACAAGAATAATTACCACAGAGAGCTTAACTTCAATTCAGCAAGAAGCATGACTTTTATTTTAAACTGGGGATGCTGAAGTAAGGAGCAATGAAGTGACCTAAAGATAGGTATTTTATTATCCTCTGTAGTTTCTGTGCCTCAGAGAGCCTGGCGTGTGGAGGATGCTCAACAATTCTTCACTAGCTGACATTTGGAGGCATAGCTAGGATCATGATCAAGAACTCTCTTCTTGGGAGGCTGAGGCAGGAGAATTGCTTGAACCTGGGAGGGGGAGGTTGCAGTGAGCTGAGATTGTGCCACTGCACTCCAGCCTGGATGACAGAGCGAGACTCTGTCTCAAAACAAACAAACCAAAAAACCACATTATTAGCTACTATTGTGAGAAGCTTGACTATTTCTATCACCTTCACTGGTTGGTTTGACAATCACACGAACATACAAGTTTTATTCAAACAAACATCCTCCCTGTACACCACAAAGCATTAGTTGGTATGGTAAGGCAATCTGGCCTGCTCCAGAGTAATTCTGGGTTGTGGTTTTCTCGGCAATTCAATCTTCAATACAGTTTTCAACATAAAATTAAAGTCCTTTAAGTTAGCCTCCCGAGTAGCTAGGATTACAGATGCGTGCCCCCACGCCCAGCTAATTTTTATCTTTTTAGTAGAGATGGGGTTTCACCATGTTGGTCAGGCTGGTCTCCAACTCCTGACCTCGTAATTCCAAGATGTGCTAATTTCAGTTAGAACTACTTCAAACACATTTCACAGTTTTTACAAGGTGGAAAGTGCTTTACCAGAAAGTATTTCAATAGAGTATTGGTTTTTGTTTGCTTTTTAAAACATCAACACAATAATCAAGAAAATTATCAGGGTAACTTACAAATTTTTGATTTTTGATGATACAGCTCTATATGGTTTCATTTGGTATGTGAGTAGACGCAAAACAAAAATCAGGTTTAGAGTTACACCTTTTAGTCATCTTTTTAGGCGGAAAGAAAAATTAAACCAAGAACATTTCTTTCACCAAAATAATCTTAAATGAAATTAGATGAATTTTCATTCTACTTGGGATGAGATGCCAATAAACTAAATTCTTCTGATTTTGTTATTTTTAGTTGTATTTATCATTATTTAGATTCAATTTAGTTAGCATATTTTCTGGCATCCATTTCTATTAAAGTTTAAGAATGCTGCTTCAAGGACTGAATTATGATATATCTTGCCAAAATGTAATTTTGACTATAATATTTATCTTGTATGTCCAATGACAGATATATTTGAATAAAAAGCACCTGTAACAGTAATTCTCACCCTAGTTGTTGGAGAGGGACACACTAGAATCTCTTTGGGAACTTTTAAACTTTAAATTTAAACTTTAAATTTAAACTTTTAAGTCTCTTTGGGAACGTTGATGCTCAGCTTCACTTCTCATGAATTAAGTCAGAATTTCTGAGGAAAGGGACCAGCTATTGGCATTTTTATAAAAAACTCCCCAAGTGGTTTTTATGTGGTGTAGCCAGGATTGGGAACCAGTAATCTGTGTAACACAATGGTGATTTTTAATACATAAATTAGCAATTCGCTGTATTCAAGATAAAATGGTAACCATTTTTGGTACATCTCATGAATGTACATTGTATCATTCTTGTTACGAAGCTGTTTAGATCATCTGGGCAGGATTTCACATTATCAGTCTCTTCTGTTCTTTTAAGTTCTCTAGTTATTTCTGCGTTATTTCCTTGAAGTCTTAAAAAAAAACTTTGATTATTAAGAAGGAAAAACTTCATTGCCATTTTATCCTAATAATCAAACATTTGTTTCAAAAGTGATTTTCCTGTTTCACTAGCAGTCTTGTGGCGAGAATACTAAGATCGTAATTTCCTGGAATTTTGTGTCATTTTCCCCAAAATAATAAAACCCTCCTTCAACATACATACTGTTAGCAAATATTCTCTACTGACATTCTGATTTTAATGTAAGCAATATTTATACTTTATACTTTCATAATCATTAGATGTAATTTTATTGATTATTCATCAATATCCCTTTCAACATTCCCCGATCCTAAATGGGCATGCATTTCAGAAAATTATCCCGACTGTGTAAGTTCAAAAACTAAAACACCGTGAGTATGTCACGTAAGATTTGCCATTCTGTATAATTGTCCTTGACATTGGACTTCCTGCCTGTGACTTTAGGATATACTAAGAAGTCTAGGAAGACAAGCTGAGCTGAAAACTAGGGTGTGTGTTTGTGTCTAGGTTGCTTTTGTTAAATTATGGAACATTTCTCTTCCTCAATTTGTTTGAACCGAAAAACTGGATTAAAGACTTCCTGTTACCTAGTTTCAGGGTTTTTTTTTTTTTTTTCCCCAGCTACGAGACTAGCACCTAGTGTTTGCCTCACTGACCAACCACTTTTTAAATATTAATTCATTTTGTTAAACGTTTTATTTTGACCTATTTTTGACTTACAGAAAAGTTGGAAAAATTGTACAAAAAATTCCTTTATGTCTCACCAGCTTACTTACCCTTATATGAACATCTTACATCATAACCATAGCACAATGGTCAAGAACAGAAAACTAACATCAGTATAATATTAATTACAGATGTTTTCCCAAATTTCACCATTTTTTCCATTATCATCCTTTCTCTGTTCCAAGATCCTACCTGGGTTCCCACATTGCATTTAGTTAATTCTCCTTAGTCTTCTCCTGTCTGTACCAGTTTTTCAGTCCTTGGTTTTATCTTTTATCAGTTGACACTTACGAAGAGTATTGATCTGTTGTCTTGTTGTAGAGATCAGGTCTTGCTACGGTGCCCAGGCTGGAGTGCAGTGACCAGTGACAGGCTTGATCATAGCTCACTGCAGCCTCAAACTCCTGGCCTCAAGACATCTTCCTGCCTCAGCCTCCTAAATAGCTGGGACCACAGAGTGCAATATGCCTGGCTGGATCAGCTGTTCTTTAGAATGTCTGTCAATCTGAATTCTTCTGATACTTTCCCGTAATTGGAATGAAGTTACGGATTTTTGGCCAGAACGCCACAGAAATGGTGTTGTGGTGTCCTCAGGGCATCACACTAAGGGGTTGATCATCTCTGTGTCCTATCATTGATATTTACTTTGATTGCTTTGGTTAGGTGGGTCTCTGCCATGCTTTTTACTGTAAAGTTACATTTTTCCCTCTGTAGTTAATATGTATCTTGGGGAAATACATTGAAACTTGCAAATTGTATTCTCAAACTTCCATAATTTTTTGCATCCATGAGAGTCATGAGAGTACCTTGTCTGTCTGTGATAATTACTATTGTGGTAGTTGCCTAATGGCGATTATGGTTTTTATCTTCTCCATTTATTTAAATTCTACTATGAGGAAGAGCCATTTCTTTCCCTGTTTGTTTGCTTATTTTATTATTTATAACAATTTGGAACCATAGATATTTTATTCTGTGTGTTCAGTACTACCATTATTTACTTAGTGACTCAATTTGCTCTAACGTTAGCCAGTCAAGTGGGCCCTTGTGCTTAAACAAGCCTTATTTTATTTTATTTTATGTTTTAGGGTTTCCTTTCTTTTCTGGGACCACAAGATGTTCTTTACTTTCTATTCCTATGACCTCCAAACATTTCCAAAATAGGACTGATCCCATGAGGGCACTCTGTTAACTTTGAAGTAGTGAGCTACTGAGTTCACGTGACTGTTAGAATTAGTTCACTTCTATGTCACAAGCGACACAACTGTCAAATAAGAATCACCTGTGCCTACTACTGTTCCATAATACTAGTCGTGGCTGAATACTTACCAAATACCACGCACAAATGAAAATAAGCTGACTTCATGCTTTCACTTGGGGAGTATGTGTGTTGTGTGTCTTCAAATGAAACAAGGACATTTTAGATTATTGTAGATGCTTCAAGGGATATGGGGGCTGATTTTTAAAAAGAATACATGACCACAAGGTGGTGATAGCACAGATAAGTTTTATTTCCCTTTGACAGGAGAAGTCCCTCATAGCGTGAGATCTTCCAGAGTTTAAAGTACAGGGAGTCACCACTCAGAGTGGAGGGCAAGGGAACTTCCAGGGAAGAGGGGAATTTGATAGAGGGCTATGTGTCTAGATAACGTCATTAGCAGCATGGCAAGAGTCTGACTCAGACAGCTCCAAAGGGTGACAGCAGCTTGGGGTCTTTAGGGCCAGAACTTATCTGTTGCTAGCAGATGTTTGGAGCAGTTTTACTGAGTGCACAATACAGATGGGCTCTAAGTGGCTACAAATATGCTAATTTGGACTATCTGCTTATTTGGACCGATTTAACAATTGGAGGTGTAAAAATTTGGGTTTGGAGCTATCAGACTTTTGAGTTAGTGGGTCTCTGCCTGCAGTGAAGAAATGAACCTTCTAGGGCCCAATACACAGATGCCATTGTTGACTCATTTATATAACATTCATAAAGTAGCACTATGGTTTTTCATGCTACATCAACTCTCAGTTTCATGAATGTAATGAATAATTATTAAAGGTGAGCTGGATGGCTGAGCAGCTTGTCAATCTTGATTTATGCAGTAAGAATGATATGTATTAGCATAGGACTATTACAGTAGTAAGATCTTAAAACTGGCCTTGCAATTCTATTCCTCCCACCATGTGGGCATCCAATAAGTGTCTTGATTTACACAGTAAGAATGATACGTTATTAGCACAGGACTATTATGGTAGTAAGACCATAAAACCTGTGTTACAGTTACATTCCTCCCACTATGTGGGCATCCAATGGAGAAGCTGAAGATGGCATGCAAATCCTGATTATCTACTCACTCCATATCCGTGGGGGACTTGGGGAGAATCTGAGGTGGCACCTGTGGTGGAGTGGACAATGTTGGACTTGGAGTTCAAAGTCATCTCCAGATCCTGATACTATTATTTGCTTGTCCTATGACCCATAGGTAGAGGCTTTAATTCTGTAAAGCCAGTCTTCTCTGCAAAATGGGAATAGAACTGTCTCACTCAAGTGGTTATTGTTGGTGCTAGAACAACACCAACAGCATTAAATCCTGAGTCCCAGAAAACAAATGCTACCCAGAATGAACTTTATAGTCTGTGTGATGTCATAATAGAAGATCTCCCTACAGGGAGGTTTGCATGCAGGATGATGTGATTGGAATGGTATGGAGACAGCCACTCTGCAGTGTTGACCCAAAGATCCACTACATTATGATGCTCCAAGAAGATAAGGACCGCATGTATTTTGTCTACTTCTGAATATCCAAGATTTTCCAGGGTACCTGACATAGAGTAGGTACTATATAAAGACATTATTTGAACCACTTCTTTGAGAAAACCTCAACTAAACGCATTTATGGAAGATAAGTTCTAGATATCTATGTACAACATTGTGCCTAGAGTCAGCATTGCTATGCTGTGCACTTGAAAATTTGTTAAGAGGATAGATCTTATGTTAAGTGTTCTCATCAAACAATCCCTGATAAATTCAAATATCTATGAAATCATTAGTGTCTTGGTTTATAGTAAGCAATCAAATTAACTTCACTTAGCAGTATCCTAAGGGAATGGGGCATAATTTTGATGAAAGGAGGTTTAGAGCATGGGATATTGTTGAGTAAGGAAAGCTAAGGTGCTGGGGCAGGTGGTCACCAAACAGCCAGTAGGGGGTCAGAAGAGGTTAAATGCACTGGGAGGGAAACAAACCTATGAGAGGGCTTATGAATATGGTCACTTAAAATAAACACAGACAACTTCCTAAGGATGAGTTCTGTGCCTATACAACTTTTAATGTAAATGTATCTTGCTAGGGATAAGATGTGATGGAATTAATTGTATCTTGGACATGGTTCATGTTTCCTAGAGGTGCTATAGAAAGGGATAGACACCCATTTTTGCAGACTCCAAACCCAGTTATCTCTGAAGGCTGGACAGTCTTCGGACAGCTGCTGTGTGCAGACAGCAGCACAGGAAAAGGGAGAGGGAGTGGAGGAAGGTAAATAACAGACACATGGATCCAGGGAAGAAGAAGAGAAGTGTGAAAAGAGAGATAAAGAGAAAAATTAGACACCAGCAATACTGAGAGTTCATGTCATTTGTTTTCCAGAGCTCCTAATCAACTCAAAAATTTCTCAGCATAGGCCAAAGTCCTCATGTAACTCTTTTTTCCCTATCTTTCCCACTCACAAATCTCAACATTTGTCTTTGAAAGGTACTCATCTACTTCTCAAATATTGTACCTACAGATAGAAGTCTTTAGAATCTGAATACTATTTTGTGTCTCAGCCACCAAAAAATAAAAATAAAAATAATGGAGAGTAATTGGGCAAATTGAGGATATGAACGCCAGAAGAAACAATGTATTTTGACAAGAAAAATTGGTTGGCAAATGTTAAGGTTTTTATGAGTAATCATCATGATGATTCTTTAAGTAATTATAATTTGTTCCACACTCTGTCACAGTTGTTTTGATTGTGGCTTTTTATTAATGAAGAAAGTTATTTAGTTGTCCTTATTTTTAGGAAGAGATTCACAGTATTGAAATATTTCAAATACCAATGATGTTAAATTTCTTGAATGTTTTCCCTTTGTACTGTCTGATGAGTCATTGGACTATCATTCTGTCCCAAGAACATTATAGTGACACCAGTCTTAGTCACAAAATCATTACTGTCATAAAGTAAGGGGGCAGGATATGGGAAGAAATCTACACAATGAGACAAACCTGGTTTAATCTTACAGTTGCAATTATTACCCACATTTTTGAAGCAAATGTGTTTTGAAGTAAATTTTCAGATTTTCCAGTGCTTAGTTGCCCTGTCGTCTCCAGATGAATGAGGTCTCAGGGCTGCAGGCATGAGTAGTTTGGATGCTGTGGCTTCGTAATTGAATTTTCTTTTTATGAGCATGGTGAATGAGGACTAGGAGTATTATTCTACAGGAACTGAGTGCAGCCACTGATGTAAGCCCAGACGTGCTCTGTTGTACCCTAGAAACATAAAGATAGAGCAGCTCTGCAGGCTGTGTGGTTCAGTCCTTAGCTGAAGTATAAACACATAATAATAATGCGCTTACAAACTTTCGCATGGAGGAGACAGACACTGAATATTGGTTGATCAGTAAGGCATTTGCATTGGTAAAGCACTGCATACTGTTGAAAAGTCTAAATAAAAGATCTGTTTTCAAATATGACATATAAATCAAATAGTTCATGTGTAGGAAGATAGGATATATAAGAAACGATATATGTAAGAAATATGATAAATAATCAAAAGTTTTTGTGTAAGAATTAAAGCAGGTAGCTTTCCTAGTGATGTTACTACACGTCAAAATATAATACAGTATTGTGACTCTCACTTTTCAGTGTGACAACGAGTTACAACTGGAACAACACATAGAACTGGCTATTTTTTTCACTATTTCACAGGATTGGGTGGCCGAGGATTTGATAATGGGTAAGAAAGATGACCTGAATGGTGAATGCTGCAAACTTGTCTCCTTTATTAATAAACAAATTCAAGCCCAAAGAAACTGGTGAATAATATCTATGCTATTTAACAAACATTCTTTCAACAATAAGGATTTAGTCTTTACTTTGTCTTTGGCTCTCCATTAGGTCTAAGGTTCAAAAGATAAAAGAGCCTCAATCTAAAGTCTAAATGATTGGTCAGGGAATCATGAGACACAAAAACAGTGATGGGAAAATATTCCTGGCAAAAAATACACTAATAATCATTTTCACATTTCCCTGCAGTGTCTCCATTTACTCATAGGTAAAATTGTTGTTTGGGAAAATCCTCAAATAGGTCATCCTTCTGCTGGACCCACATTTAACTGCTCCAAATAACTGATCTTTGCTGGCTTTATTAAACTATCAAATATCAGAATTCCACAGCTTTTCAGCAGAGCCTACTGCTTCCATCTGTTTTGTACAGGGATTTCTTTCTTATTTCTCTCTGAATTGTTTTGGTGATCTAAGGTCATTCACTCTGACTTTGTCACTAAGCGGTATCTTCTGCTGGCACAGAAAATCATTCGTAAGGAAACTTCTCTTTCTTCTTGTCAGTCAAAATGTGCTTCCTTTAATCTTTTCCTTCAGGCCTATTTTTCATCATGCTGTCTTTCCCTG
Organism: Colobus angolensis palliatus; assembly: GCF_000951035.1. Classification (NCBI taxonomy): domain Eukaryota; kingdom Metazoa; phylum Chordata; class Mammalia; order Primates; family Cercopithecidae; genus Colobus; species Colobus angolensis. The sequence continues at coordinate 3,331,162 of NW_012117377.1, read as the reverse complement.
GAATTTTTCCTTTATTTGAGGCGGGCAGGTGGTGGGCACAGAGGCCAGTCTACTTACTTTAAAATGGACCAAACCATTACTAAGAATAGCATTCATTGATGAACAACTATTAAATGCCTATTCTGCAACAGGCACTGTGCCAGGGACTGAGTCTGCACACACAAATTACATGTGATCCCTGTTCTTGGGACTAGTGGTCTAGGAAAGGGAGACCAATACTCAGAAAAATGTGCAAAAAAAAGTGTGATAAGGCGTTGTGGGTGTCATAAAGAATATGGAAGGTTGAAGGTAGGCACCAATCGAGGGGCCAATTTTGGGTGGCGTTTATCAGGGCTTCATGGGAGTAGTGACCCTTGGGCTTATTGGAGTTTGAAAAGATGGGCAGAAAATGGGTGGGACAAAGTATCACCTGTCCATATCTTGCTACTCATTTGTAGAACTTTTTAGATGTGCAGAGAAGACAAGACAAGGCAAATTTATTTTCCCCTCAATTGTTTGAAATTTATTGCCTCATCTATGGGCAATTTGGTGAACTTCCATGTGTACATAAAAAAAAAAAAAAAAAAAAGCAGTGTGGTGATTTCTCAAAGAATGAAAAACAGAATTACCATTTGACCCAGCAATCCCATTATTGAGTATACATCCCCTAAAATACAAATCATTCTACCAGAAAGCAACTTGCATGAGTATGTTCATGGCAGCACTATTCATAATAGCAAAGACCTGGAATCACCCTAAATTCCTATCAATGATAGACTGAATAAAGAAAACGTGGTACATAAACACCATGGAATACTATGCAGCCATAAAAAAGACAGAGATCATCCATCTCCATCCTTTGCAACAACATGAATGGAGCTGGAGGCTATTATCCTCAGTAAACTAACGCAGGACAGAAAACAAAATATTGCATGTTCTCACTTGTAAATGGGAGCTAAACGACAAGAATACGTGAACACCGAGAGGAACAACAGATGCTAGGGTCTATTGAGGGTGGAAGGTGGAGGAGAAAGAGGATCAGATGAAATGCCTATCAGGTACTATGCTTAGTACATGGATGAGGAAATAATCTATGTTTCAAACCCTTGTGATGCAAGTTTACCTATATACCATACCTAAGGCACATGTACTCCTGAACCTTAAGTAAAAGTTAAAAGAAAAAAAACTTTAAGAAATATATTCTGCTGTAATTTGGTGTAGTATTCTGGAAATGTCAGTCAGATCAAGTTGGTTGATAACAGTATTCAGACCTTTTATAGCCTTACGAATACTTTCATCTATTCTTGTCTACTTGTCTATTTTTCAAGATTTTAGTTTCCAACTTTGATTATGAATTTATTTCTTCCTTCAGTTTCCTCAGTTTTTCTCATAAGTGTTTAAACTATATTATTATGTGCATTAGAGTTCTTATGTCTTCTTGATGAATTTCTCCTTTGCTTATTATCAAACATCCCATTTATCTCTTGTAATATTCGTCTTGTCTTGAAGTCTATTCCAGCTTTCTTATTTTCTGCGTGGTATATTTTTTCCATTCTTATACTTTCAAACTTATTTGTGTTATTTGATTCAAAGAGCATGTCTTGTAGGCAACATAGAGATGCATCCTGCCTTTTTAAATTAGCTACTCTCTGCCTTTTCCTTAGTGTTTTAGTTCGCTTATATGCATTGTAACTATTGATATGGCATGGTTTAATTCTTCCATCTCACTGTTTTTTAAATTTCTCTTTTCCGTTTTTTGTTGCTCTGTTTTTCATTTCTTGTGTGCTTTTGGGTTGTTTGGATATTTTAGCATCTCATGGTATTTCTTCTGCTGAATTCTTACCCATATCTCTTCCTGTGTTTGTAATGGCTGCTCTGGGGCTAATAATATGCATCTTTAATCTATCAAAGTCTCTTTAGAATCAATTCCTACCACTTCACACTTCTCACCTGACACTTCCTACTTCATATTGCTAATTTCTCACCTCACTTCTACCACCATGCACTTCCCGTTTTTCACTTCCCAAATAAAGCAACCTTAGAAGAGAATAACTCAATTTCATTTCTCTATGCTTCATGCTATGTCTTAAATTTCACTTCTACATGTATTATAAATCCCACCTTGATTTAAACAGTGAATTGCCTTTTAAGAAATTGTCTTTTAAGAGAATAAGGCAACAGCTTTTCGTGGTATTAATCAATTTATTGACTCACTGGCACTTTCCTTTATTTCCTGTAGATTTCACTTTTCATCTTCTATCATTTCTTTTCAGTCTCAAGAAGATTCTTTAACATTTCTCGTAAGTCTCTTGGTGGTGAATTTTTTCAGCTTTTGTTTTTCTGAAAATGTGTTCATTTTATCTTCAATTTTGAATTTTTTTTTTTGAGACAGAGTCTTGCTCTGTTACCCAGGCTGGAGTGGAGGGGTGCAATCATGGTTCACTGCAGCCTTCACCTCCCATGCTCAAGTGATCCTCCTGCCTCACCCTCCCAAGTAGCTGATACTACAGGTGCACACCGCCATGCTTGGCCAATTTTTTTTTTTTTTTTTTTTTTTTTTACATTTTGTAAAGATGAGGTTTCACTGTGTTGCCCAGGCTGGTCTTGAATTCCTGAGCTCAAGAGATCTGCCTGCTTCTGCCTCCCAAAGTGCTGGGATTACAAGCATGAGCTACCACACCTGACCAATAATTTTTATGGTTATAGAATTCTGAGTTAGCATCTATTTCTTCTGGTACCTATTTAAAGTGTAAATTGAATAGTTTCCTCCTTCCTGATGCCTAGTCCTTTTTGTATATGTGGTTAGCAAATATTTTTTCCCAATGTGTAGCATATCTTTTCATCCTCTGAATATGGTCTTTAGCACGGCAAAAGTTTTAACTTTTGATGAAGCCCTATAATTTATAAAGGATTCTGTTTATGAGTTGTGCTTGTGAGTTGTGCATCTTGATGAGTTGTGCTTGTGTCGAATCCAAGCACGCTTTACCTAGCGCTAGATCCCAATTCCAATGATAGTCTGTTATTTTTAAAATGTTTTTATTGTTTATGTCTTACATTTAAATCTATGGTCTATTTTGAGTTAATTTTTGTTCAGGTTGTGAGGTTTAGCTTAAGGTTCTTGTTTTTGCTTATAGATGTTCAGTGTTCAATTGCTTTAGCACCATTTGTAGGACAGGCTATCCATTTGAACTGCTTTATCGCCTTTGTTAAACATCCGTTGAGCTTGTTTTCAGGGGTCTATTTATGGATTCTCTGTTCTGTTCCAGTGATCTATGTGTCTTTCCTTCCACGAATACCATACTGCCTTGTTCACTGGAGGCAGCTTGTAAGGCTTAACATCAGGTGGAATGGCTCCTCCTTCTTTGTCTAGATTGTTTTAACTACTCCAGAGTGTGTGATCTCTCATATAAATTTTATTTTATTTTGTTTTATTTATTTATTTATTTATTTATTTGAGATGGAGTTTCGCTCTTGTTGCCCAGGCAGGATTGCAATGGCATGATCTCAGCTCACTGCAACCTCCACCTCTGGGGTTCAAGCAATTCTCTTGCCTCAGCCTCCTGAGTAACTGGGACTATAGGTGCCCCCCCACCACGCCCAGCTAATTTTTTTTTTTTTTTTTGTATTTTTAGTAGAGATGGAGTTTCACCATGTTGGCCAGCCTGGTCTTGAACTCCTGACTTCAGGTGATCCGCCCACCTCGGCCTCCCAAAGTGATGGGATTACAGGAATGAGCCATTACACTAAGCCTCATATAAATTTTAGAATAAATTTTTCTCTGTGCACAAAACACCTTACTGGGATTTTATAAACATTGCATTAAATCTATAGGTAAATTTTGGCAGAATTTTTATATTTATTGTTTTCTTCCAATGCATGGAATTGGTATATCTCTACATCTATTAAAGTGTTCTTTGATTTTTTTTTTGAGACGGAGTCCCGCTCTGTCGCCCAGGCTGGAGTGCAGTGGCCGGATCTCAGCTCACTGTAAGCTCCACCTCCCAGGTTTACTCCATTCTCCTGCCTCAGCCTCTGGAGTAGCTGGGACTACAGGTACCCACCGCCTCGTCCGGCTAGTTTTTTGTATTTTTTTAGTAGAGACGGGGTTTCACCGTGTTAGCCAGGATGGTCTCGATCTCCTGACCTCGTGATCCGCCCGTCTCGGCCTCCCAAAGTGCTGGGATTACAGGCTTGAGCCACCACGCCCGGCCTCTTTGATTTCTTCCATCAGCATCTTGTAATTTATATCATAAGATCCTGCACATGTTTTGTTAAATGTATACTTAAGTATTTCATTTTCTTTGGAACCAATTGTAAATAGTATCGTGTTTGTAATTTCAGTTTCTGCATGTTCATTGTTAACACGTAAAATGTGATTAATATTTGTGTGTGTATGTGTTGATCTTGTCTCCTGTAACCTTGCTGAACATGTTCTATTTTGAACATGATGAGCATAAGGGTTTCGGGGAAATTCAGGTGAAGACGTTCTACAGAAAATTAGATATGTGTAAGCCTGAGACTTGGTCAGGGTTGGGGAGAGAGATTTGAGGATCAGTCATATGTAGGTGGTAACAAAAACCAAAAAAAGTGGAAGAGGTTGCCTGGAGATTGCACCAGGGGAAAAGAGAAGCCCAGAGCTTCCTTGGAGCACAGGCATCAGAGAGGCAGGTCAGAGGAGCCAGCAAAGGAGCTGATAGAGACCAGAGAGGAGTGGGGGAACACTGAGAAAAAGTGGCATCTTAGAAAGCAAATAGAAAGAGGATTTTAAGAGAAAGGAATTTTCAACAGTATTGGATTCATCACAAAGTATATGTATTAGTCTGTTCTCACACTGCTAATAAAGACGTACCTGAGACTGGGTAATTTATAAAGGAAAGACGTTTCATGGACTCACAGTTCCACATGGCTGGGGAGGCCTCACAATCATGGCGGAAGTCAACGGAGGAGCAAAGTCACGTCTTTCATGGCAGCAGGCAAGAGAGAGAGCGTGTGTAGGGGAACTCCCCTTTATAAGACCATCAGATCTCATGAGACTTATTCCCTATCATGAGAACAGCACAGTAAAGACCCCGCCCTCATGATTCAATTACCTCCCAGCAGGTCCCTTCCACGACACGTGGGTATTACAGAAGCTACAGTGTGAGATTGGGGTGGGGACACAGCCAAACCTTATCAGTGTAAAGTATTAGCACTTAATATAATTTATTGAATTTGACAAATATGACCTTAAATGACCTCAGAAAACTCAGTTTCAGTGTGTATGTGAGTGCGGCAGATGTGGGTAGAGTAGAAACAATAAGCCATTATTTTGAGGACCTTAGTTGCCAAAGGAAGGAAGGTGATAGGGCAGGAACATAATTTAGTATGGGCTAAAAAGAGAATATGGTGAGACGTGAGCATAATGTTCTTACAGGGAAGGAACCAACCAGTGGATACTGAATGGCTAAACACAGAAAGATGGGAGTCAGATAGGGAGGGAAATGGGAGAAGGAGGAACGTTGTGGGGAGACAGGCAGGAACTATGAGGGCAAACAAAGATCAAGAAGGAGGAAGGAGACAGGAAGGAGAGGAGGAAGAGGTGGAGAAAGTGAAGGGAGATGCCAGGCAGAGGCAGAGTAACTGATGGCAAATGGAGATGCAAGGGTGACTGTTCCAAAGCTCAGCAGAGGAGTAACCCTTGGAAAATCCCTTTCTCTGTGATTAGTGCAAAAGTGGTGGGGCTGGATGCAGAATATGCAAATTTGTTTCGATGAGTATGAAAAACTAGAATTTCTCACCTGCTAAAATTAACGAATTATCTCTGTGAAAGAGGCAGCTTGGTCATGAGGCTCTGGGGCTGCTCTGGGGAAATTGGTTTGAGAAGAGTGGCAAAATTTTAGAAAACCTGCTGAGGAGGATGGGAAAAGGACAAAATAGGAGATGCCAAATATTTCGGAGGACTAATGGCAGCCCAACTGAGGTTGAGTTCCATGATCCTACTGTGGCACTGATATGAACGATGCACAGTACAGCGAAGGAGATGCTTTTCTTGAGCCGAGGTTTTAAGGTAGGGTAACATAATGCGTCGTGGGGCTGGGCGATTCAGCCGTGTGCGTGGTGATCATGGTGATTGGGGTGGTGGTGATGGTGGTGGTTTTCATTTTTAAAGCAATTTTGTTGGTGGTATTAGACAACAGTTGCTAGTTATTGGTAGTAATGATCATAAAAGAGTTGCCGATTATACAAAATGTGCACGGTGGTTGGAGTCAACAAGATTAATGAATCGAGTTACATAGTAAGGTGACTAAGTAAACCAATTGTATCCATTCTGCCCAGCTAATAAAGAATAGCCAGGCTGTGTGCTCTCAATTTCTAGGCTAACTTTGATCCCAGAGCTAAAACAGTCTTTTTGTGGACAAAAGCCTAACAAAGAAAAGCAGAGAGGTGGGACTAAACCATCCCGAAGATGAATCTTATACAGATCCTTGTTTTCCAAGATCTAGACATTTTAAAGAGTTAATATAGTTTGTCCCAGAGGAAAGGGACTCAAAGCTTGCTTCTAAGGACGAAGAAGATGGAAGGGCTCCCACCAACTCAGAGATTGCCAGATCTGAAGACTGAGGTCAAAGAAAAGGGTGACAGGACCCAGAAATTATGTAGGCAACTCGGTCAGCTTAACTATAGTCTCTGGAGCTCTGGGAAGAATCCCAGTGGCTGAGCTTGGCGCAGGGAAATGAAGCCAGAGGGGCAAGGAAGAGGCAACTGCCTTAGGATGAAAGCCAGTGCATGCCATCATTTTTCTGAACCTCACTTTATAAAAAGAAAATTAAATAGTAAAATATCTACTATAATTTCTGTTGTTTTACTTGCTTTTAGTTACCTTTCATAAACAATGGAAATAACCTCAAACAATATTACTCACATAGTCATATTTTATACATAATATGTTGATTCATGGGTATTCGAAGCTGCCTGAGAAATAAGCCATATGTCCTTAGTTTTATTTTATAACCAAGAAATATGTGTAAAATGAAACCCCAGCTCATCCCTGACCTCCATCTGCATCTGCAGGGTTGGTGGTGGGAAGGAGGTGGCATATGCACTTTCACTTTGCTCCATCAAACAGGAGGTCCACATTCCCGCCCCCGTATCTGCAGACTGGTGGTGTCAGATGTCTAGGTTAACACTGCTTTGGGCTTTGAAATAATCTTATTTTTGATATTATTTGTTGCAATATGTTAGGATTAAGCAGTATGGCCTGTGTTATCCAGAAATTTATCTATGTAGATTTTTCTATTTTATTAGAATTAACATTTTAATTTACTAAAGAGCTTTAGAAACTATTAAAAGTCCTCATCAAAACTCTACAAAGAACAGTTAGTGCTATTCTACGTAAATTGCACATAGAGAGATTGAAAAAGACCCCCAAGACAGGCTATCTAGAAAAAAACTCACCATGTAATCCAATTAAACAATTAGTTCACTTGATCAGTTTTCATTATTTTTCAGGAAATTGACCGAACCTGCCAACTGCTTTGACCTTTTTGTAGATATACCATTATGACACATAAAATGGAACTTTCTACCTGTTTATCTGCATGCACGTCTCAAAATTCTTTCCATTTTTGTATATAAATTGTTAATGAGCAAGTATTGTTTTGCTTAGTTCTGATTATTAAGCTTAGCAGATAAAGTTGGAGGGAGGAAAATAGTTTATCTGACTGGTTAAGTCTCTACTCAGTATTATAAGAAGTTTTTTGGTGCTTGAGAAAATCTTACCTAAATCAATATTATTTTACAGTAGAGAAAACAGAAGTTTTTAAAATTTAGAGATTTTATTTTTATTTGTAATGGAAATTTCTGATTCTGATAAAAATTACTTACACATTTTTATTTGTGAATGATTTATACCATTTTGTGAATTATTTAAAATGTTTTTACTTGCCTTGAAAAATTTGAAAATTAAAATATATAGAACTGTAAACATCCAACCATAAGAAAACAAACAGCCCAACTGAAAAGTGAGCAAAGGCCTGGACAGACACCTCAACAAAGAAGATACACAGATGGGAAATTATGAAAAGATGCTCAACATCATATAGTACCATCATTAGGGAAGCACAAACTGAAACAACAATGAGATACCACTGCATACCTGTTAGAATGGTGGCAATACAAAACACTGACACACCAGATGCTGGTAAGGATGTGGAGCAACAGGAACTCTGATTCGTTGCTGGTGGAAATGCAGAATGGTACAGCCACTTTGGAAGACAGTTTGGCAGTTTCTTCCAAAGCTAGACATAACTATTTCCATGTGGTCCAGTAATTGCACTCTTTCATATTTATCCAAATCAAATGAAAACTTATGTGTACACAAAAGTCTGCACACAAATGTCCACAGCAGCTTTATTCATAATTTCCAAAAATTGGAAACAACCAAGATGTCCTTCAATAGGATACACAAACTCTAGTACATCTATGCAATGGAATATTATTTAATGACAAAAAGAAATGGGCAATCAAGGCATGCAAAGACTCGGGACAATCTTAAGTACACATTGCTAAGTAAAAGAAGCCAGTCTGAAAATACCACATACTATATGAATCCAACTATGTGTCATTCTGGAAAAGGCAGAACTGTGAAGACAATAGAAGGATCAGTGGTTTCCCAGGATTTGTAGGGAGGAAGGGACAAATAGTCTGAGTGCAAGTGCATTTTTATGGAGTGAGACTACTCTATATGATACTGTAGTGGTGGATACAGGACATCTTAAAAATCCCATAGAATGTATAGCACCAAGAGTGAACTGTAATGTAAACTATAGACTTTAGTTAATGATAATATATCAACATTAGCTCATCAATTGTAACAAATGTACCACACCAATGCACCATGTTAATTAGGGTAAATAATGAGCATAGGCATGTTCTAAAAATAGAGCAGTTTAATATTTTAATCAAAAATACAGATATAAGTTCATGAAATATAAATGGATTATATTAATGGATTATCACAAAGTAAATACTATAGAATCATTAACTATAGACTAAGCTTAATATAGAAGACTTACTGTAGAATAAGCAACTAATTAAAGGAGGTGATCAAAGCTATTGAGCTTGGCATGGTTTTTGATATCATCTGAGAGTAATAAAAAATATCTTGGCCAGGCGCAGTGGCTCATACCTGTAATCCCAGCACTTTGGGAGGCCGAGGTGGGTGGATCACCTGAGGTCAGGAGTTCGAGACCAGCCTGACCAATATGGTGAAACCCCATTTCTACTAAAAATACAAAAATTAGCCGGGCGTGGTGGCGTGTGCCTGTAATCCCAGCTATTCAGGAAGCTGAGACAGGAGAATTGCTTGAACCCAGGAATTGGAGGTTGCAGTGAGCTGAGATCGCACCGCTGCACTCCAGCCTGGGTGACAGAGGGAGACTCCATCTGGGGAAAAAAAAAAAAAAAAGAATAAAATATCTTGCCTGGATAAGCTTCCAATTTATTTAGGAGCAATGAAAATTTTTATTACCACATTTTCTCAATTCTAAGATTTAAAAATACATATTTTTAAGATTAAAATTATATACATTTACAATTAAAATATATTATTTAGCATGTCTACAATTGCATGCATTTTTAAATCAACGGCATTTTATAATTGGCAACTTTTTTTCTTAGTGGTAGATAAAATATATGACATCCTGAAATTCAATAAAATATGTCTGCTTCTTGTAGTCTCTTTGAAGTGAGCTTTCTCTTCCAACTAAAAGAGAGCTGTTCAAAGATCTGGGAGAGCAGGCTCCTAGTCTTGGCTTTCTCATTAACTGGATATTGACCTTGGCCTTGGCCATTAACTGTTCTGATTCCAAGTTTCATTATCTGTGCAATGGTAGAAGTTTAAAAGTCCCTTAAGTTCTCACTAACTCAACATTTGAATCTAGGCCACCTTGGTAGAACAGGGCAGGGAGGGTGCTGGGGTAATACAAATGAAATTGAATTGCTCTTCTCTCTCTGTGAAGCACCTGGGCTGTTTCCAAATAGAAAATGCAGCTTAGTGATTGTTGTGAGCAAGAAGTGTCCCAGCCAAGCTTAGTGAGGAAATAGCAGCAGAATCGCAAGACTCGGGCTCTGTGATCGCACATTTTATATATTTGGCACCACCTCGGACTTTCATATGAATAGAAACGAAAGACTTTTTAGTTTCTGAAAGTAAAATGCTTCAGATTTGATTTGCCTCTGAATTATACTTAGGAATATGGGAAAATTAGCTAAATCTCCAAGACACCCTCCAACCCTCCATCTGCCTGCTCACCCCCGTGCCTCCCCACCACCTTCTGCACGTCTATTCCACCAGCAGTACCCCCTGGCTTTTGTTCCTGTGGGCATCTCCCCAAGGCTCTAGTCTCTGCATATAGGTCTGTAAGCCACAAACTACCTTCGCCACGCAAAGCCACCATGGACTCCATCCTTCTGAATACTCCATGTCAGCTTGCAAATCCCACTGCAAACACAACACAGTAGCTAATGTCATGAGCCAGTGAGCCACATTTAGGGCTGATTGTGAAAGCCTGGGTTTTATGTTTCCAGTAGCTGTGATTCGTGAGCACATTAACAGACCCAGAAGGGCTGCTCATCTTTGCTTCTTGCCTGTATGAGCACGTTGTTAATAACGTTAACTGTATTATTTGTTAATGATAATCATGTATTTTATTATGGTAATGAAAGATTGTTCTTTCAGATGAACTCCACAAGGTCATTAGTTTAGCCTTTAATTTTGCCTAAATCTATTCATTAAGTGGCCAGAGTTATCTCTACACATCAATCAGTTCAGCCATCACTGAAACCTAACAGCTGTCTATATGACACAGAACTGTTGTTTACTTTGCTGAGGTGCTGTCTCCCCACAGTTCTGGCCAGAAATGAAGAGAAGTAACATAATGAATAAGCATCAAAAGAGGAAATTTAGGACAATTTAAATTATGCCACTTTTGCTTTGCTGAATTGCCCACATATGGTGTGACACAAAAATTAATACATGATTTAAAATACCAAAGACACGAAAGCCTGCCATTCTCTTTCTCATCAGAATTTGAGGATAGATACACAGATTTGCCTTCTTCTTCAGCTTATTATTATTACTTTTATAAATCTCATGCATATGACCATCTTGGTTTTTGGAGGACAATAGATATTGAGGAAAGCTATTTATTATTTATTTATTTATTATTTCTACTTTCAGATCTCCCGCACTCCTAGCCCTTGACAGTTTAAACAGATAAAATATGATCACTCACTTCTCTCTAATTTTCCTTCTTTCTTTCCCATCATCTGGTCCATATCCATAATTACTCCCTTAGATTCAGATAATTGTAGAGATTCCAATAAGCATGTCATGATATTTGTGAATTCACAACAACCCAAATCATTTTGATAACAGCATTCAATAAACATGTTAAGCATCCATTAGTAAACTGGCTACCAGAATTGTTTCTCCAAGTTTTTTTCTTTTTTTCTAGCATCCTTGCCACTGAGTAAAATACATAGAAATTACTTTTCAGCAAGGTGGTGGCATGAGGGAAAAAAATTTTTGTTTCTCCTCTCAAATTTTCCCTTAAATGACCAGTAAAATATTCAAATATATATTTAAAACAGCTGAAAACTAGAGATGAATATCATCCATGCACTATACATTTTGGTTTGGAGGAAAGCTAACCTGATTGTCTGCTTTTCAGAGATCAGAATGTTAAGGAAGTCAATGAGAAGACAGCCATGAAGAGTTCCCTGACAAGTTAGAAAGTTCAAGAACTGGAGGCAGAATTGGGCCCTGAGGCTTTAAGCACCCTCTTACCATTTCCCACCAATGATATTTGGACTCCACTAGTAAGCCCATAGGTCCCCCCATTTACTTTTGTTTCATGGGGCCTCGGAAGTAGAGAGCAGATACAGTTCAAATTTGCTCCTTAAAACTCAGGACACTATGAGGAGAAAAATGACAGGGACTTCTCTCTAGTGACCTGGCAATATTGGTGGCATAGACGAATGTGCACTAAGGGAGAAACTATCATTAATGTTCTCTATCCATGCCCCAGGCTATTAGATAATGAAAATGGTTTGAATCTGTAGACTGTGCAGTAAATAGTTTGGACTGGGACTGAAATAATTCATCCTAATTCCTGCTTGACTCAAAATTTCACCATGAAATGAATTACACTGAAATATTGTAGGAGCTCTGAAAATATGCAGTTCACATAAAATGGATCACGGAAAAATCATTATATCCATGGCCTTCTTCTGAAGAAGAGTGTCTGCCTGATTGAGAAAAGAAATTCTGACTCCCTAACAAAACGATGAACGCATTGCATGTATGGTTTGATAGTAAGTATTGGTGGAGTGAAGATGTTTTGGGACAGGAAGGATTACATGGATATGAAAAACACAAATATTGAAAACCAAAAGGTGGTTAGAACATCGACAAACTAAAAACTGCTAATTTATTAATTATAGATAATAGGGAGAGAAACCAAGTTAGTCTTCCATCTCTGATGTGAGAATTAGGGAAAAAAAAAAAAACCTACAGAATGTCTGAGGCAGGAACAGTTTTCAAATCACAGTCCATATAGCAGTATATGAAAAAGACAAGAGTGAAGACCTTGTTTTCAAAAAGAAAGAAGGCAAAAAGTATAATAACTGGCCTAACTTAAACATATCATTTTGACAATGTAAATGGATTACATACCATGACTGCAGAAAAATTTTCAAATTGGTTAAAAACAAAACCAAATAGCCCCAAATCCCATACTATATTATTTATAAGGAATAAACCTAAAATAAGGGAAATGAGCTGTTAAAGAAGGTCACAGATTTATTAGATGAAGACAAAATTTTAAACAGCAGGGACATTGATATTCGTATACCTATAGTCATCCTTTTTATTACTATTCATTCATTTTCATTATTGTATACCTCCTAGGTGCCAGGCAATTTTCTAGGTGCTGGGGATATAGAAAATGAAACAGAGCAAGTTCCAACTCTAATTGAGTTTGCTTTAATGGAGAGATATTAAATAATTACATAATATAAAGTCAAATAATGATACATGCTACAAAGAGAACTAAAAGCGAGAGGGACTGAAGCCAGCTGTTTTAGAAGGAAATGCTTCTCTGAGGACCTGACATTCGTTCATTCCCGAATGGAATGAAGAAGAGCCGTGTAGTTATTTGGGGTTGCTTCATTGATGCTCTAGAATTTTCCTTCTCAAAGTATGGTCTGTGGTATGTTTCTTCCAGTTAGTGATGAGGAGATTGCAATTTCCCCAGAATGCAAACCAGCTCCAGCTCCGTCATTAAGGACACTATTCACTGCAGCTGACATTTTTCTCTTTTATTGCAAGACTTTCTTGACGAAGGAAGCACTGTGTTCATTTGCACTCTGGCTCTTGCTTTTTGTTTGTTTGTTTTTTGAGACAAAGTCTCGCTCTGTCACCCAGGCTGGAGTGCAATAGCGCGATCTCGGCTCACTGCAACCTCCGCCTCCCGGGTTCAAGCGATTCTCCTGCCTCAGCCTCCCGAGTAGCTGGGACTATGGGCATGTGCCAGCATGGCCAGCTAATATTTTTTTTTTTTTTGTATGTTTAGTAGAGATGGGGTTTCACCACGTTGGCCAGGCTGCTCCTGAACTCCTGACCTCGTGATCCTCCCACCTCGGCCTCCCAAAGTGCCAGGATTACAGGCATGAGCCACAATGCCCAGCTTGGCTCTTGCTTTTTATCTGGTTGCACTTCGAGTAACTCTGGTAGACAGAGGGAACAAAGTGCAAAAGCTTGAGGCAAAAGCATAGTCAGCATATAAGGCAAAACAGATCAAGTAGACAAAGCTAAATAATTATATTTTACTTAACAATAGTCAATCATTAATGAAATAATCGTTTGACTTAGCTCATTGTCTTAATTGTTTAAATAATTAGAAAGATTCCTTTCAGAGATATTAACATCAAAAATCTGTAAAGATCTCCCTCCCAAAATCACCTCTCTCTCTCTCGTCTATCTGATTCCCAACTAGAAAGCTCCACTTTGATGTGTAATAAGCATAAAAAGCAAAATGTGCTCCAAACTCAAGTCCTGATTCTGATCTCCCACAGCCTGCCCTTCCACTCGGGAATCTGCCACCACCTTGGTCCTGGTCACCATCTTCCCTTGCACATATTGTTGCAATGGATTCCCAAATGGCCTCTGTGCTTCTGTCCTTGCTCTTTCCCTAGCCTATTCTCCACGTAGAATCAAGAGTAGATCTTTTAAAATGTTAGTCAGATCATAGCACTACTACTCAAAATGCTTATTAGGTTTCCACCTCATTCAGAGTAAAAGCCGAAGTCTTTACGATAGCTCACAAGCCCTGCATGACCTAGAACACGCTGCCTCTCTGATTTGATCTCATATCCCGTGCTTACTATCTTCCAGCCACATCGGCTCTTTACTCTTTAGTGAACACCCCAAACACACATCTCAGGGGCTTTGCACTTAGTCGTCTCCATGACTGCTTGTAGGCCTGGTATGTTTTGGATCTGTGTCCCTGCCCAAATCTCATGTCGAATTGTAATCTCCAATGTTGGAGGTAGGGCCTAGTGGAAGGTGATTATCCAATCATGGGAGCAGTTTCTCCTGAATGGTTTAACACCTTCCCCCTTGGTGCTTTTCCTATGATAGTGAGTGAATTCCTGTGAGAGCTGGTTGTTTAAAAGTGTGTAGCGCCTTCTCCCTCCCTCTCTCTCTTCCTTCTGCTCTGGCCATGTAAGATGTCCCTGCTTCCCCTTTGCTTTCCACCATGATTGCAAGTTTCCTGAGGCCTCCCCAGAAGCAAAAGCCACCATGCTTCCTGTAGAGCCTGCAGAACCGTTAGCCAATTAAACCTCTTTTCTTTATAAATTATCCAGTGTCAGGCATTTCTTTATAGCAGTGCAAGAATAGACTAATACAAGGTCTTTGGTGTTCACAAAATCTTACCTGATTACCATATATACAATACCAACTCATCCCCAAGCCCAGATACCCCTTCTTACAGTGGTACCCCCTTATCCACTATGGGTTTTGGTTTCCATGATTTCAGTTACCTGCAGTCAACTGTGGTCTGAAAATAGTACGTGAAAAATTTTAGAAATCAAGAATTCAGGCCAGGTGCAGTGGCTCAAACCTGTAATCCCAGTACTTTGGGAGGCCAAGGCAGGTAGATTGCTTGAGCTCATGAATTCGACACCAGCCTGGGCAACATGGCAAAACCCTGTCTCTACGAAAAATAAAACAATTAGCCTTGTTTGGTGGTGTGCACCTGTAGTCCCAGCTACTTGAGGGACTGAGGTGGGAGGATTGCTTGAGCCTGGAAGGTTGACGCTGCAGTGAGCCAAGATTGTGCCACTGCACTCCAGCCTGGGCTGGTAACAGAGCAAGATCCTGTCTCAACAAAGAAAGAAGAAATAAACAACGCATATGTTTTAAATTTGGTGCCGTTCTGTGCAGCATGATGAAACTCACACTTTTCTGCTTTGTCCCCCCAAGATGTGAATCATCCCTTTGTCCAGTATGTTCGCGATGTCTTTGTCACGTGTCCATCAGTCACTTCATAGTTGGCCAGGTTATCAGACTGACTTTCACATTGTTGCCGTGATTGTGGTAAGTTATCCTTATTTTACTTCATGATGTCCCCAAAGTGCAACAGTAGAGATGCTGACAATCAAGACATGCAAAGAAAAGCCATAAATTGCTTCCATTCGGTCAAAAAGTGAAAATCTTTGACTTAAGGAAAGAAAAGAAATTGTGGCTGGGCATAGTGGCTCATGTCTGTAATTCCAGCACTTTGGGAGGCTGAGGCGGGTGGATCACTTGAGGTCAGGAGTTCGAGACCAGCCTGACCAACATGGAGAAACCCCGTCTCTACTAAAAATACAAAATTAGCTGGGCGTGGTGGCCCATGCCTGTAGTCCCAGCTACTTGGGAGGCTGAGGCAGGAGAATCTCTTGAACACGGGAGGCAGAGGTTGCAGTGAGCCGAGATGGTGCCATTGCACTCCAGCCTGGGAAACAAAAGGGAAACTCCGTCTCAAAAAAAAAAGCAATTGTATGGTGAATCTTACCAAGTTTATCATATAATAAACTTTATCACAAAAAAATGTGTAGGAAAAAACAGAATATATAGAGAGAGTTTAACACTATCCACAGTTTCAGGCATCCACTGTGGGTCTTGGAATGTATCCACCGTGGATAGGGGGCACTACTGTACTTTGCTTAGTTTTCTCCAAAGCACTTCATATCATTTGATGTTTATTTTTTCCTTATCTGTCTCCCTCCCACTCCCCTAATAGGGAATTGGTCCATGGAAGAGAAAGCTTGTTCTTATTTTATGTCCAGCACCAAGAGTGAGCTTGATATATATTGATATGTAGGTATTTAATAGATGAATACAAGAATAAAATCATACTTAGAATCCTAAGACTAAAGGCAGAATAAAATGTGTAGCTTTCCTCTGTCAAGTGAAAAAACAAATCTGGACTTAAGTCAAGAGACACTCCATTCATAAGTTCAATTGCAAAAGGAAGAG
Source organism: Colobus angolensis palliatus (assembly GCF_000951035.1). Lineage (NCBI taxonomy): Eukaryota > Metazoa > Chordata > Mammalia > Primates > Cercopithecidae > Colobus > Colobus angolensis. The sequence goes on along the minus strand of NW_012117377.1, from coordinate 3,314,619 downwards.
GGTCACTATTGCCTTAAGGAGAATGCTCTGACCATAGCATCTGTAAGTGTCTGAAAGCTCAGGCAGAAAAGGGATTTTTTGTTTTTTTTGAGATAGAGTCCCACTCTGTCACCCAGGCTGGAGTGCAGTGGCGCAATCTTGACTCACTGCAACCTCCGACTCCTGTGTTCAGGCAATTCTCCTGCCTCAGTCTCCCAAGTAGCTGGGGTTTACAGGCACACACCACCATGCCTGGCTAATTTGTTTTTTGTATTTTTAGTAGAGCCAGGGTTTTGCCATGTTGGCCAGGCTGGTCTCGAACTCTTGACCTCAGGTGATCCACCCACCTGGGCCTCCCAAAGTGCTGGGATTACAGGCGTGAGCCACTGTGCCTGGCCAAGGGTTTCTCTTTTTATATGGAGGCGTAGAGAATCCTAGAGAGGAGTGGCTGTGTGGGAGTGGGATGAGCAGGTGGTGTGAACAGACAATTTGAACAGGGAAGGATCACTGAGGAGCGATGTTCTGTGTTTTAGTGCTTGGTTAAGCTCAGGGGCAAGCCAAAGTTCAATGGCCTGGGGGAAGGAGAGAAGCTTCATTAAGTTTGAACAAGTTATGTTGATGAGCAATTTGTTCAGATTAGTCAGTGAGAACCAAAGAATGAAAATTTGGAGGGTTGGCTTAGTCTGTTCAAGCTGCCATAAGAAAATATCATAGACTAGGTGGCTTATAAACAACAAAAACTTATTACTCATAGTGCTGGAGGCTGTGAAGAAGTCCAAGATCAAGGCATCTGTAGGATTGGTGTCTGGTGAGGGCCAGCTTTCTCATGGACAGCACCTTCTTGCTGTATCCTCACACGGCTTAAGGAGCAAAGCCGCTCTCAGGGGCCTTTTAAAAATGTCAGATCTCTAATTCCATACATAAGCGCTCCAATCTTACGACCTAACCACCTCCCAAAGGACCCACTTCCTGATACCATCACCTCGGGGGTTAGGATTTCAGCATACGAATTTGGAAGGACACAAGCATTCAGACCCTGGGAGGGGTTGTGTCTGGGTTTGTCATAGGTTCTCAAGGAGCTCATCCATGAGTCTTCTCTTAGTCACATGGGGATGGGTGGCTGTCTGCCTGGAACACAAAAGGACAGGGAGGGTTTCTTGACCATTACTGTTTTCCACATTGTTAGCCCCTTAGTGGGTCGGTCACAGTGAGGTCATCCACCACCTTCAAGACTGGAGAATGGCAGCTGTGGGGACCATCACTTAGCTGTTTCTTCTGCCACAAGGTGTTGCCAACAACAGACTTCACAAAAAGATCATTCCCCGTCGGCCCATTCACATGTCTCTTAACTGCCAGGATTACGTCCCAGTGTGCCTCCATCTGCTGTCCAGCTCACAGAGTCTTGAATCTCATGTTGTCACTGTTCCTCTGGGTCATTGAAACAGAGAGAGATTAAAGGTGGTTCAACAGGGAAAGTCAGAATATATGGTTCTTACCTTATTTATTGTTGTGCCAGCCAACATAATATGATATTACTAGAGATGAAACAGAAATGATTTCAGTTATAAATAATTTACTATCCTCAAAGAAGGTTAGAATTAAGTTGATTATGTTTTCTTTCATTTAAATAGCTTGCTCTGGGAGCCTGTTACATTTCCTAGACCTACTCTGGTACTGAATTCCAGTATTCTGTAGATCTTATTAAATACATAAATCTTGTTTATTCTAAAGCACTGCTTTATATGAACAAACCACCTCAAGTTCTTACTCTGATTTTAAAAGACAAGAACTTTGGGGAATACTAGAATATATTGGTCTTAGCTGGAAAATGCTAACATTTGTAGCAGAAGGACCTTAGAGAGCCCACACTCAGCAACCCAGATAATGTCCAAATTCTTTGTTTATAGAGAAAAATCTCAGGCTACTAGCCCCAGGAACATTTTTCCCCAGGTATCCCTATGATAATTCTGAGGTATGAAGAAAAGTAAGGTAGTCCCACAAAACAAAAGTTAAATTGAAATGGTTTCATATTCTAGCCCTGAAAATAACTCTTTTTCAGCAAACAGTAAGAAATAGTGTCTTACATTTGTCTGGAATTTATACTTTACAATATGCTTTTAAATATACCATGTCATTAAATTTCACAATAATTTGGCAAGAAAGAAATGATAATCTCCATTTTGTTGATGAGTAATAAAAGCTATTATCTATTTCACACTTACTTCTTGCCAGGCACCATAGTAAGCACTCATTTGATCCTTGCACCACTCTGATGATATATGTGCTATCATTGTCCTTGTAATACATACATTGAAAGTGAGGCTCAGGAAATTTGAAGATTTTGCCTAGGTTTAGGCAATAAGTAAGTAATAGAGTAGAAATCTGAACACACTTCTCCAACGCATAATGCTCTAAACCAGTGGTCTTCACACTATTTTGGCCACACAATTTTTAACTTATCTATGTACCACGGTACTACTATGTACATTAATATATATAAAAATAGATATTAAAAGAGAACAAGATAAAAATATAAATATAAATTATTTCTCTCATACTCTAATAGAATATCTTCTACATCCCATAAACTTAAATCTTGCTGATGACTCTTCTAAGTTATTACCCTCTATGCACTGTGCAAATGGCAACCAAATTTCAGCTTGAGTTTTGGAGGGAACATTCAAAACATATCACTCTTCACCAGTCTGAGGATATTACTGTTGAGAGGGGTAGGTCTTTGCAACCAGGCTTGGGGTTCTAGCCAAGAGCATGATATGGAATGTGATATAGAATGTGGTGGTTGGAGGCTGCCTGAGAGGCAGTAGAATGGCATTGGAAAGGACCTGGAGTTACCAGAGGAGAGTGGAGGGTCTCACTGAATCCTTTATTGATTGTGTGATTATGGACAAGTTGCCAAGACACAGTGGGCTTTGGTGTCCTAATCTGTACCGTATTAAGAGGTGAGACCATAAAGAGGTGATTAGGCAGATCCCCTCACGAATGGATTAATGCCATTATTGTGGGAGCAGGTTAATTGTCATGGGAGTGGGTTCCCCACAAATGGGTGAGTTGGCCCAATTTTCTCTCTCTTGTAAGTCTTGCAAACTTGCTTCCTCCTTCCATTCTTCTGGTATAGGATGACACTTGCCAGGTGCCAGCATCATGCTCTTGGACTTCCCAGCCTCCAGAACTGTGAGCCACAGACATTTTTATTTTTATTTTTTTAATTACTCGATCTGTGGTATTCTGTTATAGCAGTAGAAAATGGACTAAGACAGAGTATGAGAAATTAGTGCTCTAGCTATTGCAATTGTTTGGATGAATCAGGCCCAAATCCTCTTTAATCCCTATTTTTCTTGACAGAGAACATCTGCTTTCATTAGACAATTGTTACCAACCCCCACTCATTTGATGCCATAGAGGGCTGCTTGTTTCGCACAATTCAGCATAGATGTATTTTCTTTTCTCTTTTTCTTTCTTTCTTTTCTTTTCTTTTTTTTTTTTTTTTTTTTTTTTTTTTTTTTTTTTTTTTT
>NW_012117377.1:3284910-3310887 GCF_000951035.1 Colobus angolensis palliatus | reverse complement strand
CTCGAGAATTCTAAAACTTGCTTTTAGTTTTATTTATTTATTTATTTTTAAATTGCTGTTATTATTATTTTTGAGACAGAGTTTCACTCTTGTTACCCATGCTGGAGTGCAATGGTGTGATCTTGGCTCACTGCAAACTCCACCTCCCAGGTTCAAGAGATTCTCCTGCCTCCATCTCTTGAGTAGCTAGGATTGCCAGTGCCTGCCACCGTGCTTAGCTAATTTGTGTATTTTTAGTAGAGATGGAGTTTCACCACTTTGCCCAGGCTGGTCTTGAACTCCTGACCTCAGGTGATCTGCCCACCTCGGACTCCAAAGTGTTGGGATTACAGGCATGAACCACCACGCTCGGCCTATTTTCTTTACTAGAGTTTGGATTTGACTGTACTCACATTTGGTGTCTGGACACTCCAAAATTTAATATTTATCACTTTACTTGGGGTTTGTTTTATTTTTTGCTAACTTCCAGTGATTCTGTGAGTTCACTTTAATATGAACAATATAAATTGTTGCTGTAATCATTTATAAATTCAAACAATGTGTTTGTGCCAAACATTGTAGATATCCTCACCATACAAGATTTATTATGTCTGACCTGTTTTGTGGTCAAAGGTAGCACAGTAAGGTAGCCAGGATGGTGAAGCCTCCGTGTGTGGGATGAGATGAAGTTGGAAGCCTGATATAGCGTTTCTCCCAGAAGGGAGTATGAGCCTGAACAAGCAATATCTCATCACTAAGTGTCCTCAGCAAGTGTCCCCCCAGGGACTACTGTGCAAGCACAGAAAAGGGAAAGTTAATCCCAAAGGTACAGGACTCTGGAAAGCCACCAAGGGGAGTAATTGCTTTATTGAGCATTTCATTTCAAGGACTCAAAACCTTTATCTTTAAGAGTTATTTTAAAACCCCCTAGCCCTAGCCACTTATTTTATAAAAAGCAGTTCACTTTCACCAAATATAGTACAAGACAGATAATAACAGAAATTATATCACTATTTCTCCTACTTTGTTTGCTTCAAAGAGAAGCCTATCAAGGACAAGGAAGTCAGTGCTGTTACAAATAATTTGATTTGATTTGATCTTACTTATTAAGCAGACATGTATGAAGTGCCACTATATGCCAAGTATGGTGCTATGAGCTGGAGTATAAAAACCATGAGCAAGACAAGGTCTCCGTCCTTCTGGAGCTTATAGTCTGGAAGAGGAGAGAAGGCATGCATGAAATCAGCTGCATTACAACCCCAGAAGTGGTTTTGTGTTCACTAGATTGAAATTCACACAAAGCACAGCATTTAACTCCATTATCTCATCTACTTGAGACTGGTTCTGAGACTTCAGGTGGACTAGACACATCATACAAAGATAAAAATAAGTATCTGGCATCAATCTGGAACAGATCAATCTGGAACAGGACTGGGGTCTCTGGGTGGCTAGACTGATGCTCTCCCCATTTGGCAGCACTGCCCTCCTATAGGGCGCTATGATTGGATCACTTTTGAAAATGTGTCAGGGGTCATTCAGTGATGAAATCTTTAATAGGAATGACCAAGACCAGATACCTCACTTGGCTTCTTTAAGTGATCTCCGAGGGAAGCTAGAGAAAAGGTTCTTAAAAGCTGCCACACCTCTGTAGCCCAGAAAGGAAATTTTTCATATTTACTTCTTGAGAGCATCCAACTCTCAGTGCTTTCTTTCTTTCTGACCCTTGGAAAAATGTTATTTGCCACATTTTAGCTTATACTGCTGGCCTAAGTGATAATGAACACAAGATAATATGTCATCTCCCTGAACAGTGTCTGAGATAGTATCCACCCTCCCTTGCTTTATTTCTCCCTGAACTTTGCAGCTGATATATTATGTCTTCATATGCCCCTGCTTGTTTTCTGTCTCCCAGTGGGATATAAGTGCCTCAACAGCAGGGCCCTGGTCTAGCTTATCAGCTGTTGTGTTCTCAGTTCATAGAACCCTGCATGGCCTGGTAATTGTTGGTTGGTTGAACAAATAAGCAGAGCAACAGAAGAACAGATGAATATCTTGCACAAAGGCTAATTCTATTAAATTCTTACCAAGGAGGTCTTACCAACGACATACAGTCAAGGTCATCACATGTCATTTTGCTTAAAGTTGCAGACTCCAAAAATTGTGCAAAACAAAAAACAACAGAAAAAAAGCCCTTTGTTTAAGACAATCAAATATTGCCTTTCACAAACCAGAGCTACTATATTTGTGATTCTTCATTCACCTGAGGACATTTATTTGCATGCGTATAACACTGTGTAGGCCCTTTTTAGTATTGTCAGAGTGACCCTGAATCCACAGAATGACCTTCCCATGTTCCAGATGTCAAGGCTCCCCAAGAAGAGTCCATTTTATCTGGATGACAGTGTGTTCAGCACAGTAGCATCCCAGGTTTTCCAGAAAGCCCTTCAGGAACAAATATTTCCATCATGTTTTAAGCAAGCACTATTTTAGCCATGAAATGAAGAGCCCCCTCATGCTACTTCAAGTAATGGTGTGTATACGGAGGAAGGGAGTGGTGGTGGTTGTAATAATATATACACAGGGGAGCTCAGGGAAATCTGGACAGCCAAGCCTGGAAAGTGGTGGTTCCATATTGAAGGCAATTGCAACGGCAAAGTGGTGGATGTGCTCAGATAGTCTCAGCTGCTTGCCACATGCCTGCTTCTCACTCATCTCTGTTAGCACTCTCTCAATTACAGATTTTTATATGAATCTTGAGATAGGTGTCTTCTATCTACCTTATAATTTCTGCTTGTTCATTGTTTGTGTTACCACGTAACTCCAGCTCACACAGGTTTCTCATGACTCCTCCAGCCTCTACAACAGAACCTTTTCATGAAAATACAGTGGGTCCTAGCATAACTTTGTTTCATTTTAACATTGGAGGAAAAAAATAGATTCCCATCTGGGGCCACTCTCTGTGTGGAGTTTGCACATTCTCCGCGTGTCGGTGTGGGTTTGCTCTGGATACTCGGGTTTCCTCTCACATCCCAAAGTTGTGCACATGGAGTGAAACGGTGTGTTTATGTGGTCCCAGTGTGAGTGACAGTGCGGGGGTGCGTGTGAGTGCACCCTGCAGTGGGCTGGTGTCCTGTCCTGAGCTGGTTCTGGCCTTGCCCTAAGCTGCTGGGATGGGCTGCACGGCCACCCATGAGCCTGAACTGGAATGAGTGGGTTGGAAAATGAGTGAATGAGTAAACATAAATCATTGTCAAATAAGAATGTGTAAAGTATACAGTAATCATGCAAAGGCACAACAATAAAGGATGCAGCAAGAAAGCACTCAGTGAGCCGCCACATGTGCGATTGTTGGTTTTTTAAGCCACGTGGTGATTGCGGGTGCTCCTTATGATTTTAGCCGTGAAAACATTTATTCCTTGATTGAACCTACCTATGGCCGCCTTCACTCACTGATTCCGAAATTGGGTAAATAATTATCTTACTTGTTTTTATTGATCTTAAATGTATGTGCAGCTCTCATTTATTTCAAGGTTTAATATTAGAAGTATTTTTCAGTCTTTTGTTAGAGGTTTGGTAACGTTTTTGTGACCAGAGATGTTACAGAAACTTAACTCTTTTTTTATATTAGTTAGCCTATGGTAAAATTGGTTTCATTATCATTTTGCTTAAAGTCAGTTTCCAAGAACCTATCCACTACATTAATTGAGGACTTACTATGCACAAACTAAAATTAAAAGGTTTAATTATTCCTCTTGAAAGTACGAAAAGAGATTTTCCTCTCTTCCGTTTTCTTTAAGCATTTACCTTAGAAAACTTCTAGTTGTAAGTATTTTCTTCTCCCTTTGAAATGTATTTAAATCCTTTTGAAGATTAGGTAGGACTTTCCTCAGCTTTGTTACCCTGGAATGTCTTCCCAAGGATCTGGCAACCATCTCTTTGAAATGTAAACATCAAAGGACATAGCATCCCCATCTCCCAGTTTCTGTGTCAGGGTAGAAGTCTGACTTCAGTGAGTATCTTGCTTCAAGTTGCAAAACTGCTCCCCAATAGAAGATATGAGAAGTTGGCTTCTTCCTTTGGATAATACCAATTAGCTAATACAGGTGGTCAGCCCCATGCCTAGGTAAAGTTAGGATGAACTTTGTGTGACAGTTGGTGCTGTCAAGGCCTCTTATTCGAGGACTAGTTATTGCTTACCTTGAAAACACATGTGTAATGGATTGTGGCTGCTTGGCTATATAAAAATGTGAGATTTCTTTCTGTCTTTGCAATCTCGTAGTGGTGCACATTACATTCTGGTTTAATGCTATTAAATAAAATTTATGGAAGGCTGTAGGTTTGGATTGAGCTCCTGTACTGGGCCTCAACAGACCAAACCAAAATGGAGTCATTCATGCTAAGTGTCACGTAGTCAAACAAGAGATTCACAACGACCAGTCAGAAAGGGCTCAGCCAACCTGAGCCAGCACTACAGGAAAGAATGAAAGTAACCTAAAGTAACCTGATGTTAACCAATCCACTTTTTTGTATTATTCTGTTTCCTTATTCGGCAAGATAGCACCTTACAAAAACTAACTGTTTCACCTTACCCAACAGAGCTCCCTCTATTTTTAGACAGGATGCTGCCTGATTCATGAATTGCTAATAAAAGCCAATTCAATCTTTAAACTAAATTTGTTGAAGTTCTGTTTTTTGCCAAAACTTATTCAGTAATAAAAGCGCTATTTTTTCCTGCTTCAACTCTCTTTAGGGAGAAGATTTCTTGGTAGGGAGAAAGTTTTCTTTTTAATTATATTTTCCCAAATACCTATCACATTTATTTCCTGTGGCTACCTGACTGTTTCCTTTTTCTTTATTCAGGATCTGTGGAGAAAGACCTTTATTGGACAGCTCTCCTTTTTGAGCAAGCTTTTCACTCTATATACTGGCTGCCAGTGGATGAAGTACCCTCTCCTTTTCCCTGTCCAATGTGTAAGGCCAGAGGTGAAGTCATTAGAACTGTACATGGTGCTAAAGACTGTTCATTAGTAGGTATTTTGTTGTGAACTAAGTGACTCTCTATAGGATACTTTTGAACATTTATGGAAAAATAGGGAATATAATGATGCTGGCTGGTTGATCCTAATGTTACTGGATGTGTCGTGGAAAAAAAAGAAATGAGTTCAATTCAGGGAGTTGCATTTCCAGGTGAAGAATCACAAATGACCTAAGAGCTTCCAGGTGTGCTCTGAAGGACAGCCTTATCTCCAATAGTTACAGGGCTGAAAATGCTGAAGGCTGAATGTAGAACCTCATCTGATGATTGGCTAAATTACAGCACAAGTTGAAATCCCAGCCTCCCAGGGTGTCTACTGTTAAAGTGAGGGCATTGATTGGGAAAGAATGGAATCCTGTAATTTGAAATGGGGCCATATGGGAAGACCCTGATGAATCTGGAGATACTCAGCCCCTAAATTCTGATGAACCTTCTTTTCCAGAGGGAGAAATCTCCCCAGCCCCAGTAGAAGAGGCCTCCCCAACCCTCCTGACAGCAACCTCCCCAGTGTCAGTGGTATTGGCCTGTCCACCTCTGTCTGAGAGGTTTAACCCTGCATTGCTTGAGGAAATGGTAATGGTCTCCCCTGAGAGAACTGCCATGCAAGACAATTCTGATTCTCCTCAGCGCTCATCCTGACCACCCCTCTTTGTTTCTAGACCTATGACTGGACTCAAGTCCCAGCAGGGCCCTAAAGGTGAGGTACGAAGTATGACCCATAACAGGGTGCACTGAATTCCAAAAGAACTCCTTGGGGTTATTAGTTCATACAAGCAGAAATCCTGGAAACACGTATGGGAGTTATGGATGTGGAACATGTGTGGGAATTAAGGGTGTGGAAAAATGGTAGAAGGAACATAAAATTGGATCAGGCTGAATTTATTGATGTGGGCTCAATAAGCAGAGATTCTGCATTCAGTGTTATGGCTTGGCAGAAAGGACTCTAACTGGCTGGGTGAAACAAAGATAAAAAGATGGCCCACCATAAATGAACTAGAAATGCCTGACCTTACTTAGTTTAATAGAGAGGAAGAAATTCAAAGTCCTAAGGACACTGGAAGATTAGAGTGGATTTGTCATTTACCTTACTCACCTATGATGGAATAATCTAGAAGACATACCTTTCACCAATACTTTGAGAAATACTTTGGATAAATAAATAAATGTTGAGGGATACCCAGCATCTTTGTCGAGCTTTGTGGTTGCTCTTTTTTGTAGGCCCCACCTTACAAAGGGAACCACAGTCATTTGATTGGAAAACCTAAATGCAATGGGAATGATTAGATCCCAGAATATGACAGGAGTCAAGTGGTGGCGGTGGCACTTAACCACCAAAGGCAAAGTGGGCATGGTTATTATAATGAAAAGCAGAGTCAAAGCAGCAGCCAGAATAGTCTGACTCCAGGACACGTATGCTGTTGGCTAGTTAATCATGATGTTTCTCAAAGTGAAATAGATAGGAAGCCTACTAAAATCTTAACTGATCTGTATAAGCAGAACATTTCTAGGCCAAAAAACAAAAGTCTAACTGAAATCATAAAAACAGAGAGATGTGTCCCCTCAGTCAATTCCCAGATGAGCCAGTTTATAGACCCAGAACCCCATGAGTGAAGGAGAGGTCAGGTCCCCTGGGAGAACCACGGTATAATACTAAAAATTTATACTGTTAAATCTTTCTCCTATCCTTCGCCAAAGGGACCTATGGCCTTTTACAAGATAATTGTACACTGGGGAAAAGCAAATAATCAGACCTTTTGGGTCTACTGGACACTGGCTTTGTCTATCCGCTGATTACAGGAGACCTAAAACATCACAGTAGTCTTCTCATTGGAGTAGGGGCTTGTGGAAGTCAGATGATCAATAAAGTTTTAGCTCAGATTTGTCTCACAGTGAGTCCAGTGGATCATTGAACCTATCCTGTGGTTTTTTTTATTTTTTCTCCAGTTCTGGAATGTGTTAATTAAAATAGACATATTTAGCAGCAGGCAGAATTCCTCCATTCATTCCCTGACCTGTGAAGTGAGGGCTGTTATAATAGAAAAGGCCACATGGAAGTCATTAGAACTGCCTCTACTTAGAAAAATATCAAATCAAAAGCAATTCTACATGCAGAAATTAGTGCCACCCTCAGAAACTTAAAAGATGCAGGCGTGGTGATTTCCACCCTGTCTCCATTCAACTATCCTGTTTGGCCTGTGATAGACAGGTCTTGGAGAAAGACAGTGGATTATCATAAACCTAACCAAGTGGTGACTCCAACTGCAGGTTCTGTACCAGATATGGTTCCATTTATTGAGAAAATCGACTATCTCCTGGCACTGATATGCAGCTATTGACCTGGGAAATGGCTTTTTCATCATCCCTGTCCATAGGGACCAGCAGAAGGGACCAGCAGAAGCAGTTTGCTTTTAGTTGGCAAGGTCAGCAATATACTTTCACTCTCCTACCTCAAGGGTATGTCAGCTCTACAGTTCTATGTCATAGTTTAGTTTTCATGGATCTTGATGACCTTTCTCTTCCACAAGATATCACACTGGCCCATTACATTAATCACATTTTGCTGATTGGACCTGGTGAATGAGAATTAGCAACCACTCTAGACTTATTGATAAGACCTTCAACTGTCAGAGGTTGGGAAATAAATCGGACAAAAATTCAAGGGCTTTCTAACTCAATGCAATTTCTATGTGTCCAATGGTGTGGGGCATATAGAGATATCCCTTCTAAGGTGAAGGTTAAATTGTTGCGTCTGGCACCACCTGCAACCAAGGAAGAGACACAGCACATATTGGGCCTCTTTGGACTTAGGAAGCAACATATTCCACATTTGGGTGTGTTATGCTGGGCCATTTACAAAATGACCTGAAAAGTTTCTAGTTTTGACTGCAGTCTAGAACAAAGCAAGGCTCTGCAATAGGTCCAGGTTACTGTGCAAGCTGCTCTGTTACTTGAGCCATAGGATCTAACACATCCAGTGGTGACTGATTATTAGTGGTGAACAGAGATGCTGTTTGAAGCCTTTGGTGGGTCCCTATAAGTGGATTGAAGTGCAGGCCTTTAGGGTTTTGGAGTGAGTCCCTGCCATCTTCTCCAAATAACTACTCTCCTTTTAAGAGACAGTTCTTGGCCTGCTACTGGGCATCAGTAGAGACTGAATGCTCAACCATGTGGCACCAAGTTACCATGTGACCTGAGCTGCCCGTAATAAACTGGGTGTTATCTGACCACCAAGCAATAAGGTTAGGCATGCACGCAGCTCTTTGTCATCAATGGAAGTGGTATGTATGTGATCCAGCTCTAACGGTCTCTGAAAGGGTAAGTAATTTACATGAAGAAGTTGCCCAATTGCCCATGCTCCTCCCTTCTGCTGCACTGCTTTCTCTCTCTCAGACTGTACCTATGGCTTCATGGAGAGTTCCCTATGATCAGTTGGCAGAGGAAGAGAAGAATTAGGCCTGGTTTACAGATGTTTCTGCATGATATGCAGCACCACCCAGAAGTGGACTGCTGTAGCACTACAACCACTCTCTGGCACATCCCTGAAGGACAGTTATGAAGGGAACTCCTCCCAGTGGACGAAAATTCGGGCAGGGCACCTGGCTGTTCCCTTTGCTTAGAAGGAGAAATGGCAAGATGTGTGATCAAATCCTTATGTGTAGGCTGTAGCCAATGGTGGTTTGGTCGGATGGTCAGGAACTTGGAAGGAACATAATTGGAAAATTTGGTGACAAATTTAGGAGACAAAAATGTGGATAGACATCTCCAAATCAGCAAAACTTGTGAAGATGTTCATGTTTCATGTGAATGATCACCAAAAGGTGACCACAGCAGAGGAGAACTTTAATAACCGAGTAGATAGGATAACCCTTTCTGTGAATGCTACTTGGACTGTTTCCCCAGCCACCCCTGTCATTGCCCAATGGGTTCATGACCAAAGTGTCCTTGGTGGCAGACATGGAGGTTATTCATAGGATCAGAAACATGGACTTTCACTCACCAAGGCTGACCTAACTATGGTCACTGCTGAAGGTCCAATCTGCCAGTAGCAGAGACCAACACTGAGCCTCCAATGTGGTACCATCCGTAGGTGATCAGCCAGCTACCTGGAGTCATGTTTATTACATTGGCCTGCTTCCATTATGAAAGGGGCAGTGTTTTATTCTGGAATAGACACTTCTCTTTGCCTTCCCTGTACACAGTGCTTTTGCCAAAACTACCATCTGTGGACTTACAGAATGCTTTATCCACCATCATGGCATGCCACACAGCATTGTGTGTGATTAAGGAACTCACTCCACAGCAAAAGAAGTGCAGCAATAAATGTACGCTCATGTAATTCACTGGTTTAACCATGTTCCCCACTATTCTGAAGCAGATGGCTTGATAAAATGGTGCAATAGCTTTTTGAGGAGTCAGTTATAGTGCCAGTTAGGTGGCTATACCTTGAGTGCTGGGGTAAGGTTCTCTGTGCTCTAAATCAGTGTCCAATACATGGTGTTGTCTTTTCCATAGACTGGATTCATGGGTCGAAGAATCAAAGAGTGGAAATGGAAGTGGAACCACTCACCATTACCCCAGCAAAATTTTTGCTTCCCATTTCTATCACTTTATACTCTGCCGGCCTAAAGGTCTCTAGTTCTGAGGGAGAAATGCTTTCACCAGGAGACATAATGATGATTCCACTGAACTGAAAGTTAAGACTGCTGCCCAGTCAGTTTGGGCTCCTTCTGGTTTTGAGTCAACAGGTGAAGAATGGAAGTATGGTGTTGACTGAGGTGATTGATTCAGACCACCAAGAAGAATTGGACTATTATTCCATAATGGAGAGAGAGAAGAGTAAGCCCAGAAAACAGGAGATCCTTCAGGTATCTTTTAGTGTCACCATGCCCTGTGATTATGGTCAATATAAAACTATAACAACTCAATGACCAGGACTCAAGGGCTACTAATGACCAGGCCCTTCAGATTTAGATCACCCTTCCAGGTGAAAAACCATGACCAGCTGAGGTGTTTGCTGAAGGCAAAGGGAATACACAATGAATAGTAGAAGAAGGTATTTACAAATACCAGCTAAGAATAAGCGACCAGTTACAGAAATGAGGGCTGTAACTTGTTTTGTAATGAATATATTTGTGTGGATATATATGTGTATATATGTATATATAATATTTGAATATATATGGAATATGTCTTATATATTTATAAATTAATTTATATCTATATAAATCAAGCAAATATTTTTCATTCTCTTATTCCCTTATGTAACATAAGATGCATTGACTTTATATCATAGTATTTAAGTATTATTAATCTTACATAGAAGTAAAGTTATAAGATATCGATGGGAAGAGTTAACATCACTCAAATACTTTGCCTCCTCTTCTGGGGAAGGGATTAGTGTGTCTTTGGTTGTATGCAGGATAGTTGTATCACTTTAGGCAGAATTATGACCCTGTTAGTGTCTTTAATTGAAGATTAAGTGTGGTTTAAAAAGATGTATATGGGTTGATTGATAAGAGGTAGAATCGTGGTGGTCATTTTATGTGTCAACTTGACTGGACTAGGGGATGCCCAGATAGCTGGTAAAACATAATTTCTAGGTGTGTTTGTGAAGGTGTTTCCAGAAAAGATTAAAGTCAGACTGAGTACAGAAGATCATCCTCACCAATGTGAGTAGGTACCATCCAATTTATTGAGAACACAAATAGAACAAAACTTCAGAACAATATATTTTCTCTTTCCTTATGCAGCCGAGACATTCGTCTTCCTCTCTTTTTTTTCTTCTTGCTCTGTTGCCCACACTGGAGTGCAGTGGCACGACCTCAGTTCACTGCAACCTCTGCCTCTCAGGTTCATTCTTGTGGCTCAGCCTCCCGAGTAGCTGGGACTACAGGCACACACCACCATGTCTAGCTAATTTTTGTGTTTTTGGTGAGACAGGGTTTCACCATGTTGATCAAGCTGATCTCAAACTTCTGGCCTCAAGAGATCTGCCTGCCTCAGCCTCCCAAAGCGCTGGGATTAAAGGTGTGAACCACCGCACCTGGCCTATTCATCTTCTGTTAACATGAGTGTTCCTGGTTATTGGGCCTTTAGACTCAGATCAGGACTTACACCATCTATACCTCCGTTCTTGGGCCTTTGAATTCAGACTAAATTACATCATTGGCTTTCTTTGTTTGCTGGCTTGCAGATGTCAGATTCTGGAACTTCTTGGCCTCCATTGTCCCGTGAGGCAATTCCTATATTAACTCTCTCTCTCTTTCTCTCTCTCTCAGCTCTAGAGAGTCTGTTTCTGTGGAGAATTCTTGCTAATGTAGCATTTTAAGAATTTAAACATGATCATGCTTCTGTAGCAGAAAATCCTGAGATTCTTTCCTTTGATGGCAGAGATTCAAAGTAGTTTGGTTCCACTGCACAGCTGTGGCCACTGGGCTTTGTGAAATCACTCTCTCTAGAGAAACTTCATGCAGCTTCATAAAATTACTTTTGTCTTCAGGATGGAGGTTTATTGGTTCTCTGCACAACTGGGAAATCATTCCTTTTGGACTATGGAGAGTCTTGATTAGCCCTTCCAAATTAGTTTTTTCTTCTTCTGTTGGAACTTTTAATCAGTACAGTTTGCCAGACATAAGGCAATATATCCAGAAAGTAGAATGCCACAAGCCTCTGCAGATAGTCATTTCCCGGGGACCATATAATTTCTCACTTCATCTTATAGAGAAAAATGGTGGAGGAATGGAAACAAACATGTATTTAGACTTACTACGTTCCCAGTCCTTTGTGAGGGGTTTCATATGGAATATTTCATTGAATATCAGCAACACTTTTATGATGTAGATAACATTTTTGAAAGGCCACCTGAAGCCCAAAAAGATTGAATAACTTCCCCAAAGGTAACATTGTATGAGGTGATGGGACTTGGATTTGAATCTAGCTCTGACTCCAAATGGTTGCTTTTTGTATTATAGTTGGTTGCTATCTACTCTCCTCCAATTAGACTTGAGCTAAAAACAGGACTGAAATGCTGCTAAATTCATGAGATTAATATTAATGCAGTAGAATCACTCCTTTGCTATCTACAGGAGGAGGCAGTATTAGTCTGTTTTCACACTGCTAATAAAGACATACCTGAGACTAGGTAATTTATAAAGGAAAGAAGTTTAATTGACTCATAGTTCCACATGACTGGGGAAGCCTTACAATCATGGCAGAAGGCAAATGAGGAGCAAAGTCACTTCTTACATGGCAGCAGGCCAGACAGCTTGTGCAGGGAAACTCCCATTTATAAAACCATCAGATCTCATGAGACTTATTCATGACCATGAGAACAGTACGGGGAAAACCACCCCCATGATTCAATTATCTCCACCTGGTACCACACTTGACACATGGGAATTATTACAATTCAAGATGAGATTTGGGTGGGGACACAGCCAAACTGTATGACCCTCAGTATAAACCACCTCGCTCTAATTTTGCTTCTGTAATGGAGAAACTATTTTTCAAAATTCCTCTGGGTGTTTTTTCTCCCATATTAATGCATTTTTTATTTTTACTCTCTCTGTCTCTCTGTAGTCTTTACTACCATTAAAGCAAATCAGTGACATTTATTGCCATAGTGAAAGGTAGAGAGATATATCTGAAGTCCGTAGGGCAAGAGAGAAAAAGGTGATCCCTGGGAATATTACTTCTGGACAGGAAGGGGAAGTAGAAATTCTTCCTGGGTTATAGGGCAGGGACAGGATCCTTCAGCAACCTGGTGTCCAGCCCTCAGGAATTATATGCCAAGCTGAAGAGGACAGGAACCAGTGAGAAGAAACAAAGGCTCTTCTACAATGCTGAGAGACTCCATAAATTTCCACGTGCACTCACATCTATGGGGAAAGATAAGGAAGGCAGACACTTTGGAGGAAAGAAACACTGTAGGTAAGAAGTTAAAACTTAAATTGTGAGATATGAGATGCTATTTACCAGCAAAAATAAAATTATATTATACTGGAAAATTCCAAGATTTCTTACCAGCTGCTATAAGTAAGGCTAGGGCCTCCAGATTAGAATGAGAGAAATTATAGAAAGAGAAAAAGTCTACATTTGTAGTACATCCTTCATGTATAGTGTTTTAATTTTAGATAATGCTGTGCTTTCATAACTCATTCTTTTGAGTTATTAATAATGGCTCCTCATAAAATACAAAGAGATTTTCTGGGAGGCATTGAATGACAAGCTATGCTAAGTATCAAGACCATGACGTGAATCAGGTTACTGTGACTCATCTCGTGTACCTAGAGAGACCTGCAAGGATACAGAAGAGAATGATATCATAGTGTCATGGTCTGTGGGATAAATTCCTAATGAGAGAAGGCAGGACTAGGAAAAACTCTATTTTATAGAAACCTAAGTCAAGGCCCAAAAAGTGGACACCTGGGCCTTGGGTGCTTGGGAAAGGCTGCAGAGAGGACAGGGAAAGGTGTGCCAGGAGGTGGGGCTGGGGGAGAGACCTGCGAGCAAACTTCTCCTTAGCTCTGCATGATGTTGCAAAAGTGTGTGAATTTTGGCTCCAGACAAATCTGAGATTAGATTCTCCCTGGCCACTAGTGCCTGGTGCCTTTGGACAAACTTATCTGCATAAAGGGAGAGCATTGCTTGAGGATGTAGTGAGAATTAAATGAGAAAACATTTATTAAATGCCCAACACTATGCTTGTCACAGGGCAGCTACTGTGCCCATAACTGTAGATTTTAATGTCTGAAAGTGAGAGCTACACTAATTTGCTCTGGAGGTTTCCCTGAGCAGATGGCAAATAAGTGTCAGAAAATGAATGATATACTCTGTGTCACGGGTGGCCCAGAAGCATGTGGTGGCACGTGTGGCTTATATCCCTTTATGAGTGTTCTGAGTCACTCTGAACCCAAATGACAGCTGTGTGTAAGCAATTCCTGATGGCAGGCTTACTGGTCTAGAAAACCAAACAGCAACAACAATGCCCATCCCCCAACTAAAAAAAAAAATTCCCCAAACCTCATTACCATTTGGACTTGTTAGCTTTGTACCTTTCTGTGAAGATGATTTGATTTGTGGCTCCTCCAACTGATTTAACTGTGGCTTTGCCAGTCCGTCCTATCTATTAAGTTAGAGCAAAAATCTTTTCACGTGTCAGCCAGGGGAATCCATCCGGAGTTCTGGAGGTCCTGGCAGCACTAACTGGGAGAAAAGAGGAATGCATGCTTTCTTCCTGAGACTGTGACTTAGTACACTGGAGTTGCAGTAACAAAATACCTGAGACTGGCTAAGTTATAAAGAACAGAAATTTATTTCTCACAGGTCAGGAGGCTGGGAAGTTCAAGGTCGTGGTGCCTGCATTCAGTTCTGGTGAGGGTGGCTCTCTGCTTCCAAGATGGTGCTTTGTTGCTGTGTATGGCAGAAGGACAAAAGGGACCTGAGTAGTTTCCTCCACCCCTGTGACAAGGCACTAATCCATTCATGAGGACAGATCTCTCATGACTCAATCACTTCCCCATAGGACCCACTTTTAATACTATGACGATGAGGACTACACTTTACCATACATTTTGAAAGACAGGCAAATTCAAATCATAGCATTCTGCCCCAGTCTCCCCTAAATTTGTGTCCTTCTCACATATGAAATATGTTCATTCCATTCCAATAGCCCCTCAAATCTTTACTTATTCCAGCATCAACTTAAAAATCTCTGTCCAAAATCTAAACTAAATATCATCTAAATCAGATAAAACTTGTGGTACGATTTCTCTGATTCAAATTCCTTCTCCAGCTGTGAGCCTGTGAAATAAAGCAAGGTACTTTTAATATACAGTAGTGGGACAGGCATCAGATAGACATTCCCATTCTAAGAAAAAGTAACGGAAAGGCAGAAAGGGGTAATAGGTCCTGAGTGAGTCTAAAACTCAACAAGGCAAACAACATTCAATCTTGAGATCTGAGAATAATATTCTTTGACTCCATGTCCCTTATTCCGGACACACTGGGCAGGGGTTGGGTCCCCAAGACTCCAGGGGATCCTACTCATGGATTGCCTGAGCTCAGCTCATGCTGAAGCTGTTACAGGTTAGACTCAAGTGCCTGTGGCTCCCCCAGGCTGCCACTGCACACTGGTGGCCCTACATGTCTCAGATCTCATAGGTTGCTCCAACCTCATGCCTCTTCTGGGCATTGCTCTGGTGGGAATTTTCAGTGGCAGTCTTTTCCTGGTAGAAGTTCTCTGCCTTCTCCAAGGCTCTCCAAGGCGTCTTTTGAAATCTAGGTGGAGGTAGCCATGTTTCCACAGATCATGAACTCTGTGTGCCTGCAGAGTTAGCATCACATAGATGCCACCATGTAATACAGCTTGTGCCATGCTGAGTGGCTTGAGCAACAGCTAGGGCAGCCAAGAAATGCTGCACCAGAATGCAGGGAGCAGAGATTTGAGGTGGTCCTGGGCAGTGAGGCCACAGGCACCTTGGGTCCCTCTTTTGAAACTGTTCTGCCTGCAAGGCCATGGCACTTTGGACCTGTGAGAGTAGGGTATCCACAAAGATTTCAGAAATGCCTTTGCTATTATTCTTTCCTTGTCTCAGTGAATAGCACCTAGCTTCCTTCTATCCATATTAACCTTCATTTCAAACAGTTGCTTAGCCACACCCTTCATATTCGCTCCAAAACACACTTTCTTTTTCTTTACATGGCCAGGCTGAGAATTTTCCAAATCTTTAAGTTCTATTTCTATTTTGATAATAAATTCCATCTTTAATTAAGTTATCTCTTTTTGCATTTTTTATTTTACAAATAGCACTTTTTATTTGACACTATTTGAAGTCTGAACTTTAAACAGATTCTTGGACTGGTGGTTCATATCCATCAGCTCATTCAACTTCAGCACCTGTCTCGTCCCCAGTGGCTTTTCCAGAACTACTGCCTTCACCATGAAGCTCCACGAGCTTTCCCAATTCAAACTTGGGCTTCTTCAGCATTTTTACTTTCTAACAAAGACATCATGGAGAGGATAAACAGATTGGCAAGCCTTTTCTATGTCTTTTCCAATGCTGTCTGGAATCAATTGATTGACCACTTCTTTCAAGTCATTTGTCTGCACCTCTCGGATCATGATTTCCATCATCTTCTTCCGGATTTGGCGGACCTGTTGGTGCTGAGCATAAGAAGTCTTCTGTATCTGATTGTTGAGTTTTTTAGTAAAACCAACACAGAACAGATGAAGCAAGTAACCATCGGTAGTCTTGACGTCAACATGAGCTTCAATCATTGTCTGCCACTTTTTGACCATGGAACACATTTTGTCACGGGTAAGATCCATGCCATGGAAGTTAGCCAGGCAGTTTTTGCCCTGAACATCGTCAGTAATCAGCTTGAATTTTCTAAATGCAACTTCATCATTCTGCAGATCAGCAAGACTCACTTCAAACACATGACCCTTGAGACCATCAGATGCAATTTTGGTTCCTTGGGTCCTGGTGACGAGCGTCTTTGCAATATTTCTTATATTGAACATAGCAGGTGCTTTCACGTCATACCAATCTTTCTTAGAAAATGGACCAACCACTTTCTTCTTGGCTCCCTTTTTGCCGCCTTTTGTAAGGCGCTTGTTCTTGCCAACTGCCATGGTGCTGGTTAGAGAGCCAAAAGACTCTTTTTGCGTTTTTCTATAAGCAGTTAAGAGAAGCCGTGCAGCACCCTGAGTGGTTTGTTGAGATACTTTTCATCAAATATTCTAGTTCATTGTCCTTAGGTTCTGCCTTCCACAGAGTACCAGGACATGGATAAAATTCAGCCAAGTTATTTGCCACTTTATAACAAGAGTGGCCTTTCCTCCAGTTTCCAGTAAGATATTCCTCATTTTCAAATAAAACCTCAGCAGAATGAACTTTACTGTCCGTATTTCTACCAACATTCTGATCATGACCACTTAGAAAATCTCTAAGAAGATTTAGGCTCTTCCTACAGCTCTCTCCTTCTAAGCCCTCATTAGAATTGTCCTTCATTCACAACAATCTAGGCTTTTTCTAGTACGCACCTTCAAACTCTTTCAGTCTGTATGCATTACCCACTTTCAAAGCTGCTCCGCATTTCCAGGTGTTTGCTACATAACACCCTACTTCTGGTACCAGTATCTGTCTTGGTCACATATTCAAAGCACAGAATTGTGATTTACTCTTCTATCAGAACACTTTATTCTATCACTTATTTCTGTTTAGAAGTGAAACAGGTAGACCAGACTAGGAATGCAAAACTTCGAGTTTATGAGAAAGGGTGATTTGGATTTTCTTCCTGTGCATATATAACCCAAATATCTCTGACTCTCTGTGCATTTACACTTGCTGTTGCTCTTGCCAGCACATTATTTAGGTAAAGTTTTAGCTGTTGTCCCATTCTAACTGCCCATCTCTTCTGTCCACTGCATACTCTGCCCCCCCCACCCCTATTTATGTCTCAAAGCAGTCAGAGTATTGGAACTTTTTTTTAAGTTTGAAGGAAGAAATTGAAGAAGGACTTTGCACAAAATATTCCACTTTTGCTCTTTATTTAAAGATGCTTTCCACATGACAGTTGCAAAATTTCTTTATCTTTTCATTGTTCCTCTTCCTTACCATAAACCCCCTACTCATTCACGTGAGACCATGAACTCCACGTTTTTCTCTCTCTTCTACATCAAATTCCCCAACTACACTAGTGTATGCACCTAGAAAAGAGTATTTCTAGCATGCCTTGGTTTCTCTTATAAGTGTATTTAAAATTTTTTATTTATATTAATCTTTCTGTGTAATAAATGCTAATCAAATTAGAAAGAGAAAATAGGCAGCTATGTGATAAATACAGACCAATATAAAATGCTGGAAAAGCCTACCATCTATGTTAGAAAAGTGCTTGCAAAAATAAATGCTGTTTTGAGTGGAAAATGCAGCTCTCTAAAGGAATCACTTCTCAGTTAAAGGATCAGAGCTGAAGGTTGCCAAGGTTGGGTCTTGGGATGAATACACCCAGTGGAGAAGCCTGTCCTTCAGGCCAAGGTATGCACACATTTCAACTTGCAGGAGAACTGATTGATTGATATGGTGAGGGGACAGGAATCGAAGCTTAGTACTATTGAGTCAAGTTGGACAACTCTGTGGTGCCATTCATATGCCTGTCTGCCCATGGGATCAGGCTGAGATTATACTTTAGGTGAAACTACGTCTTTACTGAACTTCTTTCCTCTGCCCAATCCTTTGTCTCTCATTCTTTAGAGGGTCTTTTTGAGGGGGATCCCACAGTAAATCACAGCACAAAATCCCCATTTCAGACTTCTGGGAAACACAATCTAAGACACTTGCTGTGGTATATGTGAAGTGATGGAGTGGGCAGCTGGGCTGTGGTATATGCAGAGTGATGGTGTGGGCAGCTGGGCTGTGACTTATAGGCCAGTGGTCACATTCATGCAATCGATCCTTCCTTTGTGGTTGTGGTTTTTACTACCAGATTGATGGTTACATATAGTGTATTGCAAAAATGACCACCACTTTCCGAGACCACCATCACTTGTGATGGTGAATGACTTCTTGCGAGATCTGGATGTTTAAAAGTGTGAAGCACCTTGCTCTCTCTTGCTCCTGATTTTGCCATGTAGCATGCCTGCTGCCCCTTATCCTTCTGCCATGATATGATTTGGATCTGAGTCCCTGTCCAAATCTCATGTCAAATTGTAATCCCAAATGTTGGAGCTGGGGCCTGGTGGGAGGCGACTGGATCATTGGGGCAGCTTTTCATGGTTTAACACCATTTTCCTCAGTGCTGTCATCATGGTAGTGATGAGATCTGGTTGTTTAGAAACGTGTACCACCACGCTTCCTTCCCTCTGCTCCAGTCATGTGAAGTGATGGTTCTCCCTTTGCCTTCACCATGATTGTAAGTTTCCTGAGGCCTCCCCAGAAGTCAAGCAGATGCTGCCATGCTTCATAGATAGCCTGCAGAACTGTGAGCCAATGAAAACTCTTTTCTTTATAAATTTCCCAATTTCAGGTATTTTTTACAGCAATGTGAGAACAGACTAATACATGCCCTGACTGCAAGTTTCCTGACACCTCCTCAGAAGCCAAGCAGATGTCAGCATTATGCTTCCTGTATAGTCTACAGAACCATGAGTCAATTAAAACTCTTTTTTTTATAACTTACTCAGTCTCAGGTATTTCTTTATAGCAATGCAAGAATAGCTTAATACACATGGTCAATGAGTTATATCTGTTTTTCAAAAGAGGAAACTAATGCTCAGAGAAGGAATGTAATTTGCCCAAGGTGTAGTTAGCAGATGGATTTGAAGGTAAGTTTGCTTGACTTCAAAGACTATCATTAGGTAGCTCTTGGAAATGTAGACTTCTACATTTCCAAGTACATGTCACAGTATGTACCTTTCAAAACAGTATGGTTGGACAAATCTATGCATACTATTTAATATTCTTTTAATATTGGCCTCCAAGTCTTACATGGAGCTTCAGATCCATAAGAAATTTCCAAGCAATTATTATTTCCACATTTCAGTTTAGAACAGCATTTCCCTGTTTTTGTATTAGGGGACGGACTTCGAAATTTTCAAATATGCCTTTCAGTCATCTGTCTTCTAAACTATATCCTCCAGCATAAACTATGTCCTCAATAAAACTTATTATATTTTATACAAATATTTCTTCTGCACCTCTTTGTGTCCGTCTGTGTCCTAAGCTCTGGAGAGGCAAAGAAGAACGAAATAGTCTATTCTTTCAAGGAGTCACATTTTAGTGAAGACAAAAAACATACACATAATTTTTTAAAACCACACACAACTCATAAATGAAATATGGAAGTGTTAAATAGAGTACTAAAACTAGTCTGGTGAGTGAAGGGGTAAAGTGATCAGAAGGTTTCCTTGGAGGAGGCGATACCTAAACTAAGTCTCAAAGGAGTTCACCTGGCTGGGTGGGGTTGAGTGGGGTTGAGTGAGTACAGTAGACAAGGGTCAACAAATGCTGTAATGTATAAACTCTCAAAGTTCAGGAGCCAATATAGTAAAAGTTTATATGATGCAGACGTTTCTGTTGAGAGGGTGGGTGTGGGACTTGTCCCTAAAGTCATGGAGAGATCAAGGCTGACAGATGGTCTGCATCTTTGACACAGACGCCTTCTGATGTCTCATTGACATCCAGTAGGGAGAGAAGACAGGATGTAGAGAGCACATGTTCATCTTAACCACTTCCCTATGCATCACTTCCTTGAAGGCTGCATTGGTGAGTCTAACCACATGGCCTGACCGTGAGGATGGGGACTTTGTTTTGTTAACTGCTGTATTCCCCACAAAAGGAGCAGTAAACACATTAAATGCACAAGAAATGTTTGTTAAATTTATTTGTGATTGAATGTATCTTTGCACTATTAGTACAATATCCACCACACAGTGCCATTCTATAAATATTGGTAGAAATGAAGTATAGTTTTCTATCTTTTCTTTTTACCTATGTTAAAAATTATTAAAATGTACTAAAAATCTAACACACTGGAATATATGAATTTCTCAGTTATGAACCAAAGAATTATGACAGGTTAGAAAAATTCTGGGAAATATTTGTATGGGCACCAAAGTGGAACTTTAGCTCTATCAGCAATAGAATCCTTCCTTCTTTCTCTTCCTCCCTCCCTCCCTTCTTCCTCACCTCTCTTTCTCTCTTTTCCTCCTTTCCTTTCTTCCATTTCTATAGACCTGAACATATTCCATAGTGCTTCTGTACTATGTGTTTGGGGGAATACAGAGATTTGCTGGACACAACTTTTGCTTTACAAAAGGAATCTAGACATAATTACCAAGAATAAGAACACAAGGCAAACAGTGACAAACACCACATTAGAGCCATAGATAGAACCACCCACTTACCTAGTCTATGTGGCTGAAGAGGGGCTGGCTCAAAAACACCTCCCACATCAGCTGTACCTTTTCCCCATCTGGAGTATCTGGTACACCTACAGTTCAGGTGCCACACTCCACTTCGAGTTCCAGCGGGAAGAAAGTGGCAGAGGAGATGACTGGGTGAAAGCCTTCTACTGGCAAAGCCATTATTTTCACATCAACATCTTACGTCTCCCAAGGGATATTTCTTGTCATAAATATGTACCTGAAAGGGATACTTCTCATGAACCATCTTCTTGACTGCCAGGCCCAAGGATTAGAATTGCACATATCAGAAGGATAATTTTCACTCCCTTTAAAAAGCAAATTACCTATAATGCATATAAATAGCTGTTCCCACAGAGGCAGCTGAGTTTGGAGAACATACTACCAGCAGGGGTTATTGATATTTTTATGTGATCAGGAAAACTGCCTTAAACAAACATTCCTTCCTAGTGAGACATTCCTCAGTCAGGCCATCAAGTCAAAAAGGCCCACGTTCTCAAGAACCTTGCATTACATGGATCATGAAATTCTTCAGTAACTTGAGGAATATGGTGTTCTTGTAGTTCTGGGAATTTGTATTCTGTAACAAGTAACAAGTAGTACAGGGCCCATTTATGGTTCCCAAGAGCACCAAGGTAAATGTCAAGTTAATGTCATTAGAAAAAAATAAAAAAGACTCCCACATTTATTTTTTACAAATAAAGGCAATTTCATCAGTAAGGCAATAAGGACAGAAAACATATCTGGCTGACATATTAGTTGAGTGGTTGTCTACGTTTTTAATTTCAAAGAAACTCAGAAAGAACATGGAATAGCTTCAATTTTGATCATTCAGCTAGCTGTAGGGGAGTCAAAACTCCACCTCCATCCTCTTTGGGTTCTGCCTGGACCCTAAAGTTCAGTCGATATAGACAGATTAACAGGAGAAAAGCATACAAATTTACTTAATACAAGTTTACATGACACAGAAGCCCTCATAAGAACATGAAGACCCCAAAAAGCAGCTAGAGTCACCCACTTGTACACTGAATTAGACAACGAACACTGTTGCAAATACAATAAGGCAAAGGGGCTTTGGCTAGGGTAGTTAATTGGGTAAAGAAGTGACTAAGAAGATAAGCATTAGTTTAACAAGGTCAACTTGTGGAGCTCTCTCGGCTTCAACTTTCTATTCTTGATGATAAGAGTGTTGCTTTTATAGGGAGCTCATCTTTCAAATGGGAATGCCGCCTCTTGCTTTTAAGAAACACAAAAATGGTCAGAAGGATCTTTTTGCACCTACTGTTTTTTAAGTACCTTGAACAGCAATAATCATGATGCCAGAGCAGCATATTTTGGGGATGGCGTATTCTTAACTCCTTCATCACCAATAACTACACTGCAAGCATTTCAAAGAGGATCTTCACTGTTTTCATCTCTAGCCTCTTTCTATTCTTCCAATTGAGTTGACTTCTATTTTTATGATGTTGTTTTCACTATGTGAACCAAATTATTGGTGTCACTCATGAAAAGTCACTAAATGGCATTTATTTACTTTAAGGCTGATAGGAAATACAAATAGTAATTTAGCTGAGAAGAAATGTGTCTGTTTTCCTGCAAACTGTTGTATAATAATGCTCAGTTGGGAGGCAATGGGTAAACTGCAGTCATTCCTTCAAGAAACCTAACCTGCCTTCCATGGACCTACTTAGCAAAAGCAGTAAGAGCTGCCCATTCCTTGAACCTGTGGCTCCTGTAACTCTAAGATAATTCTTCCTGGAACTTGTTTCTAATCCAGGATACTGTTGAGATGCCCCTGAAGGTTCCTTAATAAACAGTCTAAAGGTATTCATTTTACAAGGATTAGAAAGTGAATCTGTATTTTAGAAGCCAGGCTAAATAATGACAAACATTCAGAGTCACATTTTTCATTTATTAGAATGACAACTTTCCAGGTTATGTGGTGATTCAGAGCTCTGAATCTGAATTTCCATTCTGCCACTTACCAGCTATCTGCCTTTGGATGTCTTGCTAAACTGCTCTGGGGTTTCACTCAGGTGCTGATTTTTAAAGTAAAAAAAAGAATGTTTTCCTTTTTGACTTCAAAGTATTTTTTATGATAAGAAATAAGAAAAAGAATGTAAAAATGACATTTAAGCTATAAAGTATTATTAAGATAATTCAATAAATAGGGTGCATGTATTACTGCTTATGTTTACATCTGTGTGGTGATAAATCCTATTTGCTCTATATATTTAAAATAACTAAGACTAGATAAAACAAACCACAATACTTTTTTGTCCCCATAATTTTTAGCTCCAGAAGTATGTTGATTTGGAAGCAAATCAACCTGATGCTTGTAGATCTCAATGACTGCTTGCTATGTTAAAGTGGCTTGGGATAAAACTTGAGTTAATACTATTCAAGATTTCTCTTCCTCTCAAGAAAGAGAAGATGATCATTTTCAGAGACTGCACATTTGGAGACAATGTCTTGCCTCTTCATTAAAAGCTTGGACAAAATTTTCATAGACTTTATGTGCAGAAAGCACAGATGCACAGACGCTATGAGGGCAAACAAATGTCTTTCACTGAAGAGAGCTTTTAGTGTCTCTCAATAAACTGCCTCAGTAAACTAATTTATTAACATTAATGTATAGATTCCTACATGAGATCAACAAACTGACTTTTTAAAAAATGGAAAGAGTCACATTTGGTCTACATTCCTCTAAATGATGAATTTTACTAACTTTTAGTTACTGAAGTAACCAGTTTTGGAGTATCAGATAACTTCAGTCAGAATATAAATTTGGTAGATCAAAGATCTGGCCCTTGATAAAGTAAGATAAACAAAGATACAAGTTCTTTAAAAAGAGGTCATATCCAGAAGATACTTGCATTCATATGTTTCTCACAGCACTATTTACAATATCAAAAATATAGAATCAGCCTAAGGGTCCATCAACCATCAACGGATGACTGGGGAAAAAAGTGTCATATAGGTGGCTGACAGGATGGCCGAATAGGAACAGCTCTGGTCTACAGCTCCCAGCAAGATCAACGCAGAAGGCAGGTGATTTCTGCATTTCCAACTGAGTATTTGGCTCATTTCATCAGGACTGGTTAGACAGTGGGTGCAGCCCCCAGAGGGTGAACCAAAGCAAACCCAGGAAGTCCGAGGGGTCGGGGAACTCCCTCCCTGGGCCAAGGGAAGCCATGAGGGACTGTGCCCTGAGGAACAGTGCATTCCAGCCCAGATACTATGCTTTTCCCACAGTCTTTGCAACCCGCAGACCAGCAGATTCCGTTGGGTGCCTACACCACTAGAGCCCTGGGTTTCAAGCACAAAACTGGGTGGCCATTTGGGCAGACACTGAGCTAGCTGCAGGAGTTTTTTTTCATACCTCAGTGGCACCTGAAATGCGAGACAGAACCATTCACTGTCTTGGAAAGGGGACTGAAGCCAGGGAGCCAAGTGGTCTAGCTCAGTGGATCCCACCGTGATGGAACCCAGCAAGCTAAGATTCACTGGCTTGAAATTCTTGCTGCCAGCACAGCAGTCTGAGGTTGACCTGGGACACTTGAGCTAGGTGGGGGGAGGGGCATCTGCCATTACTGAGGCTTGAATAGGCAGTTTTCCCCTCACAGTGTAAACACAGCTGCCAGCAAGTTCGAACTGGGTGGAGCCCACCACAGCTGGCAAAGCCACTGTAGCCAGACTGGCTCTCTAGATTCCTCCTCTCTGGGAAGGGCATCTCTGAAAGAAAAGCAGCAGCCCCTATCAGGGGCTTATAGATAAAACTCCCATCTCCCTGGGATGGAGCACCTGGGGGAAGAGGCAGCTGTGGGCACAGCTTCAGCAGACTTAAAGGTTCCTGCCTGCCAGCTCTGAAGAGAGCAGTGAATCTCCCAGCACAGCACTGAAGCTCTGCTAAGGGACAGGCTGTCTCCTCAAGTGGGACCCTGAGCCCCGTGCCTCCTGACTGGGAGACACCTCCCAGCAGGGGTCGACAGACACATACAGGAGAGCTCTGGCTGGCATCTGGCAGGTGCCCGTCTGGGAAGAAGTTTCCAGAGGAAGGAACAGGGAGCAATCTTTGCTGTTCTGCAGCCTCCACTGGTGATACCCAGGCAAACAGGGTCTGGAATGGACCTCCAGCAAACTCCAGTAGACCTGCAGCAGAGAGGCCTGTTAGAAGGAAAACTAACAAACAGAAAGGAATAGCATCAACATTAACGAAAAGGACATTCACACAAAAACCCTATCCAATGATCACCAAATCAAAGACCAAAGGTAGATAAATCCATGAAGATGAGGAAAAACCAGCTCAAAAAGGCTGAAAATTCCAAAAACCAGAATACCTCTTCTATTCCAAAGGATTACAACTCATCGCCAGCAAGGGAACAAAACTGGATGGAGGATGAGTTTGATGAATTGACAGAAGTAGGCTTCAGACGGTGGGTAATCACAAACTCCTCTGAGCTAAAGGAGCTTGTTCTAACCCAATGCAAGGAAGCCAAGAACCTTGAAAAAAGGTTAGAGAAATTGCTAACTAGAATAACCAGAATAGAGAAGAACAGAAATGACCTGATGGAGCTGAAAAACACAGCACGAGAACTTCGTGAAGCATACACAAGTATCAATAGCCAAGTTGATCAAGTGGAAGAAAGAATATCAGAGATTGAAGATCAACTGAATGAAATAAAGTGTGAAGACAAGATTAGAGAAAAAAGCGAAAAAGAACAAACAAAACCTCCAAGAAATATGAGACTATGTGAAAAGGAGAACCTATATTTGGTTGGTGTACCTTAAAGTGATGGGGAGAATGGAACCAATTTGGAAAACACTCATCAAGATATTATCCAGGAGAACTTCCCCAACCTAGCAAGATAGGCCAACATTCAATTCAGAAAATACAGAGAACACCACAAAGATACTCCTTGAGAAGAGCAACCCCAAGACACATAATCGTCAGATTTACCAAGGTTGAAATGAAGGAAAAAATGTTAAGGGCAGCCAGAGAGAAAGGTCGGGTTACCCACAAAGGGAAGCCCATCAG
>NW_012117377.1:3282911-3284860 GCF_000951035.1 Colobus angolensis palliatus | reverse complement strand
GGGCAGCCAGAGAGAAAGGTCGGGTTACCCACAAAGGGAAGCCCATCAGACTAACAGTGAATCTCTCTGCAGAAACCCTACAAGCCAGCAGAGAGTGGGGGCCAATATTCAACATTCTTAAAGAAAATAATTTTCAACCCAGAATTTCATATCCTGCCAAACTAAGCTTCATAAGCAAAGGAGAAATAAAATCCTTTACAGACAAGCAAATGCTGAGAGATTTTGTCACCACTAGGCCTGCCTTACAAGAGCACCTGAAGGAAGTACTAAATATAGAAAGGAAAAACTGGTACCAGCCACTGTAAAAACAACAAATTGTAAACACCATTGACACTATGAAGAAACTGCAACAACTAATGGGCAAAATAACCAGCTAGCATCATGATGACAGGATCAAATTCACACATAACAATATTAACCTTAAATGTAAACAGACTAAATGCCCCAATTAAAAGACATAGACTGGCAAATGGAATAAAGAGTCAAGACCCATCAGTGTGTTATATTCAGGAGACCCATCTCATGTGCAAAGACACACATAGACTCAAAATAAATGGATGGAGGAAGATTTACCAAGCAAATGAAAAAAAGAAGAAGAAAAAAAAAGCAGGGGTTGTAATCCTAGTCTATGATAAAACAGACTTTAAACCAACTAAGGTCAAAGAAGGCAAAGAAAGCCATTACATAATGGTAAAGGGATCAATGCAATGAGAAGAGCTAGACTATCCTAAATATATATGCACCCAATACAGGAGCACCCAGATTCATAAAGCAAGTTCTTAGAGACAAAGAGACCCAGACTCCCACACAATAGTGGTGGGAGACTTTAATGCCCCACTGTCAATATTAGATCAACAAGACAAAAAATTAGAAAGGATATTCAGGACCTGAACTCAGTTATGGACCAAGCAGACCTAATAGATATCTACAGAGCTCTCCACCTCAAATTAACAGAATATACATTCTTCTCAGCACCACATCACACTTTTTCTAAAATTGACCACATAATTGGAAGTAAAACATTCCTCAGCAAATGCAAAAGAAGGGAAACCATAAAAATAAGTCTCTCAGATCACAGTGCAATCAAGTTAGAACTCAGTATTAACTCACTCAAAACCTCACAACTACATGGAAACTGAACAACCTGCTCCTGAATGACTACTGGGTAAATAATGAAATTAAGGCAGGAATAAATAAGCTCTTTGAAACCAATGAGAACAAAGACACAACATACCAGAATCTCTGGGACACAGCTAAAGTAGTGTTTAGAGGGAAATTTATAGAACTAAAAGCCCATGGGAGAAAGTGAGAAAGATCTAAAATTAACACCCTAACATCACAATTAAAAGAACTAGAGAAGCAAGAGCAAACTAATTCAAAAACTAGCAGAAGACAGGAAATAACTAAGATCAGAGCAGAACTGAAGGAGATAGAGACATGAAAAACACTTCAAAAAAATCAATGAATCCAGGAGCTGTTTTCTGGAAAAGATTCACAAAATAGATGGACTGCTAGCCAGACTAATAAAGAAGAAAAGAAGGAAGAATCAAATAGACACGATAAAAAATAAAGGGGATATCACCACTGATCCCACAGAAATACAAACTACCATCAGAGAATACTATAAACACCTCTACACAAATAAACTAGAAAATATAGAAGAAATCGATAAATTCCTGGACACATACACCCTCCCAAGACTAAATCAGGAAGAAGTCGAATCCCTGAATAGATTAACAACAAGTTCTGAAATTGAGGCAGTAATAATAGCCTACCAACAAGCCCAGGACCAAATGGATTTACAGCTGAATTCTACCAGAGGTACAAAGAAGAGCTGGTACCATTCCTTCTGAAACTATTCCAAATAATAGAAAAAGAGAGATTCCTCCCTAACTCATTTTATGAGACCAGCATTATCCTGATGCTAAAACCTGGCAGAGACACAACAA
>NW_012117377.1:3281892-3282474 GCF_000951035.1 Colobus angolensis palliatus | reverse complement strand
TGTTTGCAGATGACATGATTGTATATTTAGAAAACCCCATCGTCTCAGCCCAAAATCCCCTTAAGCTGACAAGCAACTTCAGAAAAGTCTCAGTATACAAAATCAATGTGCAAAAATCACAAGCATTCCTTTACATCAATGATAGAGAGCCAAATCGTGAGTGAACTCCCATTCACAATTGCTACAAAGAGAACAAAATACCTAGGAATACAACTTACAAGGGATGTGAAGGTCCTCTTCAAGGAGAACTACAAACCGCTGCTCATGGAAATAAGGACACAAACAAATGGAAAAACATTCCATGCTCATGGAAAGGAAGAATCAATATCCTGAAAATGGCCACACTGTTCAAAGTAATTTATAGATTCAATGCTAGCCACATCAAGCTACCATTGACTTCTTCACGGAATTAGAAAAAACTACTTTAAATTTCACATGGAACCAAAAAAGAGCCTGTATAGCCAAGACAATCCTAAGCAAAAAGAATAAAGTTGGAGGCATCATGCTACTTGACTTCAAACTATACTATAAGGCCACAGTAACCAAAACAGCATGGTACTGGTACCAAAACAGATATATAGA
>NW_012117377.1:3213537-3277894 GCF_000951035.1 Colobus angolensis palliatus | reverse complement strand
AGGGCGGCGGGCTCCCGAGACCGTCTGGCGCCTCCCTACACCTCCCCGCAGCGGCGGCGGGCGACCACGGTGGCGAGTGGCCAGGGTCCAGAGTGGAGAAGGCTCCGGGCCTGGGGTGGGGAGTGGAGGGGTCCCGCCGGGACGGATCCACCCTGCCGCACCAGGGTGGGGGCGGTGCAGTCAGCTGCCTTGGGGACAGGGGACGCGTGGCACAGGGGTCCCATCGCCGCCACTGCTGCTCCTACAGCCGCTCCTGCCGCCACCGCTTGTGCCTTCCCGCTGCAGCCGGCGCGACGACAGCGGCCCCTCAGGACTGCCTGCTGCTGCCATCAACAGGACACAGCCATTCCACTTCTAGGTGTCTAGAAGGGAAACCAAAGTACTTTTCCACAAAAAGGCATTAATGTTTCTAGCAGCATTATTCATCATAGCCAAAAGGTGGAAACAAAGGTACAGTCATGGTTAACTAGATACACAAATCTGGCCTAATTTTACAATGAGAGATTATGTGGCAATGATAGAACTGCTAATGCAGGCCATGAAAATGGTAAGTCTCAGATACATGCTAAATTAAAGAAGGTATATGGAAAACAGGAAATATTGTATGATTGCATTCATATAAAATGTCCCCAAAAGGCAAATATATAGAGACGGAAGGCCGAGCAGCAGTTACCTGGGTATGGGGTCAAAAGGGGGATTGACTCCAAATGAACACAGGGAACTTTTAGGTAGATGATAGAAATGTTCTCAGGTCAGATTTTCATGATAGCTGCACAACTATAAACTTACTAAAAAGCGTTAAATTATGCAGTGCAGTGGGTGAATTTTATGGTATGTAAATTCTAGCTCAATAAAGTTATATGTGTATATATAAAACAGTAAGGGGTAGTGGGTGAGGCGGAGTAGATGAAACCAAATTGACGTTATATTTACAATTGTTGAAGCTGGCTGATTTATAACGCGGGCCCGTGCTACTCATTCTTCTACATTTATGCCTGCCTGAATATTTTCATAATGAAAAAAGCTCATTAGAATTTAATATTAAAACAAAGTTGAGAAAACAAAAGCCTTGGGCATGGTGGCTCACACCTGTAATCTCAGCACTTTGGTAAATTAAGGCAGAGGAATCACTTGAGCCCAGGAGTTTGAGACCAGCCTGGCAATATAGTGAAACCCCATCTCCATATTAAAAAATAAAAATTAGCCGGATATCATGGCACGCAGCTATGATCCCAGCCACTCGGGAGGCTGAGGTAGAAGGATCGGTGAGCTCAGGTGTTAGAGGCTGCAGTGAGCTGTGATTGCACCACTGCACTCCAGTCTAGGTGACAGAGTAAGACCCTGTCTCAAAACCAAACAACAACAACAACAACAAAACAACCACATCAGCCTGATTTTCCACACTTCTGCTGTCTGAAGTGTAACTACCTCTCTTTACAGAGACATAATAGCAGCCCTCCAGTGTCTCATTAGATAAATCAACCTTGAATTAACAAAGCCAATTCAATTCCACAAATTTTGATTGAGCATCAACGATAGGCAGGGTTTTGTCTTGACGCTTAACACGTTTTTGTTTCTTCATTGGTTGGAGCAGATATTCATGGTGTTGTTTTTAATTTGGTGATTTTTGCTCTTTTTCTCTGAAGTTTTATTATCGTCAATAGTATAAATTTAGAAACATTCTGTTCTATCTCTCTTTCTAGATTGTCTACCCTTCCATATTTTGCCTGTAAATAATAGAAAATTTTACCTCTGTAATTCAAACATCTAATGACTAAGTAAAATACTTTGTGACGTGGTAAGATAATTGGGTTCTGGGAAAAGTAATGAGCCCCTAGAGGTGATGTCCAGTAGAGGCAGTAATTCAATGCTACCCTCTAACAACAAGGTCTCCCTTTCTAAAGCTGATTTACTCTATCTTAAGATGACCTGGGTGAATCCTGCCCTTCAAAGGGTAATATACTCACTGAAGTAGCCAGTCCTAATTGTAGCTTCACCTATTTGAAAATCTTGAACAGAATAGAAAGAAAGAGAAATAGTTTTAAAATGTTCTTTTTTTTTTTTTTTTTTTGAGACAGAGTCTCGCTCTGTCACCCAGGCTGGAGTGCAGTGGCACAATCTTGGCTCACTGCAAGCTCCACCTCCTGGGTTCATGCCATTCTCCTGCCTCAGCCTCCCGAGTAGCTGGGACTACCGGCACCCGCCACCACACCTGGCTAATTTTTTTTTGTATTTTTAGGAGAGACGGGGTTTCACCGTGTTAGCCAGGATGGTCTCGATCTCCTAACCTCGTGATCCGCCTGCCTCGGCCTCCCAAAGTTAGAATGTTTTATATTACCTGCTTCCTATGAAAATAGAATCACCTACAATAAGGCATTTGGGATATTACATGCATAGACTTCATAGAGACAATGTATTTGGGGAAAGTGGTTAGAACCAAGGGAAGGCTAAATTATTTCTTTTGACAGTCCCTATTGATTACCTGGCCCCAAACAGCAGTAACTTCTGGAATTTAGGTACAATGTCAGAAAAATTAACATAAAGTAAACATACTAACTCTCTATAACGAAACATAAAAGATAAAATTGTGAAAGCTTCCAAAAGTTTATAAAAGGCATGGGAGAATCTCTGAAACATTTATCAAGAAAAGTGCAGGTGTTCCTGAAATTTCCACCCCTCTTACAGCACCTGTCAAAGAACAAGAGCTTAGAACTGAATGTTGAATTTATCGGCATAATGATATACAAGTATTGTGATATGTTTAATCAACGACAAAGAAAATAAAACAGTGAATGTGTGTGCGTGTGTGTGCGTGTGTGTGTGTATCTAGTGACTGAAAAAAGACACCATCCCTAAGAGATATGATAATTTATGTTACTAGAAAAGTGGAGTACATAGTAAAGTAGGAAAAATATTCAGGTTACCTCACAACCTACATGAAATATCTTCCAAGACTCTCTTAATCTCTTTGCTTTGTTTCACCAAATAACCCTCTGATTATTTAATCTGTATGGAAAAACCACCTTCTCACTTAGAAGGTACCAGGTAACACATACAAGTACATTGCTCATTGAAAAGACAGCTTCCATTAAAAATTAAAATTGAAATTCTGATTTGTAGATCAGTGTTTGTTCTCAATTTAGCTAGCATTAGTTGTGTGACCTTGAGAAAATCAATTCTCTGTGAAGAAAATCAATTTCTTCTCTTGTACAATTACAACATGAAATTCGGTCAGTATTCCCCCAACTGTCCCTCTCAGAATAAAAGTCTTAGCAAAGTACCCAGTCTATTAGAATAACTGGACATCCACCTGCGGCAGTGTGACTATTCTGTTTCTATATGATATTGTAATGGTAAATACATGTTATTATGTAACTGACGGAACCCATAGAATGTACAACCCAAAGAGTGAACCCTAATGTAAACTATGAAATCTTAGTTAATAATAATGCATCAATCTTGGCTCATTAATTGTAACAAATGTACCACATTAATGCAAAATGTTAATAATAGTGGGAAGCTAGGGGTGGTGGAAGGTTAAAAAGATATATGAGGCTGGGGGTGTGGTAGCTTACCCCTGTAACCCCAGTACTTTGGAAGGCTGAGGCGGGCGGATCATTTGAGGTCAGGAGTTTGAGACCAGCCTGGCCAATATACTGAAGCCCCACCTCTACTAAAAATACAAAAATTAGCGGGACAGTAGTGGCATGTACCTGTAATCCCAGTTACTCAGGAGGCTGAGGCAGGAGAATCATTTGAGCCTGGGAGGTGGAGGTTGCAGTGAGGGGAGATCGCACCGCTGCACTCCAGTTGGGGGTGACAGAGTGAGACCCTGTCTCAAAAAAAAAAAAAAAAAGAAGATATATGAGAACTCTGTTCTTTTTGTCCAAACTTTCTGTAAATCGAAAACTGCACATACACACACTATTAATTTTTTTAAAAGGTGTTCAATGCATAAAGGATTTCATGGCCAAGTAATTTTTGGAGATACTTCCTACAGTTTGTGATTCTCTTTGTGATTCATATAGAATACTAGGTATGACTGGGAAATTCTGAAGTAAGAAAAGTATGCTTAATATTATTTATCCTAGCATTTCCTAAACTTATCTGATCATGGACATTTTCCCCCAAGGGAAAATGATTAACATCCTGGGGAACTCGTGTTTCAGAGCGTTCGTAAGATTCTTTCCAAATCTGGAAGTCTGGTTTTGTCTGTATTATGAACTTGTTTAGGAGAAATCAGACATCACCAAATGATCCTATGGAATCCAAATGAGAGCCAGGCTGTGGGCCCAATGGCTCCAGAAGAGCATGTTGGTGCCTTGTGAACTGTATTAGTCTGTTTTTGTGCTGCTGATAAAGACATACCCGAGACTGGGCAGTTTGAAAAAGAAAGAGGTTTAAGGGACTCACAGTTCCACGTGGCTGGGGAGGCCTCACAATCATGCAGAAGGTGAAAGACAGTCTCACATGGTGGCAACCAAGAGAAGAGAGCTTGCCTGGGGAAACTCCCCTTTATAAAACCATTAGATCTCGTGAGACTTATTCACTAACATGAGAACAACTCGGGAAAGTCCCACCCCCAGGATTCAATTACCTTTCATCAGGTCCCTTCCACAACACATGGGAACTGTCGGAACTACAATTCAGGATGAGATTTGGGTGGAGACACAGCCAACCCATATCATGAGCCCTACCTTTGCAGCATGTCAGTGCCCAGTTTTACCACCTCTGAGAGCAAATTTCGTAAATGCCTTTAAGAGAATTTAACAGGTCAGCTACTTAATAAAATATGAAAGATGTTATATTCACATCTAAGGTAAAGAAATCTAGTAGCAGTCCACATATCCCACTGGGTTTTTTAAAAAAATTGAGAGAATTTCTCAATCAAAATCAATCCTTATGGGGAAGTTGAGAGGTCAAAGCTGGTGCTGCTGTTTGCATGAAAGGTGGGCGGCATGGCTGTGCATCTTGAGAGCATTTGCTCCATAAACACTCATTTACTGACTTGCTGTTGATTGTTCATTGTGTTCATGTAAACAGTGAAGCACTGGCTTAAACTTACGCTAACACATTTTTTCACTTCAATTTTTATTCTGGCTTCAGAGTATGCAGTAATACTCCCTCTGATTCGAGGAAGAGGAAAAGCGATATTCCCAGGTCCTGCCTCTTCCCCCGCCCTCCACAATTTCCCCAAGCTGAAGCCTCCTTTAGAATTATCAGAAGAGTGTAACTCAAGGCAAAAGTCCCCAGGCGTCCAGAGAAGGCCCTGGCATGGCAACAGCGGCTTCTGTTCATTCTGCGCAGGACTTTTTTTTTTTTTTTTTTTGAGGTGGAGTCTCACTCAGTCGCCCAGGCTGGAGTGCAGTGGTGTGATCTCAGCTCACTGCAACCTCCGCCTCCCAGGTTCAAGCGATTCACCTGCCTCAGCTTCCCGAGTAGCTGGGATTGTAGGTGCGTGCCACTGTGCCCAGCTAATTTTCATATTGTTAGTAGAGACGGGATTTCACCATGTTGGCCAGGCTGGTCTCGAATTCCTGGCCTTAGGTGATCCGTCCGCCTCGGCCTTCCAAAGTGCTGGGATTACAGGCGTGAGTCACCGCGCCCGGCTCTGTGCAGGACTTTTAGGGGACTTCCAGAAGCACCTTATGGCATCCTATTCTTTCAGCCCAGCCACAGGACAGAGCCACTCGGCCACTGGCAACGGCCTTCACCAAGTCCATGTTCCCTCTGGCCATTTCCAACCGTCTTGTGCTTGATCTCTTTATCTTTCTAATCCTTTGATTTAGTACTTGGCTTTAGACTCCAGGTTCAGGCTATTTTTGCTTTGATGATAGGTTTACTTAGGTGTCCATGGTTCTCACCTTCCAGCACTCTCCACTGGCTTCTTGTCCATGCCTGGTCTCTGATTCCATCCACCATTATCACGGGTAAGAGGCGCTCTTTTCGTTTATCCTCATTCTCAAGTATGCCCACTGGCCAGGGCCTCCAACAAAGAACTAGAAAATATTTGATAGCTGCCCCCTCACCTTTTCCCCAGTCTCCTGCACAATTTCCTGGTAGAGAACTTGGGAATCCACTCTGGAGCTTTGCAGATTGGAGCCTGACAAGGGCTGAGAGGCAAAAGGAGAAACTCACAGTTATCATGTGCCTGTTGCACCAAAAGCTGTGCTTGTTTTTCATTGAATACTTATAACACCGCCGTTTCACAAAGGAGATAACTGAAGCTCACAGAAATTGACTTAACTCTTCCATAGCTAGCAAGGGGCAGAACTACAATTTGAACATCACCGTAGTTGATTCCCAAGCCTATTTCTTCCCTCTCTATCTCAGTGCCTCATTAGAACGCTTAATTCTAATATACAGACATGTGGTCCAAAGTACAGAGAAGCAAATATAATTAAACTTACGTTTCACATTATTTTTGTTACCACTTAATAAGTGATAATGAATATTGGGCATATTCTTTCCTTTCCTCATTCATTCACTCAACAAATATCTATTGAGTAACTATGAACTATATGTCAGGCATTGTTCTAAGCACTTGGAATACATCAGTGAAAAACATGGCAGAAATCCCTATGCCTGCAAAGCTCACATTCTAGTGTGTGAGGAATAGAAAATAAGCAATAAACACAATAATAAAAAAGAAAATTGTATAGTATATTGAAAGGTGATAAATGGACTGGAGAGAAGAAATGGAGCAGAGAAGGGTATGGGTTAGGAGGTGATTCTATTTCTAAACAGTGGTGATTGAGAAGATGTCATTTGAACAAAGACTTGATGGAAGACTTCCCAAGGACATTGGTGTGACTGGAGGAGAGTGAGCCATGTGTGCTAGGGGGAGGGACAGGGAGTAATACAGAGACACTGGCTTGTGAAGGCCATTGAAAGGGCTTTTCCTTTTACTTTACTAAAATAGGGAGCCACTGAGTGTGCTTGAGCAAAAGAGTGATGGATGTAAGTTAAAAGGATTGCTGCACTGAGAACAGACTGAGATTGTCTGAATGTCTAATTTATGGTTGCACATTCACTGTATCTCATTAGGTTAAGGTTAGAGAGAATTTAACAAGATCAAGATAATGGCAAAAGTTCATTATGCTGAGATGGGCCACAGAGAAGAGCTGACTGTAAGTGAAGCCTAGAATTAATGTCGTGATGAATGTAGGACCCAAGGAAAAGAACAGTAATTAGGAAAGAAAAGTGTGGCCTCTGACTGGGGAATCTCAATGTATAACCTCAGCCTGTCTTTTCAGTTTGATTTCCTGGATGTACATCTCTCTTTTCTCCAACTTGTGGAAAGATTTCAGCTTAAGAAATGAAATTTTCTCTAAAGATTTCATTTTTAGTTACGCATTTAAATTCCAATATAAGTGACCACTTTGGATCCAATTCATATTTTCTAAGCAGATGCCATTAGTTACGTGAAAGTTTTTCAGTATCTGCTGATTGATTCTCTTGTAGTCACTGCTTTCCTTCTCTTTTCACTTAACTAGTTTCACTTAAAGAATCTGAGACAAGATGAATAGAATCGCTTTCCAAATAAATCTGAGAATTTTCTCTCTTGTCCTCTTTCGATGGTACCGGTTCCCTTTCCTCCAGCTTAGAATTCAGAGAGTGAAATAAGAGATT
This sequence comes from Colobus angolensis palliatus, assembly GCF_000951035.1. Classification (NCBI taxonomy): domain Eukaryota; kingdom Metazoa; phylum Chordata; class Mammalia; order Primates; family Cercopithecidae; genus Colobus; species Colobus angolensis. The sequence goes on along the minus strand of NW_012117377.1, from coordinate 3,270,262 downwards.
TTTCTTTCTTGAATAGCCAGACATATTGCTTTGATGCTAGTTTCCCTCTTATATAAATGATGAATCTTGTTTATTAAATATAAATGAAAAATACATTTAATAAGCACCCATTACATTTAAATCACCACGCTGGGATTGAAGTATGAACATGAGCCAGGGATGGTGACATGCATTATAGTCCCAGCTACCTGTGAGGCTGAGGCAAGAGGATTGCTTGAGCTCAGGAGTTCAAGACCAGCCTGAGCAACAGAGAAAAACCCATCTCAAAAAAAAAAAAAAGAAAAGAAAAGAAATAAGAACATTGGCAGGCATACCCTCTGAGCTCAAAGAGCTCAAAGCCAGTGGTAATCTTACACCAGTGGGAACTTTGTCACCGGACTCTAGTTAAAGGCATTTTCTAATTATTTAACCTATAGCATGGTCCTGCAGAATTAACTGACTATGAAAGGGGCATTAACCACCTCTCCTTGTTGCACTGGTATTAAGGAATAGGTGAAATAAGACTTTGGGAATATGTACATGTCTAGATACATTATTTCTTGGAGTCACCTTTCACTCTTGGTGACTTTTTGTGGTCATCCTGATCTTGTAAAATCACTACTGGGATTTCAACTTGCAGGACTATCTTACATATCTGAAAGACTTACAAATAAACCCAGTACATGCAAATCCATATTTAATAAGTCAATCACTAATCATTCATTTTCCAAAAGATTCATAAATGGATACTCTGAGATAAGATCTTCTTAAGTATTAAAAAATATGATTCAATCCTTTAAATATTCATAAAGGACACACTCCTCTTTAGGGAAGAAGGTATAGAGAGAGGTACAGTTATACCTGGGATATACTATTAATTCCTATTAGCTCTAGAAGGTGAAAAGATAACAGCATTGAAATTGAAGATTCTATGAATCCTATGAATATAAAATCTGTATCACAGAGAATGAAGGCAGTGCATTGTATCAAATAGAGGAAGACAAGGAGAAATTCACTGTCATTCCTCAAGGGCACACTGTGAAGAAAAAGGAGCTGTACTTTTCCACTTCCTTCAACAAAGGGGACAGCTTTTAGATGATACTGTATTTTCTTAACGTCTCTCCTATTTTTTGTGTGTGAAATAGATAAACATACTTGTGGTAAATGTTACTAATACATAATTTTATCTATTTGCACCTATTATCTCTCTGTCTTTTTCTATAGATATCTCTTTGTGTATATATACAGCATAAAAACTCTGTTCAAGATACGTATTTTACCTAAAAATCTATCCATTTCTAATTCTAACCCACTCTGCAATCTAGTGTTGTAACGCATAAATCACCTCAAAAGTGAAAGATTATTATGGATCTCTTCCACTTTTCCATATATCATATTTCAGGGCACTTCAACAAATGAAATGGCAAAGCCGCTGTTGCTGTCCTAGAGACTGTAGGAAATAAACACACCATGTACGTGCACGCGCACACACATGCACACACACACACAAACACCCCTTTGCCTTCTTCAAGTGTATCATCAATTGATGAGACAAAAACTAAATATATGATGTAATCGCTTGACATGGCTAGATTCAGATAAAGCTGCTGCTCTGTCTGCAAAAAACAGAAGACACGGGGCACAGCAGGTGAGAGCAGGTGCCTGGATGTCTTGGTATTTCTGAGTAGCAATACCCTCAAACCAATTTTATCACTAGTGTCCAGAAGTGGACACTTCCCTTTCTTCTTTTTCATGCTTTTACTTCATTTGGAAGGAAGCAACCCTGCCTAGCTCCTCCTCTGAAAGATATACCAGCAAGTCCAGGTGTCTTCAGGGCTAGGGCCCCTCACGTGTCTGTGTCTTCAACACACTCGGTTCCAGGGCCCTTGCGACCAACACGGCTCAGCCCAGAATAAAGGTATGCCTCCCTGCAGACTTCCAGCCCAGCTTGGACCCCTCAGGGTGTCAGAGGTTACGAAATGCTCACAATGCATTGACTTCATTTATCCAATGAATGTCATACATCATCTTTTAATTGAAAGGAATTGTAGGGGGAAAACAGGAACAAAATATTTAAACCGAGAGAGTGCCTCATTTCCAAAGAGAGCAGGTGTCACAGTTTTAGAGGACCTGGTCTCTCAGCCTCCACCAAGGACACTCCAGGGTGATGCAAGTGAAAAATCCCATTGGACTTACCTGTAAGAATCCCATCAACCACCTCAGTCGGTCGTCTCTTTCAGATCCCCAGGCAGTGCTTAGGTCCTGAAGCTCTCACTGTGGTGATTTAGTGGCCTGAAGGAGCATTTGGCAGTGATGACACAGCCTTGGCTCTGAGATGAAGCATATGGTTCGGGAGAGCCTGACTCATTGTTTTCTGATAATGTTTACATGTTAAACCATCGACTCAGATCTGAAATATCACATGTTCCTTGGTGGCCTTTGCATGTGACTGTGACTCAGTGCTGGAGCTGTGGCTCCATACCAAGACAACCAGAAGGACACCTCTGGTTGCCGCATTGGAACCACTACGCCACAGCTGTGCCATGGCTACAGGCACCCGGACTTATACTGTAGTTCTCCTTTTGGTCCTCTGTGGTGCACCTTTACCTCAATAATAGATTAAATGATTAAAGTGATTAAATAATAAAAAAGACCAACTTCTGTGTCACTCAGATCTAGGTTCAAATCAGCTCCACAACTTAGCAAGTGTGAGAACCTGAGCAAAGTACCTAGGCTCTGAGCCTCAGTTTACTCATCAGTAAAATGGGGATGATAATATACCCATATCTTATGTTATCATATCATATACCCATATATTATCATATTCGTATCCCATATTAATATTGTGAGGAATACATTAGATCACGTAAATAAGCTATTCTTCATGGAGGATATCATGATTGGAGTGTAAGAAATGATAGCATTATCGGTGGCAAATCTGCATTCAAATGCGTTTCCATGAGCTGGGTTATAGGGGACTGTATTCCGGCAGATTTACTTAGTAGCTGCAGCTGAATGCATTATACCTAAAATAGACTTTCTACCTGAAAGTGGAGACAGCAAGTAAGATTCTAAAATGTGGAATTGGCTGAGTGGAAGAGGCAGGGCTTTGGACAGTGAGGTCTCAGGTATTTCAGGCTGCAAATCTGGTGACTCTTCTTAGGTGGTGGCCGAACATTTGGTCAGATTGTCACCCGCTGTTCTTTGGGATACAGACCATGTGCCGTGGCAGCTTTGCTATTAGGATAAAGAGTGGAAAAAATTCAGAACCCTGGCATATGGCTATAGATTTTTTTTTCTGAAGGAGTGGTCTGTACTTAGATCCAAGTTAGCCAGTCTGCAAGTGGAAATGAGAGATCAATGCCTTACCTGTGGCTTGCATTCTAAATTCACTGACAATCCTATATTTGTCAATACTGCTGAGTTTTAAAAAGAAATTTATTCCTACTAAACTGAGCAGGCAGGGACAGTGACAGGAAGTCTGCAGCCTTCATAGATTGGTAACTTAAGACTTTTCCATCCAGGCTCTGAGGATTTCTTCAGACAAATGCACATTGGCATTACACTTGCTATCTCGCCATCATTATTTTGAATGACCTCAAGGCATTGGCCATTAAGCTATGGAATAGAGGACTGGGAAAAGCCCAGAGATCAGTAGGTGTATTCGTTTGTTCTCATGATTCTAATAAAGACATACCCAGGACTGGGTAATTTATAAAGAAAAGGAGATTTAATGGACTCACACACTTCTACATGACTGGGAAGGCCTCACAATCATGGCAGAAGGCAAAGGAGAAGCAAAGTCACATCTTAAATGGCGGCAGGAAAGAGAGCATGTGCAGGGGAACTCCCCTTTAGAAAACCATCAGATCTCATGAGACTTATTCACGATCATGAGAACAACAAGGGAAAACCTGCCCCCATGATTCAATTACCTCCCACTGGGTCCCTCCCACAACACGTGGGGATTATGGGAGCTACAACATAAGATGACATTTGGGTGAGGACACAGCCAAACCATATCAGAAGAAGATAAAGGAAAGGAACTTTCCAGCTAAATACCATGTTTAAGTGAAATCTTTGTCTGTGGTTACTTGGATATGGAATTAATTGAGAAATTATTCCAACACTGGAAATTCTGTAACCTTTTGAGGGAATTGTATTGCCGGAGGCTAATAAGAGCCTGTCATTGTTAAACCTCTAAGGTTATTCCTTACCTGAAATTAAGACCAATAGGAAGTGGCCCCAAAATATCTGTGGCTTCAAAGGAAGTGATCTTCTATGACATCCATTTCATATGTGGCCATGGATGAAAACAGACAAGGAAGAATCTCTCCCGAAGCAGGACGGGAAGATGCCAGAATGGGTAACCGAGAACAGCACCTCTGACAGAACACAGGAGTCCTGAGTTTTCCTGCCTGGCAATGTTTGGTGTTGACTTTGGCACTGCCTCTCCTGTGTGACTTCCATTGTTCTCCTTTCTGAGTAGGGGTTAGTATTGCTCCTAATTAAATACTAAATAATGCTTGCAAAGGAGCAGGATAAGTGCATTATTAGTACGTGCAGCCAGGTAGCCAGGTAGCATTTGCTTCGTTTACCTGTCCTTCATCCTTTCTTTCTTCTTTCCATTCTTCTTTTTTCTGTTCTGGAATTAAAATTTGCATGGATGCAGAGTAGTCATCCTGGGGATCATTAAAACAGAAGCCACTTGCCAAGGATGAGGGAGGAGAAGCAAGCTAGAAGGAATCTGGTTCCAGATGACTTCCTTGAGCAGTTTCATCAGCTCTGGACTGATTCTCAACTTCTAGATTCCTTGCCATCTAAAACATTTTTAGTTCCCTGATGTTGAATTTTTGTGTCAATACCTGTTCGTGACCAAATTCTAACAAACCGTGGCTGGTTGCCAAGTAAAATCAGAGGTCGTGGAAAAGAGAAGAAGGTCAAATATTCTTATTTTGGGAAGCAGTACCTGAATTGATGGAGAAGGCAGTGTGTAGCGCAGGAGGCAAATGTGAGGTTTAGAGGTAGAGCGTACGGTGCCTAGACAAGTTGAGGAGGCAGAAGAATGTGACTGTGTCTGGGGTCAAAATGGCAATTGAGAGGCAGGAATGATGGTCAAAAGGATAGATAAGGCCAAGGAGGGGGCAGTAGTGCTCTTAGCTAAAAGACCCTCAGGGCAGACTAGGACCTGTCTCCAGCAGCACACACTCTACTTTAGCTCGGCTCCATTCTAGCAAGCATCCCTTAGTGCAGGTTGGCAACCATAGATGGAAGAGTCAGAAGGACAATTCCCTCACCTTCCTGTTATCCTATGTAGAAGCATGTCTGAGTTGATGTGCAGCTGATCATATCATGGGCCTCCTGTTCTGTCTTTTTACTGAACAAGCATGAGAACAGTCATTCATAGTGACGAACCATCTGGGTTTAGGCTTGGGTGCCTGCTGTTCAGAGAAACTGTCTGGGTATGCATTTGTTTCTCACTTCTGGTAAATTAGAGAAAAGTTAGGCTTAGGGATTCAGGGAAGTCACTATCCAGGCCTCCAAAATCAACCACAGTTAAATCTGTTTGGCTCTTCTCAGCCTGGGAAGCCATTTATTTGTCTTTCATACATTTTTTGATTCGCTAATTGCATTTCTGATGATCAGATGCACTATTAGGAGTAGAGTCTCTTTGCCTAATGAAGCTATAATGAAATTCTAGTCAAGAAAAGCAACAGCATCTTAATTACCTATATAAATATCAGAATCATTTTGTTGGGCTCTCTAATGTTTCCTGATTTCTGTTCTTGCATTTTAAGAAACTGCAGAGAAAGAAGCCCTCTCAGACATAGCAGTCATCCAAGCCCCAAGTGGACCTAAATTTGGAATCCCTGAAATTGAAAATTCCGATAATGGATTTGCTCAAATCAAGGAGAATAAAGTCCTTCCTCCTGGTACGAATAAAAATAATCACAACCTTTACTTTAAGTGGCATGCACTGGATTTTGTAATTTTCCACCCCCCTTTAATCTACTGATAAAGAAAATACAAAATGATGTAAGAAAATGGGAAAATCTGCTTATTGATGTTACATCACCCTTTCGCTTCTGTGTTAGCTGTAGTTCTCTAGAGAAACAGAGCTGATAGGATATAGACGTAGAGGGAGATATATACAGAAAGAGATAAATGTAGACATATAGATGTCATATATGTCAGAAATATGTAAATATATATGAATATTTTAAAATTTGATGAACATATTAATAAATTAAAATATTTTAAATTATAGATACATATATACATATATATGTAGAGAGAGAGAGAGAGAGACAGAGAGAGAGAAAGAAAAAGATTGAGATTTATTATAGAAAACTGGCTCACACAATTAAGCTGGCAGGCCAAGAGAGCCAATGACATAGTTCTGTCTGAAACCCAACAGTCTCAAAACCCAGGAAGAGCCAATGTTTTAGTTCAAGTCTAAAAACAGGAGGAAACCAGTGTCCCAGCTTGAAGGCAGTTAGTCAGAAGGAGTTTCCCCATACTCAACTTTCTTGTTCTATTCAAACCTTCCACTAACTGGATGAGGCCCATTCATGTAAGGGAGGGCTGTCTGCTTTACTGGGTCCACTGTAAATGTTCACTGCATGCAGAAACAGCCTCACAGACACACCCAGAATAAAGTTCAACCACATATCTGGCCACCTCATAGCCCAGTCAAGTTGATACATAAAATTAACCATCACACCTTAACTGAGATGAAAAGGTAGATGTTTATAGCCTAGATCTAGCTCAGAGGTCAGTGTTTTTAAAAAAAATTTTAAATTACTTGTTGTCAAACGAATGGATCAGAGACTGCCAGGAACACATCTGCAGTGAAAAAAAAAGTGTCATTTATATTGTTTCAGAAAGAGTGGTCTCACTTTGGGGAAACCACAGGAGCGATTCAGGAGGGAGTTGTTAAAATGGTCTTTTAGTGTTGGGGCTTATGTTAGATGATTTGAGGAGGGATTAGGACACGGAGACTTGTATTAGATTTCAGACTGCTAAGAAGGTAGGAGGTGAATCAGACCACCTCCTTCCCGTAGCAAGTCTGGGATCACATAGGTACTGACTCTTAATTTTTCTACTCACCTTACCTAGTATTTCTTATTAATCACCCCAAACTTCTATCTTTACGAAATGTTTTTAGGACAAACCTTCTATATTTTCCAAGATGCATTGTATCTTCCTTTACTTATACTAAGGAGGTAGGTCAATGCAGAGATTGGGTGTCGTAGTGAGTTTTATCTAAGAAGTGAGAGTATTAAAGTGGGTTTAGACCTATTGTTACGGAAGCAGTAGCCACTCACACTGGTGATGTTAGTCAGAAGAGGGGGATATTGAGTCATGTTTGTGTCACAGGGTGGCCTTATGTATGTCTTTCTCTAAACATGGCTATGGAGTGACCTTATCTATGTGTTGTTTTGAGCATTATTTGTGATCTTTTGGGAACATTGTTGTCTGGTTGTCAGCAGAGCCATTTTTCACTTTCTCTTATCAACATTTAAAAATCGGGAGAATTTTACCTAAAATATGGGTTTGTCTTCTCTTGAAAACATTTGAAATATTGGGCAATGTTGTGCTTTTATTTCCAGATGATTCTAATAGGCTATCCTATCTCCAGTTTGCCCTAGTCCCTATCCATTTATTATTATTTGATACCAGACATACTCCATTCTTTTATGATATCTTCCTGGCATTTGTAGACATATGCATTTTCAATCTTTGATGTAGGTGATGAGTTAATCAGACATTTGGAATGGGCTGAGTCTTTCCAATTATTAAAAATATTCACTTTTCATAATGTCTTCGCAGTTATTGAAATGAAAGCATTTACCATCATTTAACTAAATTTTTTTTTTTTTTTTTTTAAGTACAATTTCCATTTTATTTTTCTCCAGAGAATAGTCTGTCTCAGTCTTTAAGGACTCAGCTCCTTACATGGGCTTTGGTGGGGGACGTGGGGCAGCACCCGCAGGTCTAAATCGGGGAGGGGGTGTTCGGTCCTTGCGGGCTTCACGAGATCGATTCCTGACTACTTTGCTGTGAATTGCACAACTCACACAGTAATGTAGCTTCACATACAGCTTGGGAAGCACATAGGCATCAAAGACGCTCGCTTCAGAAATGTCCCTGACCGCTGCGGCCTCCACTATGTTTGGAATGACGAATTTCTTAATGGCCTTGTCCTTGGGCACGCATCGGGCACAGTTAGTGCAGCGAATAGGCTGCACATGGCCGCGGCCCTTTTTGGCACGACCGTTGTTCCTTCTTTTCTTTGTCATTTTGGACGTACGGACCAAAGAGAAGCTTAACTAAATTATTATACATTAAATTTTGGTCTATCTTACTTGGGGAAAGTAAAATGAAATCCCAAAACATCATGTATCATATTTCAATTGACTGATCAGTCTGTAAGTGGCTCAGCTGATTTACGTTAAATTGAAAAGATAGTAAACTAAAATATTCCTTGTCTCTTTCTAGCGAAACCTCATAGAATATCTATAACGTTTCTATCAGTGGGACTCTTTAGTACAAGTGACAGAATAATCTGACTCAAACCAGCTTGAACAAAAATAATTTATTGACTTTCATAACTGGAAAGCTAAGGGTAAGATTTATCTGTACAGTTTGATTCAGGCACATAAATAGAGCCATCTCTGAATGTGATCTTTTCTATCTCTCATCTGGTCTCCATTATGTTGGTTTTAGTCTCAAGCTTTGCATGGAAGTGGCATGGCTTCCAAAATCTACATTCTTACATGCTTAACAGCAGTGGAAAGAAGGACTTCTCTTTTATGAAGTGAGTGAAGGAACGTTCTTGGTCTGAATACCATTGGTCCAATTTGGCTAAGATGTTTATCCTTGAAGTAATCATCTTGCAAATAATAGAATATAATAGTTGTTTCAGCTCTGTTTCTTACACTTGGTCCTGGAGCTGCAGGTGGTCAGCCCTACCCACTGATATAGTAGTGGATCTCAAAACAAAAGCTAGAGTACTAGTAATGGAAAAAGGTGAATGGCAGGAGAGAACTTCAAACAATAAATATTTGGAGTCTCATGCAATAAATATCTATTGCAACTTGATAAAGTCACCACCTTTTAAGGGTCTGATCTTCTCTTTGATAGGTTCAGAAACAGTATTTGCAGAGATGATGACGCCATTGGTTCTAAATCCCTGTAAACCTATTGGAAACTGGTTTGTATATTTGTCTCAGGCTTCCTAGGAAGCAGACTCTGAAATAGAGACTTGTGTGTAAGAAATTTATTGAAGAGTTCTCTCAACACATTTGCGGAGGAGTGAAGAAAGTAAGAGTGGGAAGAAAAAAAGTTTGAATGTAATGAAGTCACCAAAAAAGGTCTTTAGCTGGTGTTACAGGAAGCTCTGGAGCAAGGATACTCTTTTATGTGTGGGGGCTAAGCCCTTATATTCTCTTCTTCGCTGTACGTTTCCCAGAAAAGAGGTGGGCAGGGAGACTGTCTTCCGATAAAAGAAAATCCCAAAGAATGACTTAGCTGGGAGGTGCCAGCTGTCAACATTCCTGGCAACTGGGAGAATGACTGCTTTGGTTTTGCTGTGGAGGGCAGGTCTTCGTAGCATGCTATATCATCCACTGCAATAATGTATGACTCCATCCCAGACATGTAACTGGTAAGGGAAAACAAATACTATTGGGTGCAGTCGCTCACGCCTGTAATCTCAACACTTTGGGAGGTCAAGGTGGGAGGATCGCTTGAGTCCTGGAGTTTGAGATCAGTCTGGGCAACATAGTAAGACCCCATCTCTAAAAAAAAAAAATTAGCCAAGTGTGGTGGCGCATGCCTGTAGTCCCAGCTACTCAGAAGATGGAGAAGTGGGAGGATCACTTGAGCCTAAGAGGTCGAGGCTACAGTGAGCTGTGATTGGGCCACTGTACTACAGCCTGAGTGACAGAGCAAGACCTTATCTCAAAAGAAAAATGAAAGAAAAGAAAAGGAAAGAAATACTTATGTCAGTTCATCACATAATGCTATTCAAAGAATGAAATTATTTCTTGGAGAATAAAGTGACAATCAAAAACTCACTTGGTGAGTAAGGCGGTAAAATAGAGTGGAGCGTGTGCTTTAAAGGAGCTACCTCCCTATAGTCTTGGAATATCTTTCCCTCCACCACATAAATACACCTGGCCATAAGACAGAGCAGAAAGCTCACATCCTGTGGAGGTGAATCAGACCACCTCCATCCCACAGCAAGTCTGGGATCATGTATGTACTGATGCTTAATTGTTCTATTCACTTTATCTAGTATTTCTTGTTAATCACCTGAAACTTTTATCATTACAAAATGTTCTCGTGACAAACCTTCTATACTTTACAAGATACATCTTATCTTCCTTTACTTATACTAATGGAATGCCTTTCTCTTTAGGAAGGCAACTGGGGGGTTTCTCACAAAGCTTTAAGAAGCAGCCCCTTCTCCTCAGCAACACTGACCAATTAAATTTCACTTTGTCTAGTTAATTCATCTGTTTATGTGAATTCCTTTTAGTCCAGCCAGAGACTCGTTGCAACCTTGTCTTCCCAGTCATGTGATCTGATGAAATTATCTAACCTTTCAAATTCTCAATGTTCTCTTCTGTAAAATGAAGTTTTACAGAACATAGTCTCTAAGACGGCTTCTAGATTTTTAGGATCCTAACGTTCTATGATCCCTTTTTTTCATTTATTTATGATAAAAATGAAACAAACCCAGTGATCCATGTGATCACTGGGTCCATATAATCACAGCATTCAAATGTTCTGTCAGTCAGGGGCTCATCAGGAGACACAACAGAAAATTCGAATCTCTGCTAGCAGACTGATATCAGTGGTGATGTACAAATACAGAGTCCCAACACCATAGTTATAACTGGATCAATTACCCTGTTTACAAATTTCAGGTGGATAAACAACTTGCGTATTTCTTATAAAATCTGTAAATTCTATTGGAAAATAAATTTGATCCCCCAAACTGAGGCCATTTCTTAATACCAACAATATGTCACATGTCTTTCATGTGGCAGGCAAAGTAATTTATGATTTATAGAAATAGACTGTTGCTGTTATGAATGAGAGACTCAAGTTCTAATTCTATCTGGCCCTGTTCTAAATGTTTTATGTGCATAATCTTACTTAACCTTTATAACAACTCTAAATTTACAAATGAGTAAACTAAAGCTCAGATTAAATGATTTTCCCAAGATGGTAAGTGGTAGAGTTGGAATTGAAACCCAGGAATTCTGACTCCAGAAACTATTTGCTAAACTTCTTCATAGAGCTACGTCAAAATTGAGTCATAAAACTATTTATTTCTCTTCCTAAATAAGAGACAAAAAGAGATTGATGGTACATATTGTTAGAACACCAGAAATATATTTTCACACCCATTATATGTAAATGAAAATTTATCTTGTAATTTTCTTTTTGTAAACAATTTTCCTCTGTCTAATAGGTATATACTCAAACCTTATGATACATACCTTAGAAAGATAGTTTGATGTCTGGGTATCTGTTCGCTTTTTGAAAGTTGCACAATCTTTAGTTTTTAAGTTCTCAATTCAATTTACCCATCTCGTCACTTCTATGAATGTATTAATGAATTTGCAAAAACTCAGCAGTATCTGCAATATAGTAGACACTGCTGAATGGTAGAAATACAAAAGCAAACATAACACATCCTCTTCCATCAAAGAGCTCATCGTTCAGCAGGGGATTCAGACAAATAAGTAATTACAGTCTAATGGGATGAACACTATTGTATTATAGCTGTATGTACATGTTGCTATGAGACCATAGCTATTAGATCTAACTCTGCTTGAAACGGGATGTAAGCAGACAGAAAAGATTTCACACAGTAAATATGTAGTGGGTACCTACTGTGTTCCAGATATTATGCAGAGTGCTGTAAGTACAGTAAAGATGAGATGGCCCTGAGAGAGCTTATCCTCCATAAAAGATAAGGAGGGGTTTGTTAGATAGACGTTGGTTAATGACATTCCTGGCAATGGAATAATAATGTGCTAAGATAGGAGACATGAATTTGTTCAGAAAACTCCAATAATTTCAGTGCACCTGGGAGAGGGGCAGAAGGTGAAAATAAAAAGATAGGAGGAGGCTAAATTACAAAAATTCCCGAATGAATGAATGACGTACTACAAGAGATAAAGAGCATTTGAAGTATTTTATTTTGGGTTATAATGTAATCAAATTTTTATTTTATGAAGATAATTCTAACATCTGTGGAAATGGATTACAGATAAATTAGAGACTATTATATATGTCAATTTTGAGTTAAGAGTTTGGACTAAGGCATGAGCAGTGGAGGGAAATTTCAAGAGATTATCTAGAAGTAGAATTAAAGAGACTTGGTGTCCAACATATGGGAGGAGATCACAAATGAAGGTTGAAGATGATTCTTGGGGTTTCTAGGTAATTATTGGTACCACTAACAAAGACAATGGAATTAATTAAAGATAATAGAATACAGGACCAGGTAGGTTTGGTGTGGAGGAGAAAACAATTGTTTTGTATATGTTAAACATGGAGAGCAAGTTCCTAAGAGCTTGCGCGAGGATTTATTGAGTAGAAACAAAATGGAGACAGGAGATAATGAAATGTAAAGAATAGCCAGAGGAAATAGCTCTCTGGTTCTCAAACCTGGCTGTGCATTAGCTGCATTTGGAAAACTTTCATGGAACAACAATGCTGAGACCCTGCTCTAGGCCAGGGAAATCAAAATTGTTGTGAATGGGACCCAGACATGAATATTCTCTAAAATTTCTCCAGATGACTTCAGTATATAGCTAGAACTTCCTCAAACAAATAAGACATATCTAACCTTATCAGCAACGTTGATGGGTGAGGAATATTTTCAAGGCTAGACTATCAGGAAAGGAGATTGAGATGACCCACTTCCAAATCGGGGCCTTTATGTTTATATTTCTTCCTGGCATCTGACAAGTTACAGAAGTAAGATATACTGGACTTGAAATGAGTCCAGAGAGGTATAACAGTGGTGACCAAAAAGGTGGAAGTGTTAGTCTGCTAGGTCTAGATTTCAAGAAATTGAATTAATTTGTCCAGACGAGAAGACTGAAGAGGCACTTAATTACAGCCATTGAGGAGTGAGCAGATTTTGTCAAGGGAAGTAGAACATCTGTTCACCCTATTCAATGAGGCCAGGACAAAGGGGAAACGACTTATAATTCAGCAAGACGCTAATTAAATATGAAAAATCTCTATCATGTATATGAGCTTTGAAGTGATGGGAAGTAAGTCTGAAGAGGCTATTTTCTTTAGAAAATACAGACAATATAGATATGGAAATGGATTAAGTGAATTCTAGAAATCTTTTTGATCCTTTGGAAAACTTTTATATTGACATTATCTCACAAACTTCCTATCTTTTCTGTGAGAAAAATGACAGGCTCTAATTCCTTCACCACATTCCACCAACACACACACACACACACACGCACACACACGGAGAAAGGAAGCTAAAACCAAACCAAATGACTGATATTTAAGATTTATATCAGTTATGAATATATTTGTCTGTAGGGCAGCAAAACATGTGACTCCAGTTGATATGGTTTGGATTTGTGTCCTCACCCAAATCTTGTGTCTAATTGTAATCCCCAATATTGGAAGAGGGGCCTGGTAGGGGGTGATGGATTTCTCTCTTGCTGTGCTCATAATAGTGAGTGAGTTCTCATGAGATCTGCTTGTTTAAAGGTATGTAGCTCCTCCTGCTTCACTCTCTTCCTCCTGCTTCAGCCCTGGAGGATGAATCTCCTTCCCCTTGGCCTTCCACATGCCTCCTCAGCCATGCTTCCTGTACAGCCTGCAGAACCGTGAGCCAATTAAACCTCTTTTCTCTATAAATTACCCAGTCTTGGGTAGTTCTTTGTAGCAATGCAAGAATGGACTAATACACCAGTGATCTAACACATAAAAGTTTTTCACACAATAAGATCATTGAAAGCAATTAACTGTTAGTGTTGGCTCAATGGCTCAACGATGGCAAGATCAGAAACCTCTGTGACTTATTTGGTATTTATCCTTCCTCCCCATGCTCATTCCCTTGGGTTGCAAGATGGCCATTCCACCTCTTGGTGTCAACCCACCTTCAAAGCTAGGAGAGAAAAGGACAAGGGCCTCTCTTCAGGCTGCAACTTTTCTTCTTTAGGAGGAAAACAAAAGCCTCTCCAAACTTCCCTCAGGCTTCCGCTAAGGGCTCCCTGGCAGAGACTTATGGTTGCTTATGCAACATTTATTTTCCCACAGTCTCCTTTAGGAACCCAAGTTTATTTGGGGTATCACTGTGCTCAGCATAATGACTATATTTTCAGCTATCTTTGTGTCTAGGGGTTGTCAATGACATGGCATGCAATTTGTTGAGTGTGGCTCTCAGGAAAGTTTCTTAGGAGCTGGCTGGAACATAGCTTTCTTGTCCTTCAGTTTTTACTCCCTGCCCCACTACAGGGAGTGGGATACTACACTACTCCCAGGACTCACTACAGACACTGAGTCCTGCCTGTAGTGTGGTATCATGGCTGGGACCCCAGCTGACTTCTTTTTTTTTTTTTTTTTTTTTTGGGTGGGGTTTTTCTCTTTCGCCTGGGCGTAGAGCAAGTGTAGTGGCGTGATCCTGGCTCACTACAACCTCCACCTCCTGGGTTCAAGCGATTCTCCAGCCTCAGCCTCCTAAGTAACTGGGATTGCAAGCGCCTATCACCACACCTGGGTAATTTTGTATTTTTAGTAGAGACGGGGTTTCACTATGTTGGCCAGGCTGGTCTCGAACTCCTGACCTCAGGTGATCGGCCCTCCTCGGCCTCCCAAAATGTTGGCATTACAGGTGTGAGCCACTGCTACCAGCCCAGATTTTCTTACTCAGTCACAGGCAGTGGGGGATCGCCAGAGTGGTCTCTTTCACTTTCTGGCAGGAAATTGAGCAGAAATGGCTCTTCGGGCAACCCCATTCCAAGGAGAAATAGATAAGTATGTGTCTGGATGGCACATTCCCAGTTTTTTATCCCAGGCTCACTACCCTTGGTTGGTGAGTCACCAACCTGCACTCCAGAGGTGACCCACTGCAGAGCTCCCTTCACAAGAAGGGAGGCACCAAGAGCAGAGAAGAAGCATTCGTTTACTAACCTCTCTAGTTTTTTATTTTCTAAACCCACAAAACTTAAAAACTCAGTGTATGAATGACCATCTCCAGGAAGAAAATCAGCGGCTTTTTAGGGCGGTTGTGTTCTCAGCACTGTCCCTTTGTGCATCCTCCTAGGCTCATGAGTGGATAGTTTATTATTTAACTTCAAAGGAGTTTGAAATGAACCAGAACAAATCGTTAATCAAATTAACTCTAAACCCACATTCTAAGGCAGAAAATCCATTCCCTATTCTGTATTCTATTCCCTGCTCTATTTGCTATCCCAAACCGTGCCCAGCCATGTCTTCAAATAGACTTTCAAAGTTCTGCAGTAAGACTGGATGACAACATTATCACACTTTAATGACAAAATGTCAACAAAGGGATGTCTTACATATGGATATAACTTCCCTTCCATTATCACATTTGCAGGGCATAATTAAAACTGATAGATTCCTTGCCCTTACCCTGATAAGTGAAAAGCCAAGAAAATAAAAGCCAAAAGTCCCTTTCCTCCAACCACTTATTCTGCTCTGCTTCAGCTAGAGGGACTTCAGGCAAGGTTGGGACAGCCTCAGCAGCTGTAAAATGACTTGTCTCTTACTGAACTCAATCCTTTAAAGCCTCAGAAACTACATTAGTTTTACATCAGTTCTTCAATGTACCTACTTATTAAAGAGGACAAAAATCCAGTAATAATAATAATATCTAGTCACTGATTCTGTTCTAGACATTTTTCTATGTATTATGCTATTTAACTATAACTACATTAACTCTTTACATAGTGTTATTCTCATTTTCAATGAAAAAAATATTGAAGCCTGGAATTTAAGGAACTTGCCCAAGATGCTTCAACTAGTTTAGGAACAAGCCAAGACATAAGTGCAGGCAGCTCCAAAGTCCACTCTTCTAGAGCACACCTCCAAATTTAGAAACAAGAATCCCCAATTCGGAGAAGAGTTAATCCAGACAAAATTAGTTTCTGGGAACTCCATTCTCAATGTTGTCAAAGACCAGGGAAAATGCTCAACAGTTTCTAAAGAAAAGAAGGTACATGGAGGAAACAATTTCACATTTTGCCCTTTTCATACATCCCAGTTGTTTAGAGCCCGAACTGGTAAATTTAAACTGAGTTGGAAGAAATTACCCATTGAGTGTTTAATTTTGGTCCAAGGCATTTACCATGACTGAGGTTGGGACAGGTAGACCCCTGTGCATGCCATTTTTCTCTCTCAGCGAGAGTAGCATTTGAGGTATTGCTATGTTTATGCAAAGTTGAGCAATTTGCCAGGGTGACCACCAAGTAACCAGGTCTTATCTGAAGTGCTTTTATTACTATTTTGCCTATTCCCTAGGTCTTCATTTTCATTTCCTTTTGGAAGCCCATGGTTTTTAGCATAATGCTGACCGAGGGGTGGGCTCTGCTCAGTGGTCTGGCTTCACTGGGGTGTCTCTGGCCACTTGTCACATGCTGCTGCCACTCCTCTCTCTATGGAGTTAAGTCTGTGAATCCCACCAGCCGTGCAATAGTTTTTCCCCGTCCCCTGTCTTTCATTTCCGCTGGAGAATAAATGGCTCAGCAGCTGCTGTAGGTGATTTCAAAGTTCTGGAGTATAACAAGGACCAAATTTTCTGCTGTGTTGCTTCAATAACCCAAGCTCTAAGTAGCACTTCCTTCTGCTATGCCTTTTCTTGCAAGAGTGGGAGACAGCTCTGGCATTTCTCTTTTCTTTTCACAACCAATCCATTGTTTTTGTAATGCTTTAACTTACTGCTTTAATCTGTCCCTTTCTTTCTCTAAAACTCACAGGTCCCTCTTAGCATAGAAGGTACCTGAATGCCCCTCAGATGACTGCACCTCCTTGAAATTCATTCAGCAACTCTTCAAGTATTTTAAAACTTTAGCCTTTGGACAAGCTACATGTATTCAAGGCTATCCATTCCTGCTTTAATGGAGACAGAATTTATCAGTTATTTTAGTACAGTAATGCAGGACTAGGAAGGTGCTAACTATCTCAAAAGGTGTGTGACATTCTTAAAAAACACTCACAGCCCCCTTTTAGCATAGAAAGTACCTGAATGCCCCCAAGATGACTACACCTCCTTGAAATTCATTCAGCAACTCTTCAAGTATTTTAAAACTTTAGCCTTTGGACAAGCTACGTATATTCAAGGCTATCCAATGAGCAAAATCATTCAAGTTTGCTTCTTGGTCCAGAAAACAGGATAGAATATGGGCAACAGATCCTGCACTTTTCACCTAGGTTTGACATGAATAATTTAAAGGCAAGTTCTCCCTTGTATCTTGAGCATACCTGGAGTGCAGCTGCTTCAAAATTTGAAAAACAATGATTATGATTTTTTGCCCACCAATGCCTTAACAGGCTGAGTATGAAATGGTTCTGTTTATCCTAAAATGGAATCCTTACCTCAGCTACAACTGCTTAGAAAAATCATACCTTCTAGTTTAAGGTCAAGCTGTGGCGACCAACACCCCGCAGCACACGGTGTTTTTCCTGAGGCATTTGTACTGTTTTTCCAAAGCTCTCGTGCTTACAGCTCTGTCTCTATAGAGACAGCAGCTCACTGTGGACAAAGTTGCCATAAGCTGATGTGAACCACCAAGGTGAAAAATCCCATATGGCTGTGCCTGAAGCCTAAAGCTACTACCTTGGTAAGGTCAGCTGAAAGCTAAATAAATACCGAGTTGTAAGCAAGAGCTGTGCAGCTCAAGGTAGCCTATCTAGGTTATCAAGGTCAAAGCTACGTGCTTACTGAAGTCTAAATTCCTGTATCCTGGCCTAAAGTAAAGACCCACCATGTGGTATTTCAGTCTCATTCTCAGATTTCTGGCACAGCATGATGGATACTGAACACAGTATTTTCTCTCCTGTCTAGCTGAGAACTAATTAAACTAATTGACAGGGGAAAAAAGGGTCTATGGGAAACACATACCAGTTTTGTGAAGCTATTATTTATCATAAGGCATAAACCTGTGGCCTTCTAATAATGGTTGCACCAACTTTCGCCTTTACAAACCGTGCTGGTCCACTGCAGTTCCCACCTCTAAATCAAAAGGGGAAGGCCTCTGTCACCATGTGGCAGGCAGTAGTGGAAATTCCTGGCTCCTACAAACAGTCAGAACTCAAAGGAAAAGGAAAGAGGGAGAGGCTGGCACAAACACCTTCCTTATATCCCAAACTTGCCAATTAAATGAAGGGACTTTTCCTGTTTTGGGAAAGAGTGAGTGTTACACCAAGGAAACCCTTTCCCAGGGGAAGGAAATATTAGGCTCAGACAATTAGGTAACATGTGCAAGATCGTAGCATTAAGTAGTATTAATGCTGGAATCCGAATCTGGGCTGAACAACTCCAAAGCCCCTGCACATTGAGGCCTCTAAGAAATAGCTAATTACCATCTCATTTGTACAGGTCTGTTTCTCTTACTACACCTGTTATGGCATGATGCTGTAGTTGTTCCTGACATGGCTCACTATCCTACCAGGAAGAGACTGTGACTTTACCATCTTGGTATCTCCAATCCTGCCATAGTGCATGACACATAGTAAGAATTCAATATAGGCTTGTTGAGTTCAACTAGGCTGAACTAGTGTCGTTAGAAGAAACTCATGATTGTTCTGTTCTTGGAGTCACTGGATAACAAATTATCCCCCAAAGTAGAAGCTTAAAATAACTATTCTATTTTCCTTATGATTTTGTAAGTCAATAATTCTGGAAAAGTTAGGTGAGGCTGTTCTTGCTTAAAGTCTCTTGTATAATTGTAGTCAGATGTCGACTACAGTCATTTGAGGGCTTGACTGGGACGGCCATCCAAGATGGCGCTCTCACATGGCTGACAGCTGATGCTGTCTGTAGAATGGATGGAACTCAGCTGGGAGTGTCAACAGAACTGCTGCCTCTTCAGCCTGGTGTTCTCCGCACAGCCAGGCATCATCCATGGTGGCTGGTGTTCCCCAGCAAGCATCTCAAGAGAACCAGGAGGAAACTGCAGGGCTTTTTTGGTCCTGTCTCTGAAAGTCACACAACCTTGGAAGTCACTTACACTGCATTTTATTGATACGAGTTAGTCACTAAGATCAGCCCAGATTCAAGATGAGAAGAGATAGCCCCTACCTTTCGATGAGAGAAATGTCAACACGTTTGTGGAGAAGGCTTGAAACTCCCACGTGACCTTTCCCATCAATTTTACTGCCTTCTCTCTCCCTTGTCCCCTTATAGGTAATCCATAATTTATATCCCTTGTGTTCCATTCCTCTTTTAACTGATAAATGAACTCTATCTTAACTAATTCAGTGAACCCTGATGAATAAATATGATGCTTCTCTAAAGCAAAATATTACAGAGGACTTTCAGAACTCAAAGAACAGCTTGAATAGTTCTTAATTTTTAAGAACAATGCTTTGTGAAGAATATGTTTTTGAAAAGACAAGCCTGACAGGACTGAAATCATACAGGATGTAGCTAAGTACATGTAGAAAGGTCAAAATATGGGGATTATGTCCTAAGTACACAGAATTATACAAAGTTGGGCCCTAGAATATCAAATGCAACTGAACCATTGCCAGCTTTAATGGAGATAGAATGTATCGGTTATTTTAGAGCAGTAATGCAGACCCAGGAAAATTGTTTTGAATGAAAAGAGAAAGAGCTACATAACACATGGAATAGATTTTAAAATACTGTAAATTTTAATAACACCAAATGAATGACATGAAACTTCAAAACTTGTAATATCCTCATTATTTTTGCTTGTGTTATGAAACCCCTTTGAAAGATAAGAATGCGTGTTGTTTAAACTTCCTTAAACTTCAAAATGAAACATCTTTCTAGACTTTCCTGATAAATGATCTGTTCAGATTCAGAGTTTCAGATACCACAAAACTACAGGTGCTGTTTTTAAGCTGATCTCGATGGATCATTTTAAACAACGAAGTTCTTGTCTCTCTGAGAAGAGACCTCAAGAAATCTAACTATGTCAGAGCCTTTGAGGGAATATAATAATATTCACAAGGAATGGATGCTAGTGATTATCTTACCTGTCTGCAATGTTCATGTCAGACTCAGAGTCTGAGATCACTTTCCTTTCTTAAGTCAACTACTTCACCATTCATGCTCAAGTGTGCTTTCTTGGTCCTTAGGAAACACAAAGGCCTTCTTGGAAACATCCTAGATGGACATTTTTCACTTCAAACAAGGATAACCTGGATTTCTGTTGCCACATCAGATAGGGTAGCTTGCAGCAGACTCATAGTCCCTACGAGAGTTACTAGAAAAATGCAATAAAATTTTCAAAATATTTAACCGCATGAGACAGTTGCCAAAGTGTCAGAGGCACTGGAAGAAGAACAACTCCATCTTGAATGAGGCTGGATAAAATAAGGCCGAGACCTACTGGGCTGCATTCCCAGATGGTTAAGGCATTCAAAGTCACAGGATGAGATCGGAGGTTGCCGCAAGATACAGGTAATAAAGACCTTGCTGATAAAACAGGTTGCAGTAAAGAAGCCGGCCAAATCCCACCAAACCCAAGATGGCGACGAGAGTGACCTCTGGTCGTCCTCGCTGCTACATTCCCACCAGCGCCGTGACAGTTACAAATGCCATGGCAACGTCAGGAAGTTACCCTATATGGTCTGAAAAGGGAGGTCTGAATAATCCACCCCTTGTTTAGTATATAATCAATAAACAATCACAAAAAGGGGCAGCCAGCAGCCCTCGAGGCTGCTCTGCCTATGGAGTAGCCATTCTTTTATTCATTTACTTTTCTTTTTTTCTTGTTTTTGAGAGAGTCTCGCTCTGCCGCCCAGGCTGGAGTGCAGTGGCCCCATCTCAGCTCACTGCAAGCTCCGCCTCCCGGGTTCCCGCCATTCTCCTGCCTCAGCCTCCTGAGTAGCTGGGACTACAGGCGCCGCCACCACGCCTGGCTAATATTTTGTATTTTTAGTAGAGACGGGGTTTTACCCTGTTAGCCAGGATATTCATTTAGTTTCTTAATAAACTTGCTTTCACTTTATTCTGTGGACCTGCCTCAAATTCTTTATTGGGCAAGATCCAAGAACCCTCTCTCGGGGTCTGGATCAGGAACCCTTTCCAGTAACAAAATGAGCAGGCATTAAAGAAGCCAAGATTCTGGAAAGTGAAAAACCTGCAGAAAGGTAAGCTGATGTTTGGCAGCTTTACTTTGCAACTGAGAACGTTTGTCAACTCTATTTGCAAACTAAGAGACTGAGAATGTGAACTTTTCCCAGGCAGAGGGCCACAGCTGGAGGACAGAAACCAGACAGTGTGAAAGTCTCACAGGACTAGAGAGATATAATTGGAAATTTGAGGAGGTAACATTCCAGTGAAAAAGGAAGAGTAGAGGGTTGATCCTGGGGGACAGCCGTTGTTATCTCTAAGGAATCTGCCTACTTCTGAAGCTGAATGACTTGGGAGGCTATACACCTCAGCAGAAGTCATCCTAAACGCAAACATTGCTTTCTGCAGTCCTACTGTGACATCGATATAAGAATTCGAGTTCAGGATTTGCCCAGGGTAAGACCCTCAGTGAACAGAAGAAAGCACTAACAATATATCCCAGGATTGGAGATGAACCAAGAGAAGACAGAGCCTTTCAAAAAGTAAAACATGCATATGTGGGAAAAATCAATAAATAAAACATAGCTTTGATTCAGCACAGCTTCTGGGGTTAAATTACAAGCCCCTCTGTATATGATCAGCAGAGAGAAAAGATAATGCCTCTGGAGAAATATTAACTGGAGCCTCCACAATTTTTCATATATAATGTCTACCTTTAAGTAAAAACATTTACTAAGCATGCCAAGAGACAAGAACATACGATTGTAAGCCAAGAGAGGTAAAAAGACAATGAACAGATCCAAAGGCAATCAAGATAGTAAATTAGTAAACAAGGATTTGAAAGTAACTAGCATGTGCAAGAACATAGGCACACGGAGAAAATTGATTAAAAGATGAAGACTTTTATCAGAGAACTGTAGTTTATTTAAAAATTACATTTTATAACAGATCAATAAAATCACTAAAATTAAGAATTTTAACAGGTGTGTTAACAGCAGTTTTAACATGACAGAAGGCAAGATTACTGAATGGAAGACATATCTACAGAAAATAATCAAATAAAAACACTGAGATGAAAATGAATAGGAAATACAGAAAAGAGTGGAAGATATTTGTAGAGTACAATGAAAAAGGGATGGAAAAAGATATACTATACTAACACAAATCAAAAGAAAGCTGGAGTCGCTATATTAATTTCAGACAAAGCAGTTTTCAGAGCAAACAAAATTATCAGGAATAAAGGGAGTCATCATATAATGATAATTGTATGTATTCTTCTCTTCTCCAAGAATATATATCAATTTTTGATATATATGCACCTATCAAGAGAGCATCAAACAGCATAAAACAAAAACTGATAGAATAGCAAGGAGAAATAGAAAAATCCATTATTATAGTTGCAACTTTTTCCTGCCTCTACCCATAAATAACAGATCCGGCAGGCAGAAAATTAATAAGAATGGAGCTGAACCAAACAACATCATCAATCAACTGGATCTAATTGATGTTTACAGAATATTTCATCCAACAACAGCAGAATACACATTCTTTTCAAGCTCACGTGGAACGTTCACCAAAGCAGATCACATCCTCATCCATAAAACACACCTTCCCAAATTTAAAAAATAGAAATTATCCAAAGTATTCTTTCAGACCACAATGAAAATAACAGAATGGGAGCTAGAAAATCCTAAAATATTTGGAGATTAAACAACCCACATATAAATAACACACAGGCCAAAGAAAATCCCTCAAGAGAAGTTTAAAGGTATTTTGGACTAAGTGAAAATGAAAACACAACTCATCTCATTTGTGGAATGCAGTAAAAGCAGTGACTAGAGGAAAATTTATAGCACTGAATGTATGTATTAGAAAAGATCTAAAAATCATTATCTAAGTTTTCACTTTGGGAAATAAGAAAAAGGAGAGCATATTAAATCCCAAGTAAGCAGAAGAAAAATAGCAAATATCAAAACAGAAATAAGTGAAATTGGAAATAGGAAATTAATAGAGAAAAACAACAAAACCAAAGCTGGTTCTTCAAAAAGATCAGTAAAACTGGAAAATTTCTAACCAGGCTAACCACAAAAAGAGAGGATACAAATTTCTAATATCAGAAATGAAAGGGGGACTGTCACTACTGATGCCACAAATATTTTAAAAAGATAACAAAGGAATATTATGAACAATTCTAAGCCCACAAATGAAACAATTATTTGAAAGAAACAATCTACTAAAACTCATACAAGAAGAAATAGAGCATCTGAATAGGCCTGTATTTTATTTATTTATTTATTTATTTATTTATTTATTTATTTATTTATTTATTTATTTATTTTGAGATAGAGCCTCTCCCTGTCATACAGGCTGGAGTGCAGCGGCGTGATCTTGCTCACTGCAAGTTCCGCCTCCTGGGTTCACACCATTCTCCTGCCTCAGTCTCCCGAGTAGCTGGGACTACAGGTGCCTGCCACCACGCCTGGCTAATTTTTTATATTTTTGGTAAAGTCAGGGTTTCACCATGTTAGCCAGGATGGTCTCGATCTCCTGACCTCATGATCTGCCCACCTTGGCCTCCCAAAGTGCTGGGATTATAGGCGGAATAGGCCTGTATTTATTAATGAAATTGAATCAACAATGTATAGCCCTCCAAATAGATAGCAACCAAGCCCAGATAGTTTGACCAGTAAATTCTACCAAATATTTAAAAAATGATGCTATTGATTATCTACAATATAGTCCAAAAATAGAAGCAGTGGAATACTTCCTAACTGATTCTATGAGACCAGCATTACTCTAGCATCAAAACCACACAAACACATTACAATAAAGGACAATTAAACTAAATATAGAAATCCTTAATCAAACTGGGAGATTTTAACATATTCTTTTTTATAAGTGCTAGAATTAAGAAATAAAATAATAGTAACAATATGGAAAATGTGAACATTACATGCTTCACATACAGATAACACTATACCCAAGAATGAGAGAATACACATATGCATTTACAAAAACTCTTCGTATGCTTCATCAGAAAGCAAGTCTTGGCACATTTCAAAAAACTGAAATAATTGAGATTATTTCTGTAATTATACAATAAAGATAAAAGCCATTTTAAAAAAAACAACCAGAAATCTCCAAATATTAAGAATATTAATCAACACACTTCTAAATAACATATAATTCAAAAAAGAAATTAAAATGAATATCAGAAAATACTCTGAATTTAACTTCAATGAAAATAGAACATGACAAAACTTGTGAGATAAAGCAGAAACAGTGCCTGAAGAAAGAAAATATGTAGATTTAAATATATGTATTTAAATATCCATTAAATACATGTGTATTTAAATATCCCTAAAAACAAAGCCAGAAAATCATCTAAGAATTTATTACAATAAATAGAAAAACTAACAAATCAAATCAAATAAATAATAAATAGGCTGGGCGTGGTGGCTCAAGTCTGTAATCCCAATACTTTGGGAGGCCAAGGCAGGAGGATCACTTGAGCCCAGGAGTTCCAGACTAGCCTGGGCAACATGGCAAAAAAAACTCTAAAAAAAAAAAAATACAAAAAATTAGCTGGGCATGGTGGCATGCTCCTGTGGTCTCAGTGACTTGGGAGGCCGAGGTGGGAGGATCACTTGAGCTGGAAGGTTGAGGCTGCAGTGAGCCATGATTTCACCACTGCACTCCAGCCTAGGTGACAGAAAGAGACCCTGTCTCAAAATTAATTTATTAATTTAAGAGCTAAAATCAATAAAATGAAATCCAATGTACAGCAGAAAGAAAATACAATTCAAACTACAGGGTCTGGCCAGGTGCCGTGGCTCAGGCCTGTAATCCCAGCACTTTGAGAGACTGAGGCAGGAGGATTGCTTGAGGCCAGGAGTTTGAGATCAGCCTAGCCAATATGGCCAAACTCCATCTCTACTAAAAATACAAAAATTAGCCAGGCGTAGTGGTGCACACCTGTAGTCACAGCTACTCGGGAGGCTGAGGCAGGAGAATCACTTGAACCTGGGAAATGGAGGTTGCAGTGAGCCAAGATCCTGCCACTGAACTACAGCCTTGGTGACAGAATGACACTCTGTCTTGGAAAAAAATAAAAAACACCTGAAGAGCCTCTAGTAAGACTGATGCAAAAAAAAAAAAAAGAAAAAGAAAAAGGAGACAAAACATGAATTACCACTATCAGGAATAAAAAAGAAAATATTACTACAGATCTTATAGACAATAAAATAATAGTATATTATTAACAGCTTAAACCTAGTAAATTTGACAATGAATTGAAAACAGTCCTTGGAAAAATAACAGCCACAATCATAAAACCATTACTAAAATTGAACTCATTATTAAAATTTTTCTCAGAAGAAATATACAGATGTAGATGGTTTTATTGATGTCTTTCAAATATCCTTGTTCTATTAGTCCACTTTCACACTGCTGATGAAGACATACCTGAGACTGAGCAATTTACAAAGGAAAAAGGTTTAACTGCATGTACAGTTCCCTGTGGCTGGGGAAAAAGGTTTAACTGGACTGACTGACAGTTTCATGTGGCTGGGGAATCCTCACAATTACGGCAGAAGACAAGAAGAGCAAGTCACATATACATGGATGGCAGCTTCTGCAGGGAGACTTCCATTTTTAAAAATCAGCAGATCTCATGAGACTTACTCACTATCATGAGAACAGCGTGGGAAAGACCTGCCCCCATATTCAATTACTTCCCACCCGATCCTTCCCACAACATGTGGGAATTCAAGATGAGATTTGGGTGGGGACACAGCCAAACTACATCAAATATGGATACGCCATATTTAAGGCATAAATATGAATTGCCATAATAACGCCAACCTCACACAAAATCTTTCAGAGATTAGAATAAAAGGAAAACAACAGCCCCCCCGCCACCCCCCACTTTTTTGAGGTCAGCATTAACTAAATACCAAAATCTGACACAGACATTACTAGAAAGGAAAGTTAGGGTCAGTGTTTCTCAAGGATAGATATCAAATCGGTTTTTGTTGTTGTTGTTGTTTTGTTGTTGTTTGCTTGTTTTTGAGACAGAGTCTCGCTCTCTCATCCAGGCTGGAGTGCAGTGGTGCAATCTCAGCTTACTGCAACCCCTGCCTCCCAACCAAGCGATTCTCCTGCCTCAGCCTCCTGAGTAGCTGGGATTACTACCACTACGCCTGGCTAATTTTTTTGTATTTTCAGTAGAGACAGAGTTTCACCATGTTGGCTGGGCTGATTTTGAAATCCTGACCTCAGGTGATCCGCCCGCGTTGGCTTCTCAAAGTGCTAGGATTACAGGTGTGAACCGCCATGCCTGGCTTAGCTATCAAATCTTAAACAAATTAGGAAAATAAAGTACAGTGATACAAAACAAAAATATATCACAAAAATATTGGGTTTATTACAGGAATGTAAAGGTGTTTCGAAGTTCAAAACACAATCAAGATAATTCACTACATTAACAGAAAAAAGGGCCAGGCACGGTGGCTCACGCCTGTAATCCCAGCACTTTGGGAGGCTGAGGCAGGCGGATCACAAGGTCAGGAGATCGAGACCATCCTGGCTAACACGGTGAAATCCCGTCTCTGCTAAAATTACAAAAAATTAACCGGGCGCGGTGACGGGCGCCTGTGGTCCCAGCTACTCGGGAGGCTGAGGCAGGGGAATGGCGTGGGCCTGGGAGGCGGAGCTTGCAGTGAGCCGAGATCACACCACTGCACCCCAGCCTGGGCGACAGAGCAAGACTCCGTCTCAAAAAAGAAAAAAAGAAAAAAAAAAAAAACAGAAAAAGAAAAATTAAATGATTTTGATAAAGTCAGAAAAATAATTCCAACATCCAGGAATATTAATGATGATAATAGTAATGATAAGAAGAAAAACTCAGCAAACTAGGAAGACAAGGAACGTCCTTTAACCTGAAAGGATGTATCTACAAAAAATCTACAACAAACATCACAGTTAATTATGAAATATCAAAATATTTTCTCCTAAGATCAGGAGTGAGATGAAGACATTAGCCTTGTAAGAAAGGCCCAAGTTAAAGCAATAAGGCAACAAAAAGAAAGAATCCATATATAAAGACAACAAAGGAAGGAATATACTTCTCATTATGTACAGACAATGTGATTATATATGTAAATACAAATGAATTCACAAACCATTAGAATTAATAAATGCATTTAGCAGTATATAATTAATACATATATTTACTTCACTTCTGGGAGTTAAATGTTACACATGGTCTCTGAGTTTCCAGAATCCTATCATACCCATTGATAGAAAGGAAGCCAGTTCCATGCCAACATCTTCCACTCTCAAGCCTGGCCTCAGAAGAAAGGGCCACCAAGGTTTAGAAAGACCCTGGTTCCTCCCCTCCTTCACCAGCACATTCTTGATTGCCTTGGTGCAAGGAACCTCCCGCTGACTTTCCTTGGGAAACTGCCAAATGGTGGGTTTTGGGTTTTACGTACAAATCCATCCTAACACTCCCCATTCATGAGCCACCTGACTCTTTCCTCAATCTTAGGCCAAGGAGATTCTGGCATCTCCATCCTGTTAATTCTAGCCCATTGCTATGTCCACGGTTCAAGTTGTTCTAACAAAATTTAAGACCTAGTTTCAGGCAGGTGTTCTAGCTTAATTTCACAAACATGCCAGGCTCATGAATCTTCACCAGATTTATATCCTACACATGTGTCTTTCCAGAGCAAAATATTAAATCCCAAGCCATGGGTGAATCCTTCCCATGTCAATAAATTCATCTCTACTCATCATGCTCCAGTGTGCTCACCACCCAAGTCTAATATCCTCAGTATTCCCTTTCATACATCTTCTCCCACTTTCTACTGGCACATGTTAGTCTTGCCCTGCAATTCCTTTGGCATATTTTGGCCACTTTTTTTTCTGAAACAGAGGTTGTATTTCCTTGCTCAGGCTGTGCTAAGGTCTGACCCTGTATATTGGCCTGAAGTCAATGAGATGTCAAGAGACTGAAACTTGGGACCTAACATCACATTGCAAGTGACCTCATTTATATCAGATTTTGTACAATTTCCAGGCAAGGAAAATCTATTCTTCATCAAGGGGAAGAAGTTTGCTTTTCCTGCCAGAACGACTTGGAGTTAATTTATAGGTATGAGATTTAGGCTAGTCTTCCCACTATCTCCATGCCAGGTCTCAGGGTCTGCTACTTTCCCATCAGGGCCTTGACTTTGACATAGGAAACTTGTCAAAGCTATGCATTCAGCCTCCTTTGCAACTCAGCCACACTTATAATCAGATCATAAGTCTGAAATTTCAACAGAGCATGCCCTCAGGCTGCAGATGACAATACTTTCCTTTAAAGCTGCCACAGAAATCTCTAATAGTACAGTATTCCTTAATCTGGCAGTTAATGATGCTAGACTTACTGTTTTTTTATGTTTTTGCAGGATCTTCAGTACTGTCAAAAATATCCCATACCACAACTCTTAACATTATTCTTGCCCTTATACCAGTCTAGTGCGGTGCCCACTTGATCTCTCATCTCCTTCCATTTCACCCGCACCTTGCCCAATTAAACAAATGTGAAAGCTTTAGTATTTATCATGTTCTCTATGCCAGAGGGGTTTTGCCATCACACTTATTCCAGCTTTTTATTTCCTTTAGACAGATAGGAAAACCACTCTGAAAACCCCATGCTGAGAATCTGCTTTCTGGAACTACTTCTTGTACAAATTGTTATAACCTAAGTTCCCTGGAAAACAGAACCAAAGGAAAAAGCAGTAAGCCGACGCTTTGTGTAGGTAGGAGGCACAATCCAGGAGTCTAGAATGAAAGGAAAAGAAAAACAGGGAAAACAAATATTAAGTTTTACACATCGAAGTTGGTTACAGCCTCCAGGAAAGGGCAGCTCTTTTGTTCTCTCACACAGGATGTCTCCAGGCAGAATGCCGGCATCGCTGTGCTGTGAAACAGTCAACAGTGAAGAAGAAAGGAAAACAGATCTACTGCCTCTCTCCATCTTTTTGTCTTTTATCAGTCAAATTTCACCACATAGAATGTTTACTTCACTGTGTTCCAGGGTATGGGAGACTGTTGGGACAGCTAATCTCCCAGGGTGGCTCTTTATGAGTCCAGAAGTGATGGGAGAAGCCAGAGCCACTGGTTCCATTTAGGCCAGACTTGGAGGCCAGAACTGCAGTGACTTTCTCTGTGCTGGGGATAATGGAAAATGCGAGAGCCTGGTCTTCTCTAGAAGTGGCTGAGACTGCAAGTATTGTTGATAGTCAGGGTGGCAACAGTTGGGGCTGTCCACCAAGCAAGTGGCCAAGTGCTTGGAAGGTGGGAGTAGCCCAGCAAATCTGGAGAAACGCAAAAACAGGAGGGATTAATACATTTACCATTTAGACAACTGTCTACTGAAAACCTCCACAGGAATAGAGATAGAATTGGCATGTCCAAAACTGAATCCACCATCTGTACCCAAACATATGCCTCCTCCTGTGTTCCATTCATCTAAGTGACTACCACCGTCACATACTCATTTACCAAGACACGATGTAGATGTCATCTATCTCAACCCTCTATCTCCTGCATCTTCTACATCAGCTTCATTTCCATATCTAACTTCTGTCTTCCTAATATTGCAATCCACTCCCTCTAC
Source organism: Colobus angolensis palliatus (assembly GCF_000951035.1). Lineage (NCBI taxonomy): Eukaryota > Metazoa > Chordata > Mammalia > Primates > Cercopithecidae > Colobus > Colobus angolensis. The sequence goes on along the minus strand of NW_012117377.1, from coordinate 3,240,323 downwards.
AGTGCTACTTCTACCTTAATCCAGTGTGAATTTTTTGCAACAAACAATATAACAACTACAACAGTCTCTTACCTGGTTTCATTTTCTTTGTTCTTACTTCCAGCTACTCCATTCTGCAAATGGAGACACCATGGAAGTAGGGTAGGGATTAAGAACCCACACTTTGGGCGGAGAGCCGTGGCTCACGCCTGTAATCCCAGCACTTTGAGAGGCTGAGACAGGTGGATCATGATGTCAGGAGATCCAGACTATTCTGGCTAACACAGTGAAACCCCGTCTCTACTAAAAATACAAAAAAAAAATTAAAAAATTAAAATTAAAATACAAAAATTAGCCGGGTGTGGTGGCGGGCACCTGTAGTCCCAGCTACTTGGGAGGCTGAAGCAGGAGAATGGTGTGAATCCGGGAGGCGGAGCTTGCAGTGAGCCGAGATCGCACCACTGCACTCCAGCCTGGGTGACAGAGCGTTTGGAGTCAGACCGCATTAAGTTTGGATCTAGCTCCTTTACTTTTTGTCTGGGTGAACTTGAGCAAGTTGACCTTTCTTTGCTTCAATTTCCTGTTGCCTTTAGGATTCCGTCATGGGGGCTAAAAGGATCTCCAAAGGAAAGGAACATGATCCATGACTACATCCAGTTGTGAGATGACCGAGGAGCAAAGAATTTTAGGGGAAAAGTCTGCTTTACACTGTTTTAACTTTGCTGTTTCCATGATGAGAAGATGTTAGTCCCATAAAGGAAACCAATCACACAGGCATTGTCTCTGCTGTAAAAAGCGCTGCACTTTCTCAGCCTTTTTCAGGTGATTAATATGATCCTCCACTTCTGAGAGACACGTTCTGTCTAGGACCTAGACATTACCAGCACAGACCGTTGGGGGAAAAAATGATGAATTCAGGCAAATCTAAATGCTCGCATTAACCTCTGATGCTGTCATTTGTGCTCTAAGTGCCTGGCTCAGGAGGTGAACAAACAGCAAGAACAGATGAAGGATACTTTCAAAATTGAAGTCACTTTAGACTGCATTTTATTTAAGAGTTTTGTGAGAGAAAAGCCATTTTAAAAAGGCATATGTAGGAGCTGGGTAACTGCCTGGTCTTAACGAATGTGACAAATAGAATGGCTGGCACTAAGACTGTGTTAGCGAATGGCATGATTTAGGATCAGACACTGACAAAGATGAAGGACTCTTAGATGTCATGTAGACCAAAAGCTTCATTTTATAGAAGAAATTGGCCCTGAGAACAAGAAAGCCAATGGTTCCCCGTTTAGCCATTTCTATTTACCTTATGTATTAATTTCCTAAGTCTGCCATAACAAATGACTGCAACTATGTTGGTTTAAGATCACAGAAACTTATCCTTGCACAGTTCTGGAACATAGAAGTCTGAAATCCAAGGTTAAGCAGGGCCACACGTTTTCTGGTCTTTAGGGAAGAACTCTGTTTTCAGCTTCTGGTGTTCCCAGGCCTTTCTTATCTTGTGGCTGCATCACTCCAACCTCTGCCTTTATCGTCACATGGCCTTCCCTCCTGTCTATTTCTCTGTGTCCTCCACTAATCTTTTAAGAAGACCAGTCACTGGATTTGGGGTTCACCCTAAATCCTGGATGACTTCATCTTAAAGCATATCTGCAAACACCCTATTTCCAATTAAATCACACTCTAAGGTTTCAGGTGGACATAAATTTGGGCGTACACTATTCAATCCTCTACAAACCCCATGGCTCCTCCTTAACGCAAAGGGGTCCTTCCTGGCTCTAAGGGAGCAGGTATGGATTCTGCACCTCTCCCAATGCCTTAGACCATACTTTACGCATACATGTTAAGAGTCATACTGCCTGGATTCAAAGCACATTGACCCTCAATAAATAAATCCTTTCAAAGCTTCAGTTTTCTCAGTTACAAAATGGAGAAAATACAGCCGTCCACATGGGAGCCTCGTCAGGTTGCAGTGAGAACAAGGTGGGATAATCCACGTGGACCACTTAGCCCAGCATGTGACCCATGACTAGGGCTCAATAAATATCAGCTGCTACCAATCAAAGCCAGCACTGATGCTTTGGAAGAGTTTGCATATCACAAAAAATAAAATTCAATCATCCTCCAGGCTACGTGGGAAGCACCGAATGGCAGCTAGGTAATTATTCCCACCCACCCATCATGGGAAAAGCCCTGACCTCCATACCAACACTTTCAGTGGGGCTTCCTTTGTAGGCTTCTACCTGAGCTGTCTGGCAATTGGCAGTTTTTCAGATTTGAGTCAGATTCACATTTGGAGATTAAGCTCCAGTATCTAGACTAAGCAGAGATGAATATAATGGACAAAGGTGTCCAAGATAAACAACTCTAGAACCTGAGCTTGAAAAGCTGGTAGCTTTCAGGAAACTCTCCAAGTCTCTGAACTGAGTGACTGGGTCTTGCCTGAAATACTAGCCGGGAAGGAAGCTGGGGCTGGGACCAGGGAGACAGAGGAAGCTGAGGGTGGACCCCGACAGTGGCAGCTTGAAGTCCAGTTGCAATATCTTAAGGAAAAGCATGAGACTCTGGAAAGCAGAGGTAAGGTGAGGAGGTATCTACTGAATCATGCAGTGGGGGGCATACCTGCTCTAGTGGACACTGTGGGGCACTGCCTAGATCCTCCTTCACAACTGAAACACTCATTCCCCAAGCCCTTGGGGAATCAGCTCTCAGGGAATCTGCTTAAGCCAAGGAGAGCCACCCAACCCAAGTTCACACGACCTCCCTGGAAGCAGCTCACATCCAATGTCTGGTCCATGGGGGAAAAGCATAAAGCCTTGGACATAGGTAGGATAATCCCGAGGGCTCATCTCATCTCCAGAACTCTTATAGCTTCAGATGAGGTTTCTGCTGTCACTGCATAATAAGCCTTAATTTTCCCCTCCCCTTGCAGGTGTCAATATTGAGAACAGTTCAATAAAACTCTTACATGTAAATTGCCATCTCATCATGTTTGCCAGAAAACCCATCCCAGACACCTACATTCACAAAATCCCTGAAAGATGCTTTTCTATCAATCTCATTTTCCTGATGAGAAAATTGAGCCTTGGAGATCAAGCAATGTCCCCAAAGACATACAGCTGGTAAGTGGCAAAGTCGGATTCTGAACTCAAGTATGTGCAGCCCCAAAGTCCATGGTCCTTTCACTGTAATCTCTGCCTTCATTGAGTCAGCCACTAATAATAAAGCAGAAATTAAACATTCTCAGGATGAGAAAATAGGAAGGCAACCATGGTGTTATATGGGTGAGACTCCCTTTATGCGCCCCCTGGCTTGCTTAAAGCCCTGTGGTTATAGCTGTGGTTATTTTTCTTGTTATCTCATTCAGCGCCGGTTACTAAATGTTTGTTTTCTTTTATTAGCCCACTGTATGCTTAGGACCAGGCTTCAGTTTCCTAGTTGTGTTTGCCTAACTCCTTATAAGCTTGAGCCATCTGTTCCTCTCGAAGTAGACTGGACAACATTTTTTTCCCCAGAGATTTCCCTGCTTTGTATTTCATAAGGGAAACCAAACTAGGTGATTCATTGTCCTTCTCCTCCTCTTCCTCCTCCTCTTCCTCCTCCTCATCAGTAGGAAAACACTGAGAAGCAGCCTTAAGGAACAACATAGTGGCAATATCCAGGCCCTTGAATTTATGTCATATGCTATCAGCAACCAATATATGATGTTTGGATTGAGAACTATGATCAAAGTGAAGCAGTGGAACTTTGCAGTTAATCAAACGGGATTTTTGAGCCAAAAACCCACAAATGTGTTCCAGCACACTCAAGCTACATAATCTTGGGTGAGGGTGAGTTGCTAAACTGCTATGTGCAATTTTCTTACCTGTCAAAAGGGTCTAATAATAGACTTACTATTTTGTGTGTGAGGATTTGCTGATCTATATATAAAGGTTTTAGCACAGTGTTATAAATATAGCAAATACATACTTAAAGTTATCCGGTAATGCATGGAAATTAGACGTGAACGAAGTTGGGCCCTTCATTTACAAAACATTCTATGATGTTTAGAGCAATTCAACCTGGGATAAGCTGAGTTCCAGAGGAAGACAGGTAGTCCCAGCTACTCGGGAGGCTGAGGCAGGAGAATGGCGGGAACCCGGGAGGCGGAGCTTGCAGTGAGCTGAGATGGCGCCACTGCACTCCAGCCTGGGCGGCAGAGCGAGACTCTCTCAAAAACAAGAAAAAAAGAAAAGTAAATGAATAAAAGAATGGCTACTCCATAGGCAGAGCAGCCTCGAGGGCTGCTGGCTGCCCCTTTTTGTGATTGTTTATTGATTATATACTAAACAAGGGGTGGATTATTCAGACCTCCCTTTTCAGACCATATAGGGTAACTTCCTGACGTTGCCATGGCATTTGTAACTGTCACGGCGCTGGTGGGAATGTAGCAGCGAGGACGACCAGAGGTCACTCTCGTCGCCATCTTGGGTTTGGTGGGATTTGGCCGGCTTCTTTACTGCAACCTGTTTTATCAGCAAGGTCTTTATTACCTGTATCTTGCGGCAACCTCCGATCTCATCCTGTGACTTTGAATGCCTTAACCATCTGGGAATGCAGCCCAGTAGGTCTCGGCCTTGTTTTATCCAGCCTCATTCAAGATGGAGTTGTTCTTCTTCCAGTGCCTCTGACACTTTGGCAACTGTCTCATGCGGTTAAATATTTTGAAAATTTTATTGCATTTTTCTAGTAACTCTCGTAGGGACTATGAGTCTGCTGCAAGCTACCCTATCTGATGTGGCAACAGAAATCCAGGTTATCCTTGTTTGAAGTGAAAAATGTCCATCTAGGATGTTTCCAAGAAGGCCTTTGTGTTTCCTAAGGACCAAGAAAGCACACTTGAGCATGAATGGTGAAGTAGTTGACTTAAGAAAGGAAAGTGATCTCAGACTCTGAGTCCAAGGAAAACTGTTTTGAATGAAAAGAGAAAGAGCTACATAACACATGGAATAGATTTTAAAATACTTTAAATTTTAATAACACCAAATGAATGACATGAAACTTCAAAACTTGTAATATCCTCATTATTTTTGCTTGTGTTATGAAATCCCTTTGAAAGATAAGAATGCGTGTTGTTTAAATGTGTAGAACTGCTTTGGACTAGATATAGGAGGGGATCCCACAAGACAGTGTAAAGGATCAGGCAGGAAATGTTAATGATCTCACCCTATTGAGTCCTTTGGGACATGGGGGTAGCAGTAGATTGTTACTTCAGAGAAGTGGCACGAATCCAACTGGAGAAGCCTCCCATTAGGAGAGCTCACTTAGGTTTCCTGCTTCTCCATAGGTAATGCCTTTTAAGAGTGTTTATCTTATGAAGACATTTAAAGGTAAGGCAGTGCAAAGGAAAACCTCTGTGACGATGGAATTTTTGGTACTTGGTAGCCCTTCAAATTTCTCTTGGTATACGGAAAGCTAGCTTTGCTCACTGGTCTTGAGAATTTGTGTTTTTGGTTACATATGGGAGTGGGAGATGGATCTGATTTGATGCCATGACACCTGATCTCACTTCCCCTAGGTGGAAAGAAGTGAATGTATGGTCCCTTGCTTCTCTTTCCTTTCCTTTCACCAATGGAAACTCTCTTTTCTGGTTTCCTTCACCAGGAAAAAGTGTAGTTCTAAATGACTGAAATAGCTCTCAGTGTCAGGTTAATGTCTGATTTTAATGCCATTGCCTTGAGAAAAACAATTCCCGGCTTTTAAGATCTGAGTAAATGAGAGAGCTACTGGAGATTGGCGTTAGGGATGGGAGATAGGTGAAGGGAAAACTTGGCATGTTTGAAGGCCATTTGTAGATTTTAAATTCTTATTGTTGCTGAATGTCTAAACCTAAAAGTTACTCAGAAGCAATCCCAGGCTGGGCGCAGTGGCTTATGCCTGTAATCCCAGCACTTTGGGAGGCTGAGGTGGGCAGATCACGAGGTCAGAAGTTCGAGACCAGCCTGACCAACATGGTGAAACCCCGTCTCTACTAAAAATACAAAAATTAGCCAGGTGTGGTGGCATGCGCCTGTAATCCCAGCTACTCTGGAGGCTGAGGCAGGAGAATCACTTGAACCCAGGAGATGGAGGTTGCAGTGAACTAAGATTGTGTCACTGCACTCCAGCCTGGGCAACAGAACAAGATTCCATTTCAAAAAAAAGAAAGAAAAAAAGAAAGAAAAAAGAAAAAAAAGAAGCAATCTCAATATTTGGAACTCATTATTAGCTGCTGCCTAGTGTATCAAATGCACGCATTCTACTGGTTTCCATTGATTCCATTGTTTTTCATTGAATTTTTGTTAATGATTTTGTGGTAGCTTCTGGGAAACCTGAAGGCCAAAAAAAAAAGTGAGGCAAACTCATTATTATTCCAAGAAAAATACCTCAACATTCTCATCTTGTGAAAGCAACTTAGTGAAATTATCTTCTTACAACTAGATCACAGGATAAATACTTCTGAAATTTTGTAGGTTGACTTCAGCTCTGTGTATCTTAGTTAAAATAAATTTTGTGGTAATTTATTTCCCATCACTTAGTTATCAATATAATTTTTTAAAAAAATTTGAGATGACTACTTTCTTAAAATTTATCTAAAACTCCCATTTATTTAACAATTGAAGATGGTAGGCCCAAAGTAGTTAAACAGCTTACCAAAAGATACACAGCTGGTTTGTGATGGGTGGAGAGGCTGGGAATCAGAAAGCTGTGTTTGGGGCTTTCCACCCTATATCACCTGGCCTATGACACCAGCTCTCGGGTGGCTACATAAGTTTCTACCTCTTCTATCAGCTTCTTGTTTTTCCCTAATTTTATGTTCTTAATAGCCTTTTGAACCAATTCTGTCATATGCTATGAGTGACTCAAATTGATAACACTATTTTATTCAGAAGAATTCCTAGAGATGATGCCTTGTTGTATAATTTTTTAAAGAAGTAATTTGCTCTCATATTTAATAATTAGAAATAAAACATGTGGAAAACTGTCCTGCGAAGATATTCCATGCCACCCTGTCACTCACTCAGCTACCCAATTCACCTCCCTACGGGTTACTTGTGTTATTAGATTCTCATGTAGCTTTGCAAATGTATTTTATGAATATACAAGGAAATACATTTTATATATTCTTTTAATGCCCTTTTTAGTAACAACTTTTATTGTGACAATAAAGACCTCCAATGTCGTGGATTGACTGTGGCTCTGCTGGGTCCAGTGGGAATCAGCTGGGCTCAGTTGTGTTGAAGTCAGGTCTACTCCACCTGTTTTTTCTGGGATCCAAACTGAGGGAGCAGCAGCTACGTGGTCATGCTCATCTCATAACAGATGGTGAGAGTGCCCTAGGGACTAGCAAACACACATGCTGCTTCTAAATCCTTTCCTTGCAATTAGCACACTCTCATTTCTACTTGCATGTCATTGCTTAAAGCAGGTCACATGGCCCAGTCAAGAGTTAATGGGGTAGAGAAGCATATTCCTCCCATGGCGTAGTTGGAGGAGTGAATATTTGATGGCTAATGATGCTGATTATTAACTTAGTATGGGCTTACAAACTGTATACTCTGTACTTTTATTTAACATATCTTGGAGATACTTGTCTGTTAGTATATAAACACTTAAATTTTGTAATAACTATGCAGTATTTCATTTTATGGATGTCTACAGTGTAACTAATCAGTTCTTTGTTGATGGAGATTTTGATCATATCTAGCACTTGGCTGTCACAAATATTACTGCAATGATTAATATCATACATATATCATTTTGCATAAATGCAAGTTCTATCTGCAAAATAAATTCCTTGAAGTTGAATTTTTGGCTCCAAAGACAAATATTTCATTTTGCTAAATATTACAAATTTCTCCTCTATAGACATTGTATCCCTACACATCTCCAATAGCAGTGTGGGAAAGGGCTTATATCACCACATTTTTGCCAACTCGCTGTGTTACCCAGTTTTGAATCTTTTCCAATCTGGTAGAAAATAACACAGTGTTGATGTTGTCACTCTTATTACTTTGTTTTGTTTTTTAACCACAGGTATGTTGGCATATAATTCACTTATCATAAAACTTACCCTTTCTAATGTGTACATCTCAATAGGTCTTAGAATATTCACAGTGTTGGGAAACCATCACCACAATATAATTATAGAGCATTTTCACCACCCCAAAATCCTGTACTCATATTAGTAATTTTTCTCGCTCCCCCTATCCCTCAGCAGCCATGAATCTACGTTTGTCTCTGAATTTGCAGAGTCTGGAGATGTCATCATAATTGGAATGAAGTATCATGGGTTTTTTCACTTTGCATACTGTTTTCAAGGTTCATCTATTGAACCTCATTGTGGCATGTATCAGTAGTTTATTCCTTTATGTTACTAATTTTTCATTATATGAACATACAACATTTTATTTCTCCATTCATCAGTTGGTGGACACAGGTTGTTTCCACTTTTTGGCTATTATGAATAATGCTTCTCTAAACATCTGTAAAACAAGTTTATGTGGACATATGTTTTCATTTCTCTTGGATAGATACCTAGATGTGGAATTCTGGGTCATTTATTCATTCTATGTCCAACAATTTGAAGAACTGATGCACTGTATTCCAGAGTGGAAGCACAATTTTACAATTGCTCAGCAAAAATTAAGATTCCAATTTTTTCACATCTTCACCAATACTTTTTAATTTCAGACATCCTAGAGGATGCAAAGTTGCATCTCACAGTGGCTTTGATTTGCATTTCTCTAGAGCTAATCATTTTTATATCTTTCCACGTGCTTATTGGCCATTGACATAGATTCTTTGGCAAATAACTATTCTTCACTTTTTAGTTGAATTATTTGTCTTTTCATTGTTTAATTGTAAAAGTTGTTTTGTATTCTTGTTTGTTTGTTTGAGATGGAGTCTCGCTCTGTCACCCAGGCTGGAGTGTAGTGGTGCCATTTCAGCTCACTGCAAACTCTGCCTCCCAGGTTCAAGTGATTCTCGTGCCTCAGCCTCCCAAGTAGCTGGGATTATAGGCATGCGCCCCCACATCCAGCTAATTTTTGTATTTTTAGTAGAGACAGGGTTTTGCCATGTTGGCCAGGCTAGTCTTGAACTCCTGACCTCAAGTGATCCTCCTGCCTTGGCCTTCCCAAGTGCTAGGATTACAAGTGTGAGTCATCATACCTGGCCTATTTATATATTCTTGATAGCAATCCCTTTTCAGATACATGATTTTGAAACATTGTCTTTCATTGTGTGAATTGTCTTTGTTGAAGAAACCGTTTTTTTCCCAGTGAATGGTCTTGGTTCCCTGGCCAAAAATCAACTTGCCATAGGGATATAGGTTTTGTTTTGGACTCTCAATTCTAATTCCTTCATCTATGTGTTTATCCTTATGCCCTTGCCATGCTGTCTTGATTTCTGTAGCTTTGTAGTAAGGTTAAAATAGGGAAGTGTGAGTCCTCCAACTTTGTTTCTCTTCTTCAAGATTGTTTAGGATATTCTGGAGCCCTTGAATTTCAAAATGAATTTTAAGATCAACTTGTAAATTTCTCCGCAAAAGGCAGCTGGGATTTTGATAGGAATTATGTTGAATCTATAGTCAGTGTAGTTTTAAACTGTATCTATTTACGAATTAGGTAAAACACATTTTTTAAGGCCATTTGCTTTTCTTTTTCTAAACTAAGAACTTATGTATATTTGGCTCTTTTCTTGTGGGTGTCAGTTCCAGTTCTGTTCTTGTACCACTCAAATTATGTTTGGAAACAAGACTAGAGGGATGGGCATGTTTCATAACTATATTGGAATATTGACTCATATACACTTTTCTCCATGATCCCCTCAAAAGGATTGGGTGCACTGGTGTTATGATAGAGAATATTTATGTTTGAAACAACCAGATCTAAGCAATTAACTTAAATTAACAGGAAAAAAAAAACCTCTACTCTTTTTTTTCCCTTTCCTCAGAAGACAAAGTGGTATTTATTGAAATATCCATGGATTGAAAAACGTTCCAAAATAAGTTTCCTTAAAATACCCAGACAACTCATTCTTGAAAGAAAGTCCTTTCACAAGATATATCAATTTATTCTTAATGTATATTTTTCTATCAATATTATTTTTCTTTGGATGTTTTATTTCCCCGTTCTTCATGCAGATAATTTGTAGAATTCTTGTCCTCCCTGTTTTGAAAGAATTTTCTTTAGTTTTGTGTGTTTTATCTCTCTCTTTTTCGTATCTAGTATGAGCTTACACTTATTTATGCTTCTCTTGTATTTTCCAATTTTCTACCTCTAATTTATAGGTCTTAAATTTAGCCTGGTCATGTCTCTTGGAAGAAAATAGCTTAGGTATGTAGCCATGCCTTGGTTAGAGAAGCAAATAGCTCCTGGATGTGTCAATGCCAGAAAATGAAGTCTCACCATCCAATGACAAAGGGCATCCAATGACAGACAGGGACCACTTTCTTAATCCATTTTGTGTTGCTATAAAGGAATACCTGAGACTGGATCATTTATTTTTAAAAAGAAGTTTATTTGGCTCATGGTTCTGCAGACTATGCAGGAAGCATGGCATAGGAATCTGCTTCTGGGGAGGGCCTCAGGCTGCTTTCACTCATGGCAGGAGGTGGTGAGCTGGTGTGTGCAGAGATCACATGACAAGAGGGGAAGCAAGAGAGAGGGAGGAGGTCCAGGCTCTTCTTAACAACCAGCTCTCTGGGGGAACTAATAGAGAATTCATTCATCCCTTTAACCCGGGGAGGGCATTCATCTTTCATGAGGGATTCGTCCCCAGGACCCAAACACCTCCCATTAAGCCCTACCTGTAACACTGGGGATGGAATTTCAACATGAGGTTTGGGAGTGACAAATAGCCAAGCTAGAGCAGCCATCTTGCATACTGATCAAGGGTCAATGGTGAGTGATTTCGCTGCTGTCTCAACTATGGTAGGAATGAGATTATAAATACAGGCCTTTGAGGGTTTTTGTTCAAAATATGAAGACCTCTTATTCTATTCACCTGGGGTGCTCAAAGGACCCATTTTCATCCACTCCAAATTGGCTCTCCATGCCAGTGGCCATTATTCAATTCTTGATCACTGAAGGGCTCTGTAGATTGCTAAATGGCTCTGACTGTCCTTGATAATGCATTAGAGAAATGAAAAAGGCAGTGGCATTACAGCATAATTAAATTCAACTCATGAGCAAGGTAAGATGACCATGCTTTTTAAGCAAGTTTGCTCTAAGAGCCTGCTGCTGTCTCTTCAAATCTGTCCCTGGGAGCGGCTCGTGTTTTGCATCTGTCCAGTCTCTCTCACCTCTTTAATGTGTGTTGTCCTGATGGTGTCCCATCATGATTTTTGGTGACAGGCACAGTCTTGCAGAACATGGAGCTAAAGACCTCCCTTGGGATATGCCATAAGGAAAAAAGTCATACATTACAGAGCTTTAATGTGGCATTTCTGCTGGAGAATGGTATGAACGAAATTTTGCTCATTTTTATTTAACATCTTCTCCTAAAGAGGCCAAAGGAGGCCAGCTTTATACATGTCACTGCAAATCATCTCAGCATCACTCAGAAGTGGCACCGAATTCAGAAAAGTATTTTAATGGTGTTTTTGGCATCATTGGCAGAGAGTACATTTGGCATTTCTGGGTAACCATGTTCTGTAGGCATTTTCCGTCTAGTAGTGTCAGAGAAAAAGAGTTACTTCAGGTACGGCTGCAGCTATTTTCTCAGGAAATTGAGGAAAGAAAGGAACTAATGTCTGTGTAGGTCCCCTTACGTGCCAGACACTGTGCTAGATGGTCAACAGGCATTATTGTATTTGATCCATGGCAGTCTTGTGAGGTAGGTTTTATTATTTCCCCCTATTTAAAATAAGAAAACTGAGGGTCAGTGAGATCAAGATCACACAACTCTAACACGACAGAAGTGGGCTCTGAGTCCTGGTCCAACTCATAGGCTGAACCCCCTCTTCTACACTCACTAACTCACCCTCATGGAGGCTGAATGAAGAGCCTAACTCTGGATACCCAAAAGGTGGTATAAGGTTTGGCTGGCCCAAGAGACTCCTCGTCCCTCCTGGTCCATACAATCACACTTCTATGATATGCCGAAGAGCCCGTTTTTCCCTGTAAGTTTTTAGAAAATGCTTTTCAATAACTTTATGTTTTCTAGGACAAAGGCTATTTATTTCTCACACTCCTACCCAAGTTCACAGGAAATGGGTCTTTTGTCAGAAGAGGCTAACCATGACAGAAACCCCTGTTATAAGTGAGATTACCAAGGATCACTTGCAGATGGTGTTTTTGAGCCATTTCACTCTTTACAAATGGATCCCAGACTAGAATGTTCATTCAAGGACAAGCTGTGCTTTCCGCTGCTCTGTAAGCATGATCAGAGAATGGGAGTAGGAGAGAGCAATACAGGAGGAGCTGAGGTCAAAATAGAAGACAGAAAGTCAAGCGTGTCTTGGAAATTGTCTTGGAAATTGATGGCTGTATCATGTCAGCTTCATTGATGGTGCTGGGACTGACCCATCACAGCTGTCAGAACTGGAAGGGAGCTCGGAGATCATCCCGCATAATCTATTCATTTCTCAGATGGAAAAATTGAGCCATTGGAGATAAAGTGACTTGCCCAAAGTTAGGCAGTTAAGACTCCCCCCTTCTAGTCCAATGCCCTTTCCATGACACCACAATTATTTCAAGGTTATGGAATGGTAAATGGTTTATAATTTTTCTATTTTCAATCTAATATATGATCTATTTTACATATATTATTTTTACTAATGTGAAATGTTCTTGAGCAAGAAATAAATTCTTTTATTTTAAGCCAGTGAGATTTTTGAAGGTTGTCTGTCATCATAGCATTACCTGCCTGTCCTAAATAATGCATGTGCCTATTGAGATGATTATGTATTTTTTCCTCCCTTAATGTATTTATTATGTTACAATATAAGATTTTTGGATGTTGAGTTATCCTTGCATTCTTGCGATAACCTTTATATTATGGTGTAGGAATATATATATGATGTATTTGATATACATATGTATATATATTACACTTTACTAATATTTCATCTATTTTTGACTCCAAGATTACAAGTGAGATTGGTCTATCATTTGCTTTTTTGTCGTGTTCTCATCCTATTTTGATATTCTGTTATTCTAGTTTCATAAATTGGCTAACTTTTCCTCATTTTCTATTCTCTGAAACAGATTGCTTAAGATAGAGATGACCTCTTCCTTGAGTTTTGAGCAAAGGGGAATTGTAGCATAGAATGAAGTTGGAGAGGTGAGGAGGGGTCAGATAATTTAGGGTCTTGGAGGCCACCATAAAAGTTTCACATTTTATTCTAATGACATTGGGAAGCTATTGAAGGACTTAAGCTGCTACCAGCATTATGCTCTGTTACATACTTTAAATACAGTGATACGTTGCTTAATGATAGTGATATGTTCTGAGAAATGCATTGTTAGGCGATTTTGTCATTGTGCAAGCATCATAGAACGTACTTATGCAAACCTAAATGGTACAGTCTACTACACACCTAGGGTTTATGGACTAGCCTATTGCTCCTAGACTACAAACCTGTACAGCATGTTACTCTCCTGAATACTGTAGGCAATTGTAACACAATGGTAAGTTCTTGTGTATCTAATCACAGAAAAGTTACAGCAAAACTATGGTATTATAATCTAATGGGGCCACTGTCATATACGTAGTCTGTCATTGACCAAAATGTCGTATATCACTGTGTCCATTATCTGAAGAATGTATTAAGGTGGTTAACAATGAAAGCAGAAATATTTAGACTACTTAAGCAGTCAAGGTAAGAGATGACAGTGGCTTGTGCTAAGAGGTGACAGAGGAGGTAGGAGAAATGAATTGTCTTGATGTGGTATTTATTTAAATACATATTGACAAGCTTTGTTAATGGATTATATAAAAGAGTAAGGAAAAGGGAGAGATTATAGTTTGCTTGAATGAAACCTAGGCTTTCACCTGTGTAGCTGGGTAGAGAATGTCCTAATTACTTATATGGAGAATTCTAGAAAAGGAATAATTTTGGGAGTGTAGGTAGAGAAACCAGTAGTTCTGTTTCAGAGCTGAATAAATAGAAATGGCTATTAAAGGAAATTTGAGTTTGGAGCTTAGGAGAGAAATCAGGATATCATCGGTCTATAGATGGCATTGAAAGCCATGGAACTGGACGAGATCACCGAAGGAGGGAGGTGCGACAGAGAAGAGGTCCCTGGGGCAGGAAAAGAAGGTGAGTCAACAAGAGACAGAGCTCATCGTCCATGGGACTTCAGTTGTTCTCTGGTGTTCCTATTTGGAGTCTGGATGATTCTCCATGTACTTGGGCTGTGAGCATTCAGAAACTTGTTACTTTTGTTAGGCACAGTGTTGATGCTTAATAAATAAAGGTTTGATTGATTCCTGAAAAATACTGTTATTTCTGGGGCAGATGCTTTGGAATCAGCAGGAGCTCTTATAGACAACTTCCCTGGCCTCTCTCTCTCTCTGCAGTGGCTCAGTGCGGGAGATGTCAGGTCCTCTTTCCTTAAGTATATCCTGGGCTAAATGTTCTGCTTGTGTTCAAGGTAGAGTTGTGTCATCCATGTTTGGGAGTCCATATCATGCTTCTGTGGGACCGGGAATTGGGTATTCAACAGGATAGCATCTGGTACACATCACATACAGGCCCTGTGAGGGAGAGGCAGCCTCAGGCCAGGACAAATCTGAAGGCCTTGAATATCATTTCCCTCACCCAGGGCAGGGATTGTTAATCAGTCTCAATATTCTGTCCGCTGATCTTTCGGGTGCTTTCAGCTCTTTCTCAACAGAAAGTATTCTGGTTGGCTGAACAAAAACAAAAGCAAAAGCTTTTTTGTCAATCAGGGAATAGACAGATGTTGGATTTAGGAGCTGGGGTGTTTGGGGGACTTCAGTGATATGTGTTTGGCTGCTCAAAATGATCAAAAGATATACTTCCAGGATTCTGGCATGCCGCAGGGTTGGCTCCCAGGCTAGCCCGAGAACCTTGAACAAATCTTGAGAAGATATATTGTCTTCCAAATATCTTGTTAATGGGTTGGTTCTATTGGTTAAAGATAAATAACACTGATTTTTATACCTTGAAAAATTAGCCCTGGAATTACTCATAGGAAAAAAAGTTTTTTCTGAGAGTCTAATATTTAAGGATATTGGAAAACATCACCTGTGTCAAGAAGATTGAAAGCTGCAGAATGGTTGGATAAAATACAATAAGAGAAAACTTACACCGTGCAGACAGAAACTTAATTTAAGTTCCTAAGCTCTTTACCATAGATTGTGTATAGCCTTTCAATTACAGAATTATGTGTTGCTGGTGAGTTCTTATAAAATTCAAAGTTGATAGGCATAATTAGCTAAATCAGGAACGAGTTCCTAAATGTTTTTCTATAAATTACAGAATTCTATAAATTAAGGAATTTAAATAAACATTTTTCATCCCTTCCTTTTTTTTCCCCTTTTGCTGTTTGTTTCTTTTTAAAAGCAAGTGTTAGGTTTGTGGAAATTTGGTAGTGCTAATGCTTGATTAACTGGAAGGGCTCAGAAATATTTGTAAGTAGACATGATGGAGAACCAAATAAATGGAGAATAAAATAACTACAAATGATTCTTCTCTTGGCATGAGCAGATGCCCTCTTACCCTAAACAAGATAGACTCTGCCTCTTCTGAGGAACTTCAAGGTGCTGACCAGCAGATACATTTAAGACACCATGTGACAAAGACCTCTCTCGTGATAGGTAATCCATAACACATACTAAATGTTTCTTGGTGTGCAATGAAGACTAAAGCAGCTTTGCGCATAGTCACACTTCAGCAATGACCACCATAGCCCCTTCTGTCTCTCCGATGTTCCAAGCTAAATAAGTCCCCTCTGCCACAGAGGTCTTCCCTGGTACCACCATAGCTCAAAATGAACTCAGTGAGGGAACTTATTCTTGGTGTTAGTTGTCTGTCATTTTTCGTATTTCATGCCAGTCTTATCCCAATTTACATTAAAATCGTATTTTAAGTCCTCTTAGGAAAATGGTAGCATGCAGTTTTCTTTTTCTTTTTTCTTTCTTTGTTTCTTTCTTTCTTTCTTTTTTTTTTTTTTTTTTTTTTGGAGACAGAGTCTCTCTCTGTAGTCCAGGCTGGAGCACAGTGGTGCGATCTCGCTCACTGCTACCTCTGCCTCCTGGGTCTCGGTTCAAGCAATTCTCCTGCCTCAGCCTCCCGAGTAGCTGGGACTACAGGCACGTGATGCCATGCCCAGCTAATTTTTGTGTTTTTAGTAGAGATGGGGTTTCACCATGTTGGCCAGGCTGGTCTCGAACTCCTGACCTCAAGCGATCCACCTGCCTCGACCTCCCAAAGTGCTGGGATTACAGGTGTGAGCCACCAAGCCCGGCTGATAGCATTCAGTTTTCAAATGATTTCCTGGTATGTCATCTCATTTTGTAGTCAAAGAACATAAGAATTGGAAGTAACTTTTGCGGGCACCTAGACAAGCATCCTTAGTGTAAGAACATCGCCTCTACAACCTTTCAAACGGGCCATTCAACTTCCCTCAGACACCTTCACTGATGTGCAGTTCACTCCTCAACTAAGGCCACTTTGAACTGCCCTAACTGTTAGAAAGCACTTCCTTCTGTTGAACTGAAATCTGTCTGCCTTAAACTTCTACCTATTAAATTTAAATTTGTCCTCTGGGGCTTGGCTGTTATGTTTGATTCTTTTCCCACAGAAGAGTCTTTTAATATTTTAAGAAAATGATTGCAAATCACCCAAGTCTTCTCTTTCAGGGACAAAATATCTTTTATTTCTTCCAGTCATCAGAGTGACTTTAAGCACTTTTGCCATCCTTATTGTTTTTCTTCAGCTTCATTAAGTCACTCCTTCAATGAATATCTACTTTGCTCCTGCTGTGTGCCTGGCACTGATCTAGGCACTGAACGTACAAGAAAGGTTCTATAAGTAGTGGAAACAAGACAAAATCTCTATGCTCCCGGATCTCACATCACAGAGGTGGGGTTGGAGCATAAATGAAGGATTTAGACCCTTGGCACATGCCATCCAGGATGTTCTAGACATGTCTGCCAAAGTATTGATGGGCCCGTTTTCTAACACCTCTATTCATCGCATTGGTACTTCCCTATCACTATATTTCTAGAAGCACCATTTGTGCTTATGTTATCTTTTTTTGGTAGATGTGTGCTCTTTTTGAACAATATTGAGTTTGCTCTCAACCACAAGCAAAAACCCAGTATCTTCTGTCATTCAGACTGATGTTCAGTTATATTTTGTCCATGCTGTTGTTAGTGCTAATCCAGCCCTCTCTGTTTGTCTTAGTCAGTTCCAGCTGCTGTAACAAAATACTGTAGACTGGGTGGTTTATAGACAACAAATATTTATTTTTCACAATTCTGGAGGCTGGGAAATCCAAGATCAGGCTGCCAGCAGATCCAGTGTCTGGTGAGGGCCCAATGTCTGGTTCATAGATGACCATCTTTTTGCTATGTCATCATGTGGTAGAAAGGTTACAAGGGAGCTCTCTGGGGTCTGTTTTATAAGAGCACTAATCTCATTTATGAGGTTACCACCCTCATGACTTACTTACCTCCCAAAAGTCCCACCCCCTAATACTGTCACTTTGGGAATCATGATTTCAACATATACTTTTTATAAGGATACAACATTCAGACCATCACACCCACTGTATAAGTCTTTATTCTTTATTCTTGCTAAATTTCATCTTACTTGTTTCAGCTCATCTTTCAGCCTGCCCAGATCTTCCTGGGTCTCCATGCCATTAGCTATTCCTCATAGCTTTGTGCCACTTATACATCTGATTGACCACGTGAGTTCACTGTGCCCAGGCCCAGATAGGACAGGGGTATTCTGAGGGCAATGCTTCGAGTCCTCCTCATGGAGCTGTCCTTTCCAGTGGGTCCTGCTTGGTTCATCAGCGCTGTTTTTGCCAGCCTCATTCAGCCTGTTATGAGTTCAATGAACTGTTACTCAACCCTGTTTTACCAGTATGTTTTCAAAGCTAAAGCAAAATATCCTGTCAAGTTCCTTTCTGAATAATATATATTGCCTTAATATAGCCCTCATTTGACAGTTTAGAGACCATATTTAAAGAGGAAATGAGGCTAGTCTGGCATGAGGTGTGGTCGGTGAGCATTCACAGTGGCTCATTGTTCACCACTTTTCTCTGTAAGGACTTAAAACTCATCCAATTACTGACTGGTTAAAGCTCATACTTCCCAGCTGGGCACAGTGGCTCATGCCTGCAATCCTAGCACTTTGGGACGCCAAGGCAGGTGGATTGCTTGAGCTCAGGAGTTCAAGACTAGCCAGGGAAACACGGCGAAACCCTGTCTCTACTAAAATACAAAAAATTAGCTGGGCATGGCAGTGTGTGCCTGTAGTCCCAGCTACTAGGGAGGCTGAGGCAGGAGAATTGCTAGAACCTGGGAGGTGGAGGTTGCAGTGAGCCAAGGTTGCGCCACTGCACTCCAGCTTGGGTGACAGAATGAGACTCTGTCAAAAAAAAAAAGGCTCAAACTTTCCAGCATAGACTGTAGGTTCTTCATAATCTGTCCGCAAGCTATAGACCAGCTTCATTTCCATCCTCCAATCCCCAAATGTTACTTCTTCTCTTCAAAGTTAGCCATGCCAAAGTTCTGCAATCCATCAAACCTTTGCCTTTATTCATGCTTCTGTGATTTGGCATGTGTTATTCCACCTACCTGAAATGCTGCTGTGCTCTTCCTCCTTATAGTCCATCTGGAAGATCCCTCATCAACTTTTAAAGACCCTGCGAAAATGTCCCCTTTTCATGGAAAATGTACTTTCCTAACACTTTGTATGCACATGCACTTAACACATTGCACTACAGTGATTTATACATCTGTCTCCCCTACCTGCCTCTGGCATGGGAAAGGTCCATTCATTCATCATCAAAGACTACCATGATGCTTGGTGTGGTGCAGGAGCTCAGTAAACATTTGTTGAATTCTATTATAAAATTTTCCTGTGGATGGGTTCTGGGCACCAGTCCAGTTTGTGCATCTATGTTCTCCATCATTTCAGGCAAATTGGCTCTATTTTGCTATCTTTTTTTCTCCACCATGCTTTAAAAATTGCTAAGGATTTCATTTCCAAACTCTCTCAGTGCCAATGGCTGGGACTGCTCTGATTCTGGTGATGAACACCATCGAGTACCCTTTTACTATTTCTTCCCTTATTTGGGGTCTCAGTTGCCTCTTAGAGAGTTGCCTCTTCTCACATAATGTGAGGAACACCATATCTCAATCTAAAGACTAGGGTTTTAAGTCCTGGCTCTAATTCTGTCTCGATGTGTAACCTGGAGAAAGTAAATTCACTTCACCAAAGCCCAATTTCTTCATTTGAATTTGAGGGTAATCTCCTTCATTTTTATTATTTTATTATTCTAATTATGCCTTCGATCATCTTCAATCTAGACTGTTCTTCTTGGCTAGGAACTTGGAAACCAAATAAGAGATGAGTTCCTCTGTGGTTTTTCACCTTCAGGGAAATGACTCTTGTCGTCCGGCTGCTGGAGCTCTGCTCCCATAATCTGCATGGTAAGAGCCTTAGGTATGACCTGTTCTTGCTATGCCTTGCCCTCCTATGGGGACACTGCCTCTGTCATCTCTTACAGTGTCATTCAGATCCAATCACCTGGCCTGTTTCTATACTCTGGACACCACACACTACTTGCTGGATGGACTGTTTTCCATCATTGTAGCTACAGCTGCTCCCAATATCTGCTCCACAGAATTGGTGGTTAATTTCTAGGCCACTGCATCTCTTGATATGGGCAATATGACTACTGCCAGACCATCTTTCCAAATATTTAATTTGCCTTGGAATAAAAAGATTTTCACAGCAGAGCCAGACAAGGCAGATAATACACATTTTGTTTTATGGCTAAGGAAACTGAGGCTTAAAATGATCAAACTACTTGCCTGGTACTACCTCGATTTTAAGCAGTGGAGACAGGCTAAAGCTAGACATTTTGACACTTTCTCTAGTGGTGTTCCGTCATATCAAAAGGGCAGGAACAGTCTCAACATTTTTGGTATTCCTTCACAAACATTATACCACATCTCATTCGTAATATGTATTCAATTAGGCCAGGCGCAGTGGCTCACGCCTGTAATCACAGCACTTTGGGAGGCTGAGGTGGGCAGATCACCTGAGGTTGGGAGTTCGAGGCCAGCCTGACCAACATGGAGAAACCCCATCTCCACAAAAAATACAAAATTAGCCGGCGTGGTGGCGCATGCCTATAATCCCAGCTACTCAGGAGGCTGAGGCAGGAGAACTGCTTGAACCTGGGAGGCAGAGGTTGCAGTGAGCCAAGATCACACCATTGCACCCAGCCTGGGCAACAAGAGCAAAACTCTGTCTCAAAATAAACAAATAAATAAACAAACAAATAAATAAATAATGCATAATTAATTTGCCAGTTAATTAAAAAGTATATGACATTTTAAAATTGGGCAATTTTGGAAATACTTGATCAGAATTTAAACATGTCAACTGGAAGGAGAGAGGAATGAACTCATGATAAAGACAAATCTTAGTTTTTACTTTTTTTTTTCTTTATCAACTCTCTGACTTTAACATGGAATTTCTAATTAGAAGAAAAATGGCCACGAAATGGACAAAAGGATAGTAAAAGTGAAGAATAATTCATTAATGAGGATATTGTGCTGTAAATAATTGAGAGTTGATTACAAAAAAGAAGATATTTCTTTAAAACTTGTCATTTGGGGTAAGATTTCCCAAACTATTGTGCTTTTCTTCATGCTGCTTATATCAATCTTAACTCAATTATGTCATACAATTCCAATGTAGTATTGTGAACAACATAATCCCTTTAACATTGTTCTCCTCTCTGTACTTGCCCCTGTGTCACTTAGAATTCTTTCACACAATAAAAGCCTCAAATTAATAAAGTGCTTCTCTTAGAAAATCAAAATGCTTTCTCCACGTTACCATTTAATTACGTCTCAAAGCATTCCTCTGTGAGGTGGGTGTGTGTTAGGAAGAGGAATTAGTCTTTCCCATTATGACACACAGGAAACAGCTTGGAAGAGCAGATCATTTCCATCCACAGGTAACTTGATGCTAGTTCAGTTCGGTTCAAGGTTGTTGCCTGGGTTCTTCCAGTATACCCGGTTTTCAAACAGAATCTTGCTAATGGACTCAATCACCCAGTAAATCAGCACATAATTACTGGATACCTGCTATATATTAGACTCTGTTCTAGACATTGAGGATAGAGCAGTGTGAACAGAAGAAGAAAAATCTCTGACCTTATGGAACTCAAATTTTTCTAGGAGGAGACAGACATCAAGCATAGTAGATACATTGTACAGTGTGTTAGAAGGAGATAAATGCTCTGAATGGCAAGTAAATCAGTGTAAGGAGAGAGCGGAGTGCAGGGAAGGTACATGGTTTTCTGTAAGGTGGATAGAGTAGCCCTCACTGAGAGGACGCCATTGCAGTAAAGCAAGAGCATCCAAAGCAGGGGGATCGGCCAGTGCCAATGCTTGGAGGCGGCAGCATGCTCGGAGTGTTTACAGAACCCAGGAGGGCAGTGTGGCTGGAACAGAGTAAATAAGACGGAAAGGGGCACAAATTGAGATCAGATGTGGCAGCAGAATGTTCCAGAAGGGCCTCTTTGGCATTTTAAAGACGTCTTGCCCTTTATGCAACGTGGGGTGTTTTGGAGGATTTTAAGTAGAGCAGGGCCGTGATCACTCTGGCGGCCATGTTGAGAACAGACATAGGTGGGAAGGGATGCAAACAGAGACCGGTTAGAAGGTCACTGCCTTCAACCAAGAGAGATTCAACGGTGCCTCCAAGCAGGGCGGAAGCAGAGGAGATGTCGAGCAGTGACCAGATTCTGGATACAGTTTTTAGGCAGACCCAGTGGGACTCACTGATGGAACTGCATGTGAGCGGTGAGAGAAAGGAAGGACTCTTATCTTCTGAGTGAGACTGGGAGCTCCTTGAGGACAAAAGTCACCTGTTATATTTCTTTATGATCTTTATAGAAACCTAAGAAGGCTTCATACACAATAAATACATGACTAAGTTTTTGTTAAATGGAAAAAGGAGGGAAAAAGCAAGTCTGTATCAATAGACTTGGGGTTCCTATGCCCACAATGATTTGCAAAAATAGACGCTGTTTCCTGTATTTCCAAAAAATCTTAAAAATTGACTATTTCCCCCAAGGTAACGCTACTGAAGCTAAAAAAAAATCTTTAAATGTCTTTGTTTGGGCTGGAATTCATTACCTTGATGAGGTAACAGGTCTTTTATCTGCTATTTAGAAGTTCTGCCTGGCATGTAAAATGGATGTATTATTACCATTTAATTTGTTTGACGAAAATATTAATAAAATATAGAGCTTACAAGAAAAATAGCAAAATGCTTTGGATATAATGATTGGGAATCACATATTCACATGGTTTTTAAAGAAAGAACCCCCCCCCAAAAAAAAACCACTCCGCAATATCTATACTTTCTTTTTTATTCTTGTTTACAACATAAAGTTCTCCATTGTCTAGAAAGAAAGCACAAAAGAGAACATGTTAAATCTTATGATGGGTTTTTGGAGATGATCTAGTCTAATTCACTAAGTTTATATTTGAAAAATATCAGTCGTAGAAACGTTAAGGTGATAGACATAATTTTGTTTCCAATACACCGTAACACAAATTCTGAGTTGTCAAATGAGGCCTAACAAATAACAGTAGAAGAATTGTGAAATATGTTATTTCTTGAATCTTCCTTTTTGATATTTGCTTGGCAATAGTAATTAGCCACAAACAATCTTGAGTCATAACTGTCCAGAGAGCACGGTGAGAGGTAGGTGTGTGGAAGGATGGCAGATGAGGGAGAAAATAGAATGAGAGGCACCTTGATGGGAGAACTCTAGCTTTTTTAAACTCATACTGTTGCTAGGAGGCATTTGTGCATAATTTTTCACAGGGCTTTACAGTCACACACCGTCATATTTGAGTCAAAACTCTGATATTTAGAAGGTGTGTGACCATGGCCAAGTTTCCTAACTAGGACATTGGTGTCTTTACATACCTTATAGGGTAAGTTTTGTCAGCTATGGTAAGACTATTTTTAATGTGGTTAGAGATAGCAGGAATTCAATACATGATATTTTTATTACTAGTAATTTTCCTAATGGGTTTCAGCATTTCTTGCCTTTGTGTTTGAATAGAAACTCCTTCACCCTTCATATACTAGATATCCTGCTAGTCTTTGAAGAGCCCGGTTTGAATGTCAATCTCTCCTTCAGTAGTTCATACACTGTCATTCAGTTTTTCACTTACATGCAGCTATTTGTTTCAAGATCTTATCTACCTAAGTTGGATTTCTTGTGGAATAGTGAAAAGAACCCAGAAGTCTTGGATTTGAGCTCGGCCAGCCACTCTTTCATGAAAGTGGAACCCTTATGAATATAATGGAGTGAGGGATCTATTATAAGAACTTACACAATTGTTGAGAAAGTTATTTTCCAGAAGAAGGAATTCACAGATCTGAGAAAAGTCACTATTGGGTTTCATGAGGTCCTCATGTGGATAGGCAAGTCAGAGCTGCCGGGGGAATCTGGGAGGCCCACCACATCCAGGAGGGGGGCCCTGAAAGAAAGCTGGAAGAATACTCAGTGAAAAGCTTTTGTCTTTGCCTGGCTACTGCCTCTTTGGATCCATGGGAAGGCCCTTGTGATGGGTGTGTTGATCAGCTGTGCTGGAAATTTGGAAGATCTGGGTATGAAGTGGGGGAGGGCCAGGACATGCTAGAACCCTCCAGGTCTCCGCATGTGTTGTCACAGCAAACTACAAAGATCTTGAGAGAGGAATAGATACTGTTTCACTCTGCTTCCCAAATCTTGCACGAATTCCTCTTTAGGCCAACTGTACTCACATGCATACAGGCAAGAGGAACCTGAGAAACACTGTTCCAGCTAATGAAGTCCATAGAGTACAAACCAGCACTGCCACTTCTTGGCTATGTTGGTTGTATTGGGAAGTTGACCCAACCTTTCTGATCCTCTCCTTCCGTATTATTGTATTGATGTAAATAAGATAACTATTATAACTACCTCTATAGGGTGATTAGTAAGAAATAAGATAATGCAAAAAAAAATCCATTACAAAATACATAGCTGGATGCGGTGGCTCATGCCTGTAATCCCAGCACTTTGGGAGGCCAAGGTGAATGAATCACCTGGGGTCAGAAGTTCGAGACCAGCCTGGCAAACATCTCTACTAAAAATACAAAAATTGGCCAGGCCTGGTGGCGCATGTCTGTAATCCCAGCTACTCAGGAAGCTGGGGCAGGAGAATCACTTGAACCTGGGAGGCAGAGGATGCAGTGAGCAGAGATCACACCACTACCCTCCAGCCTGGGTGAGAGAGCAAGACTTCATCTCAAAAAAAAAAAAAAAAATTACAAAATACAGAAGAACTTATCAGATTACTGTTACTAGATACATCCATTCATTTCATTAATGTATGTTTATTGTGCATCTACTATGCACCAGCAACTATACTATGCCTAGGATCCAAGGCAGTCACAATATCCTTGCTATCTTTAAGCTGAATCAGACATAATTAGATATTCAAGTGGAGATGTAAAGCGAGCATTTGACAGACTGGATTTCAGGGGATAGGCCCTGGTTTAAAACATACATTTGGAAGTTATTAGTGTTTAATAATGAAACACTAAAATGTATGAGCCTGAATTAGGTCACTTTAGGTAAAATGCATGTAAATTGAGAGGAGAAGAGGTTTAATGTCTAAGATCTGAGACGCTTCAGAATTTGGGGGTCAAAAAGATAAAGAGGAACAAGCAATGAGGGTGAGAAAAAGCAGCCAGTAAGGCAGAAAGAGAAATAATAGAGAATGGTGTCCAGGTTAATTTATGCTGAAAGATCAATTCATATGACAATTGAGAATTGACCATCAGCTTAGCACCATGGAGGTCATTTGCCAAAATGGAACAGGTTCAACATGTAATACAAAGAAAGATTTTGGCATAAAGGGAAGCAGGAAAATAGGGTGGCAATAAGTGGGAAGGGCATCAAGAGATATTATATATATATGTTTATGTGTGTGTATAATTTATATATATATAAGTTAAAGAGAGCCAATTATATATATATATATAGTGTGTGTGTGTGTATATATATATATATAGGCTCTCTCTATATAGAGAGCTTGGGTGTAGCTTCCTATGAAGATGGAACCTTTACCCAGAGATGCAAACGAGGAGGAAGACTGCTTCCTTCAGGCGGTTCTCTCTTAAGAGGAAAATGTTCAAACTGAGTGAGCGTGCCCAGTTGTATCTGCAAATGTATTAATCCAAGTCACGCAAGTCACATCAACTTCTCAGGAGCAGACTGAGCAAAAGGGAAGAGAGAGGGGTGAAAGGAGGGATAAGTAGATTTCAGCGAGAGCAAGAACGTTAAAGAAATATTTCAAGAAGTCAAAAACGAAGACAATTTTGCTGAAGAAGATTCTAAGTTCCAGAGGCTACAGTGGAAAGATGTGGGGAGTTGGAGTGGGAGACAGGTCAGACTAGAGTGTATGTAGTTTGAGACAACGATATTTCTCCTGTAGTGCTTGGAACAGGGGCTAGGTTAGATAAATATTTGTTCCTTGAGAGAAACCTGACAAGACCTGCATGGGGCTGGGGTAATACATTGGTCCACATGGACCCCTGTTTGAGTACAAATGTTCATCTCCAGTTCTACTCTGCTTACACCAAGGGGTCAGGAAAGGCTGACCTTGATTATCTTCTCCTTCTGTCTCTCCCTCTCCTCCACACCTGGCCCAGCAGAGGAAGGAGAACTAGATTTACAGCTGACCTTGATTACCTTCTCCCTCCGTCCCTCCCTCTCCTCCACAGCTGGCCCAGCAGAGGAAGGAAAACTAGATTGACAGCTGCCCAGCCCTTCTCCTGAAAGTCAGAGGCGCAGGTTGCTTTACTACCACTGAGGCAAAAGTGATTTGTCTCCTTCATGTCCTTCTAATCCTTACAGAAGAATTTGTGGCAGCAATACGAAGACTATAGCTAGGAGGATCAGCACCTCGGAACCTCTTTGAAACTTGCTAGAGGATGAGGGCAGTGGGCAAGAGGAAAGTTCCTCTGAGCACCTTCTGTGAAAAGGAGAAGCCAGGCCTTGGGGATGTTCCTTCAGTTTCACAAGTGGCAAGATTTTCACCTCCGGTTGGCAGCTTTCAAATCGTTTCCCATTTCTCCAACTTAGGAAGAAGCTGTGAAAGCCGCAGGCAAACGGGGATGAATGATTCATTTGGTCCTGGCTATTTCCTTCACTCCTAGGATGTCTCAATATCTCTCTACTCTGTTTATTTGAGAATAATAATAATGATAATAATAATAATAATAATAAATCATCTGCTTCCCTGGGACTTTCAGCGGAGTCGTTAGGCACGTGATGAAACCTTGGGTTGCACGGGGCTCCATTCATCCATTCATCCGTCCGTCCATCCGTCCAACCATTCACTAGACCACCCACCCACCTACCACCCACCCACCCATCCATCGCAAAGCCTTTCTCCCTTTCCGGCTTACACTGGGCGTTAAACTCCGGTCTCTCCAGGCCTCTGGCGCACGTACACACCAGAATTTCTTTTGAGATTTTCCAACACCATTCTTTTCTTTTCTTTCT
>NW_012117377.1:3182171-3212861 GCF_000951035.1 Colobus angolensis palliatus | reverse complement strand
GCTGCCCGGCTCCGGCGGCCGCCGCGGCGCGGGGCACAGGCTCGTCTGCCATTTGCTGCTGCTGTGAGAGCGAGCAAGGGGAGCTGGGCTTGCCTGTTTTCTCCTCTTTGGCTGGTTGCTCTGGAGGCTTCTGCAGTTAGACTTTTACCCACAGTGACCCGGGTAAAATGGCCTGAAGGCTTGACCTCCCACTAGTTCTTGTTGCCGGGACATGTTGTGTGTCTTCTTGCAAAAAAAATGAGGCAGGATTACCTCCGGACTTTCGAAGCGAAGTGGGGAGAAAGGAGAGCAGCCGGTGGCTGGCAGCGCAGGCAGGTGAAAGTAGGCGAAGCATATACTCTGACTCTGTGTGGGAGACCCGGGGGAACAGAGAGGAAACCATGTGCAGGAGAATGACAGCGGGAATGGGCCTCTCTGATGCGCTGCAGGTGGGGACACTAGATAGATACCTGGGAGAAAGTGTGCTACCCCCCAACCCGCTCCCGCCCCCCAGGTGTTGCCTTTCCACCCTTTGGGGAAAGCATCACTAAGTGCAGGTGCAAGTATTGGGAGAGAGGAGAACTCTGTCCTAGGGAAATGCTACCGATGAGTTTTTAGGGTGAGCATCAAACACTTCTCAAAATGAGTATCCAGAAAATGAAGTCAGCTCAAACGATAACCAAATGGCTATTTCTACCTGGAAGATTGTAATTTCTTATAATTCCTTGAGAGTATTATAGGTGTCAACTAATTTTTTAAAAATTCCATGTCCTGTGTCACTTTCTCCAGCCAGCCCCAGTTTGTAAGAACGCGCCGTGTGGGGTGGGTGTTGTGAATGATGACGATGAAACAGGGGAGTCCCCTAAGCACCGCCACTGGGATCTCACTGAAGTCTCTCTAACCCTTTGCAGGGCACACTGATAATTCTCGTATCTGAGAGTGGACCAAGTTTTGAGCGACATGGCCCAGGGGAATAATTACGGGCAGACCAGCAACGGGGTGGCAGATGAATCACCTAACATGCTGGTGTACAGAAAGGTAAGAATGTCTTCAGCTTCTTGGAAAACGGGAAACTTCTGGCTTTCTCGATGTTTTTCCCCTTCTAGATCAGAGTATATATCAACTTTGTGGCCTTGTAGATTCCCCAAATCATCAGTGATTACGTACTGTACACGTGAAAGAGATCTAACATTCTCCAATGATGCATACGTGGAGAAACACGTTGAAGTGAATGAGGCCTCCTCCCATGTTCCCTACTGGTTTTGCATAGATTATTCTGTCATGAGCAATAACAGCAAATTTGGGCATTCCAGATACTTTGGTTGTTATACACATGATTTAGTAGCATCCATAATAATTTTAGAAGCTTTTTCTATACTCAGCTCTAAACATTTAGGTTATAATAATTGCATAAGTGTATCACATTTTAGAAATAAAAATAGACCACTTTGCAGTTTTGTGGCAAGAGAGAGAATGTGTCTGTGTAAATGTATGTGGTTTAATAATTTTGTTCTTGACTAGTCAATTCTAGTCTTTTTTTGTCTTAGCCTAAATTATTTTTTACTTTCTGTTACTTTTATGATTGGGGATATTCATGGGTATTTATATTCTAGTGCCATATACCTATTAAATCATTAAATAATATTTATCTTGCAGAGTTACTTTTTTTTTTTTTTTTTTTGGCCACAAATAGGTTTGGCAGCCTTATACATTTAATAGCAATGCTACCGGCAACAAACTTTTAGACATTGAACAACCATAATAAAGATGCATTTAAACATTGCATGTGCTGTCGAGTGGTTGCTTAGGCAACTTCACTCTGGTTATCAACAATCTTACTAAAATTAAAGATGCAGTATTCTTCTGCACCAATCATTTTTATTGCATTTTATAAATGATTTTTTAAAGTATATTATCTGGAGTGCTTATTGAGCAATATTTCTTTGGTTAACACTCACATGGTAAAAGGGAAGTCATACTTTGAAACACCCCAAAATTGTTAAAGGTTTTAATTTGAGAGAAGCCCATTGAAGAGTTCAAGATGTTTGCATTTATCTCTTTTTCAGTAAGAGGATCAGAACTGATTATGAATAAAGATGAAAGACTATGTCCCACTTTAACCTGCACTAAATCAAAACTTTTCATCCATGTAGCCCAGAATCATTAAAAGGTAGTGATGAATATGTGTTTGAGGGAATATTGCTATGGCTTTAACGGAAAGATGCACAGGCGTCCTGGTACAATGCTAGCTGTTTTATTCTCTAGCCTTGGTGAACAGTACTATATTGTGTACTTATGAATGCATTTACATGTGTGTGAGATAAAACGGTATGATGGGAAAGAGAAATCAGAACCTAGTTGTCTATGTTAGTCTCAAAGCTTTCCAAGTGCATAAATCAGGAAAATAATCCACTTGAGTTTAAATTACTAGTATTGTATTTTTAAGTTATTTGAATTAACTGGATACTTGTCTATTCTATTTAGAGTTGGTTTTGAGAAGAAATCTTTTGGGGGGAGTTGGGTGGTTTTAAATGTCATAATATTTTGTATTTTTGGTAAGACTCTGAATATTGTAATATGCAAGCTGTGAGAATTTTGAATTCTATCTTATGGGTGTATACAATGTGAAGAGTTAGACTTTTGGTTGGAAAAATATAGTAGTAAGCTATTTCCGTTAGACTAAACAATTGTATTCCCTATCTGTTTCCCTTTAAAAAATTAAGGACTGAGTAGATTGGACACCTAATAGTTATCTTCATTAGAAATAAACTAAATGTGCAGCAATCCATGTGTGTCAGTCAGTTATTTTGAGAACAAATAAAATAAGAAGACAGGGCTTTTAGAAATAGTTATTTGACTGTTTAGTGTATCTGAGCCTCATATTGGTAATTTTGGGTTTACTCTATACTGTGTTGTATAGCATCAAATCGCCACTGATTTTGCTTTTAAGTTAACAGACTGTAATGATTTCAGGAAGAGAATGTACTACCTCGTTTTTTAAAAGCATGATTATTTTGTTGATAAAGCTTAGAACTGCTTGTGCTACTCATTTTTCCCTTCTTTTATTAGCTCTTTGCTTAGGATTAGTGACCACATATAACTTACTTTTCAAAGAAAGATTTTCCTGATAAATCATTATTGGAAAAAATAACTCCTTTCAGTAAATTTTACTCTTAATGCTTACCTATGGATTGTCTGTCTATTCTTATATTCTCTGAGCATTTGTTTTTTGTTTTTCTTTGTGATAGAAATAACAATATATAAATAATATCAGATAATGTGTAAAGAGACACAGTGTCCTTGCTTGTCATTTGCTAGTTATCAGGTCAAACTGTCTATATCTGTGTGTAGACGTAGATCAGGACATCACATATTTCATGTGTCCATTATGCTTCTATTTTTTCTGTCTTACATGGGCTTTCCATTCAATATCTTCTCAGTAGAGGCCAAATTTCAATGTGAAGAACAACAAAATAATTGGAGAGGGGTGTTGGTTGAATATGTGTGTTAGGATATTTCAACTGCTCCGCCTTCATAAAAGAATAAACACTAGATTACAATGCTTATTAATCAGGAAGTCCATCGAAGACTTAGAAAAAAACCAGTTCCAATAGGACATTGCTTAGTAACAGTGGAGAGAAAGGATAGAGAAATTGCTGTTCTATCGACTCATGCCCATTTTCCCTTCTACTTCACTATTGAAGCATCATTCTTGAAAGTGTGTTCGGAACTGGGAGCATTCGTGGTGTCTTGCCTCCTCATGACACCTCCTGTTTACTTATTGCGTACGGCTCTGAGGATTTACACACACTCAAGATATGTATGTGCTGTTTCCGTTTTATCTTCATAGGCTATTGGTTTCCAAAGTGGAAAACACAGAAAAGCTGGGATGTGTAAATTTCTTGTGTTTGTTTGATGTCTCTCTCGTTATCGCTATCCTCGTACAAATTACAGGAGTTCCTCCAAATCACGGAAACCTTCCAGGGATCTGTTTTCCATGGAGAAGTCCATAGGAATCTTATGGAAAAAATGTACAGTGGATAAAACTCTGACTGTTAAGGTAGAGTGGATGTCACCCTTTTGAAGGGCACAGGTGATAGTGATGCTGCTTCATGATCCGAATTAGGGTTGCTACTTGCAAGTCAGTCTTGGATGTTGGCTGGTGGGTTTTTGGCATCATACAGGGAGTCTCAATAGAGTTCATTTGATGTCAGAGACACAGTCTAAAAATCCGTATAGGCAAAGTATTTGCCTTCTCAGTTCTTCTATTTAGAGGGCTGTCTTTTTCATAAGCAGGTGATTAAATTACAATGGTTGTTGTTTTATGTACTTGAGGACGTCTCATTTAAAAGCACATACAATCTTGCGGCTTGACTGCTTTTATTCCTGGCACTTTTTAGGCCTCCTTCAGACAGGCCCCTAACTAGATTAGAACTAGAAGTCATCAACTGCCTTGGGAAAAAGAGACCCAACTAGCTCCAAGAGGTGTTGGATTCAAATCAGCTTCTTGAAGAATCTGTAGAGGTGATAAGTCAGAACTCAGTGTTATTTGGTGTTGATGGATCTTAAACAATACCCCCACTTTTGGTCGGCTTTGGACAAAACTCTCCTTTGTGGGGGCAGCACTGGCCGTAAAGAACAACTGAGTACAAGGAGAGACTTCAAATTTGGTGTCTGGCCAGCATGCTGTCCACTAGACAGTATACATCACTTTCAGTCCAGCAGCTGACATTCCTGCATTTGAAAAACAAAATTTCTAGGGCACCTTGGAGCCAGAGCTTCAAATTGGCTGGAATGCTGGCTTCTCACTCGCAAGACTCCTCAAAATGCCCAATAATTTCTGATATTATTGAAGCAATCATTTATGCTCAAGCTCTCAGAAAAGAAAATGAAAATGTTTTCCTCATTCATTATCTTACTGCAGTAAACATGGTTTTGGAAATAGCAAACTTACCAAGTTCACTGTTCCTCCCCCATCTCCTTCTTCCCCTCACCTTTCTCCTACTCCCATTCTCTTCTCCATTCTCCTCTCCTGTCTCTTCATCCCTATATAGTCGCTTGTTTTGCATTTCTTTGTTTTTATTTTTTTCTTTTCAAACCTGACTTAAAGTTGAAGACATAATTTGCGCTGTTTATTTAGTCGTAAAGGAGGAAACAATGCCTTTTGGAGAAGAGAAGAGATGACAGCCTTGTTACCTGTGAAGCTGAGGTACCTGAATAAATCTTTCAAATATGGTATCATATGGTGGTAGTGGCAAAAGGTTATTATTTTAGGGTTAAGGTGGCTCCATTCTGTTTTTTTTTTTTTTAAGTCAGGGTCTTGCTCTGTTGGCCAGGCTGGAGTGCAGTAGTGCAATCATAGCTCACTTTAACCTTGAACTCCTAGGCTCAAGCTATCTTCCCACCTCAGCCTCCTGAGTAGCTGGGACTACAGGTGGGTGCCATGATACTTGGCTAATTTTTTTGTTTTTTTCTAGAGATGGGGTCTCACTATGCTGCCCAGGGTGGTCTTGAACTCTGGGGCTCAAGTGATCTTCCTCCCTCAGCCTCCCATACTGCTGAGATTACAGGCGTGAGCCACAGCACCCAGCCGTGACTGCTCCATTCTTGAAGACCAAGGCGAGACCACTGGCTTTTCTTATATGAAGTCACAGTGAGAGCTATCACCCAACCAGGAAGAGTACTTAAATGCTGATTGACTTGACCTAAGCATTGCCTTTGAAAGCTACTTCTGAAGTCAGCCTGTTCTGTGAGAGGAGACATACTTGCCAGAAAGAGGAGTGACTTGATTTCTTCTTTGGAAGAGACTGGGCCACAGACATTAGTAGTCTCTCAGCGTTGAGCTAGCTGACATTTTCTACATTAACTCAGTGGATTTGTCAGTGCAGTACTGCCCATCTGGTCAACCCTGAGGGTGTCGATATTTCTCGCCTAAGTCCCCATTGTGAAAAATAATCTTTGACTTTTTTTTTTTTTTTTTTGAGATGGGTTCTCATTATATTGGCCAGGCTGGTTTTGAACTCTTGGGCTCAAGTGATCCTCCTGCTTTAGCCTTCTGAGTAGCTGGGATTATAGGCGTGCACCACCGTGCCTAAGTTGATCTTTAATATTTTTGAACCTTAGTAGTCTTAATCCGTCTGAGTTTACTACATGTTAGCAGAGTGAGGAATATGTACAAGGGCCAACAAGACAAAGACCCCCTAGAAAAGGAAGGAATGTGTGTAAAAGATCATTATGAAAGGCATGGTCCTTTTAAGCCCTCAGATTTCTAAATTAAGGGCTCAGATGGGAGGCAGGCACTGAGAGAAGTATCTTGCCATTTTTGAAGAAGTTTTAAATGGAGTGTCTTTTGTAAATCAGATTATTTGAAGGAAACTTTCTGGACCAAGGGATGTTGTCTACCCTAAACATATTCAGACTTATTTTTTCCTCAGTGATACTAATACTGACGTGTGCCCTGAGATAAGATAGGACCGTCATTGATATTTCCATGATGATATTTCTTGATGAGAAGTAGATAGAAGGATTTTATGAGTAATAATTTAATGATGAATTTTGCATAATAATTGAGTTTAGAGCCAGAGAGTCCTCCAGGGTTGAGCTCTGTCCTCACTGGTTGTTGTTTGTCAGTGCTATCTGTGGGATTACGATAAGGATTTGTGGCCTGAATTTTATTTCTTTTATTTCCCACTTCCAATCTCCCTGAATCTAATTGATCAGAGGAAAGTGCAAATGTGCAAAAGAGAAGTCCTCGAGGGATTTTATTACCTTCTAATAGCCTCTGTGGTTCTAGTGAGTGATGGCAAGCGGGGTATTTTTAGGAAGTGTGGGTGACAGAATGTGATCACTGCAGAGAACGTGGAAATATTTTGAATTTGGACAGTTTAGTGACTTTAATGTTAAGTCTCTTGGAAAACAGGATTGTGGAAAACAAGCAGCACAAATAATTGGCCCTTGCTTTCCACTTCATGACGGTGATAAGGAGGCTTATGGATGTGAGGGTTACGCAGGCTTCTATCCTACTAAATATCAACCTAATTATAAAATGATTGTAAATGATAGAGTGGGTGCCCAGTTCCTTAGGAAATAAAGGCCCACTTCTTTCTGCCATTTGCCCACAGCAATGCAAATGTAACTCGGCTTTTTTTTAACACCCTTTTGTCTTGTGTCTAATTAACAGAAGTCTCAGGACATTGGAACACTAACAGACAATCATGAACTCAATTCTAGCTCCATTGAAATTGCCACCTGGTCTCGACTAGAAAATATTTTGGTCGAGTGGCCTATCTAGAAAGATAAATTGTTATTTTGTCTTCTGGAAAAATATATAAGAAATGGCAATTTTATGAAATTGGCTGGGTTCCCAAAAAGTTTGAGAGCCTTCTTATCTTTGATCCTTTCTGGTGATTAACAAGTAAAAGTTTTCTTAAGGAGACAATGGGTGGAAATGGAGGAAGCATGTGTACTAGAATTGGGAAGTCTTGGTTTTAAATCTCAGCTCTGCCACTGTTTAGTTGTGTGGCTGTGGTTTGGTGACCTAACTCCTTTCTCTGCAGTTTTTTTAAATCTATAAAGTGATGAAACATAAAAAATGTTTTAATGTTTTCTTCATAGGGCTGTTTGATGCTAAAATTGGATAGCCTGGGGAAAGTGTCTTGCATAGAACCTAATCTATATTAGGTTTCCAATAAATGACTGCTGGTATAATTAATATTATTATTATCATTATTATCTTATTACTATTATTTAACAAAAACTATTAAACATCCGGTATGTGCCAGGTGGGGTACCGTATGCTACCATATTTTTTGATAAGGAAAGAAAAGTGAATGTTTTCACTACCTCCAGTCATTTTTTTTCTGGTAGAATAAAGAGGGAGATTCTGTAGGATGCATTGGTAATACCATTTTTATGTACTTACAATGTCCTGTCTTATATTGTTTAGCCCTAGGTAGCTAGCTTCCTCTACTCATTAATGGGAAAGTCTTTGGAGTCTTGTCTTATGTATCTTGGAAGTCTGCACAGCTCCTTGGATATTATGCAAGCTATATAAAGCCTTAGAATCCAGGAATTTCAGAGGTGAAAGGAAACTCAGAGTTTATCTACTTTTTCATTTTGCAGATTATGAAATTTAGGATCAGAGAAGTAACACGATTTGCCTCAAGTCACACAGCTTGAATTCAGGTCTTTATTGATTTGTCTTTCTGTGGCCTCTCTTTCTTTCTCTGTCAATACGTTCACTAAGACTTCGTGTTTGTAATTTAATGTCGGTGAATAATCAGCATCCTGGTTGCTTCACGGACATCGTGGATTATACCAGGATGTCTAGTCAACCACTCTAAATAGATTAGATGCCTTTGTCCTCTGACCTGTAGTTTAGCTCTTGGAACCCCAGGAATGATAAGATTGGGAACTTAGTCTGACCTATTCTGGTGGTCGTTCTGTTCATATCTGATCTTAGATGGAAGTCCTAGATTTGATGCCCTATGGCGATGCAATCCAATAGAACTTTCTATCATGACAGAAATGTTCTATGTGCGCACTGCCTACTATAGTAGCCACCCGCCACGTGAGGTAACTGAACACCTGAAATGTGGTGAGTGTTATTGAGGACCTGGATTTTAAATTATATTTACTTTTAATTAATTCAAATTTAACTAAAATTGTCTTGGTGGCTAGTGGCCATTGGATTGGACAGCACAGTGATAGGAAGTAAAGGAGTTTGAACAAATAGCATCAAGTCCAAGAAAAGAGATTAAAAAAATGCTACACTTAGCTTAACAATTGCATACAGTGCTTAAAACAAAGTAGAGCTCAACAAATGATTTTTTTTTTTTTTGAGAGAATACAACAAAAGTTTTAAAGGAAGACCACCGACCATGGCCTCGTAAGGAAATGGTAGATATCATGGTAAATGACACTGAATATTTACTTGGTTTATGACTTTTTTTCTCTTTTTTTGAAACTTTCAGTGGTCTGAAGTGAGTG
Source organism: Colobus angolensis palliatus (assembly GCF_000951035.1). Classification (NCBI taxonomy): domain Eukaryota; kingdom Metazoa; phylum Chordata; class Mammalia; order Primates; family Cercopithecidae; genus Colobus; species Colobus angolensis. The sequence goes on along the minus strand of NW_012117377.1, from coordinate 3,203,894 downwards.
GCTCTCCTAACATCAGATGACATAGGTTGTAAGACAAAGGCCTGCATGTACCATGAATGTACTGTGCAGGGTGTTTATGGGGCCTCAGATGATTTGTTAATGTTGAAAGTATTTCAATTCATCTCTATTTCATAGCATCTCAGAGATGTATCACAGCCACTCCAATTCCTAACAAGACTGAGCAAAAACCAGAAGCTTCTGGGTAAAAGGGATTTAAAGTGTTTAAAACTCTTTCTGAGAATTTTAAATTGAGGTATAAAAGGAATCTATTTTTTATAAGCTCCCTTCTCTTACCTGTGTATCTGAACTTCTAAAGGAGGACGATAGCCCATGCGGAGGTAGTAGTCATGAAGGGTCAAAGGACTCCGAGTCAGAAGAGCTGGATGTGAATTCTGACCCCACCCCTGAGTAGCTACGTAAGCCTGGGCATGTGTCTCAGCCTCCCTAAGTATCCTTGCAAAAGCCATCTTTGCAAAACGCTTCCTGACCAAGTCTTCCTCTGCTTGCTGTGTGTTCCCATGGCTGTAGGTCATTTAGAAGCCCAGCTGACATGATTTTCCCCATTTACTCATTGCTAGAAGATGTCAAGAACAATACAAATCTACATGACCTTCATTGTCCACACAAAGCTCTCCATGTCAGCCAAACTGGTTTCGTAGAAATTTTTTTCTCCAGTACAGAAATCTATGGACATTTTTCGTTGTTAATACTTAAGATGGTGTACGCCAAAGGATTTTGAAGAAAATTTGCTACCACATAGAGAGAACAGATTCACACTAATATGGCTATTAACACATAATTAATATTATTACAATGTTTTTTCTCTTTGAACTTTTCTAGGTGCATTTGCTCTGGAAATCAATGTCATTTGTCACTGGTTCTAAATTTTATATTTGGTATTTTGTTTTTAGGCTTTTGATTGATTGTTAATTACTGAGTGCTTACTTACCATGTGCCAGGTCCATTTTGTATATGACTTGTTTTCTTTAAAATAATCTTCCATATTGGTTATTAGTATTCTATTTTTCTAAAAAAAATAAAAACCAGCTGAAAACCAACTTACGCAGACTGAATGACTTCCCAAGATTAGTGCAGAACTGTTGAGCTATATGAGGCTGGAAACACCTGTTTTTCACTGCAGTGTCTCAAGACCTAGAACAATGGCACAAAATAGGTGTCCTTGAATATTGGTTGCATAGATGCATGAATGAATGAATAAAATAGTGAATGAATGCCTGGTCCAAAGTTCCTACTCTTGCCACTTTACTGTGTTGCTCTCTAGATAAATGAGTGAATGGGCAGGACATTCAGAATTGAAGTCCATTCATTACATATGCATTTGGCTTTGGCTGTGTATGGGGTAGCTATGTATATGGTAAGCATTGACAATAGAGTTTCGGACGGTGCAGACACGTCTGAACCATCACGGAGCTTATTTTACCATGGCAAACACAGATGTCAAGCAACTCATCACAGGGTGATTAATGCCATGAAAGAGGAAGAACTGACTGATATAAGTTATTTATTTTTGGTTTTCTGATTTCTAAAATAAATATTATGTTAACCTCCATTTTCTGTTGGCAGTTCTTTTTTTATCACATTTTATTTTTATTGCTCTCTGATAGCACATAATATAATAGAAACACATATTTTAAGTATGTTTTACATTTGTATTGAAACTCTGCAAGTTGAAAAATAGAAACATTTAAGTATTTATTTTCTTTTATTTTTGAGATGGAGTCTCGCTCCGTCACCAGGCTGGAGTGCAGTGGCGCGATCTCGGCTCACAGCAATCTCCTCCTCCTGGGTTCAAGTGATTCTCCTGCCTCAGCCTCCCAAGTAGCTGGGGTTACAGGCGTACACCACCACGCCCAGCTAATTTTTTATATTTTAGTAGAGACGGGGTTTCACCACGTTGGCCAGGATGGTCTTGATCTCCTGACCTCGTGATCTGCCCACCTCGGCCTCCCAAAGTGCTGGGATTACAGGTGTGAGTCAATGTGCCTGGCCTTAAGTATTAATTTTTTTATTGTCATTTGTTGCTTCTTTGATTTGGAAATTGGAATTTGGAATTTTTTCTTCCCCAAGATGCCATGCTAGGCCTTGCAGTTTATATTTCATTAGTCTCTAATTCAATTTGTCTTTTAAGTAGAAGCAATATTCATTTTACTCACTTTTATAATAGAAAAATAGGTGTTAAGAAATGTAGGTATTTCCAGATAAATATACAATCGTTAATATTTTCGTTTGTACCTTTATAAAAACTCTTCTCAGGGAATTCTAGTATTCCACCTTCATGATTATACTTTAGTTTTCAATACAGTATCATGTCGTAGTTCACTGTCTACCTTTTTAAACTTTTATTTTAGGTTCTGCGGTACATGTGCAGGTTTGATATATAGGTAAACCCATGTCATGGGGATTTGTTGTACAGATTATTTAATCACTCAGTTATTAAACATAGTTATAACCCAATAGTTACTTTTCCTGATCCTCTCCTCTTTTCCATCCTCCACCCTCCGATCGGCCTCAATGTGTGTTGTTCCCTTCTATGTGTCCATGTGTTCTCATGATTTAGCTCCCACTTATAAGTAAGAACATGCAGTGTTTGGTTTTCTGTTGCTGCATTAGTGTGCTGAGGGTAATGGCCTCCAGCTACTTCCATGTTCCCACAAAAGACATGATCTTGTTCTTTGTTGTGGCTGCATAGTATTCCATGGTATATATTTTTCTTTATCCAATCTGTTATTAATGAGCATTTAGGTTAATTCCATGTCTTTGTTATTGTGAACAGTGCTGCAGTGAACATTCGCATACATGTGTCCTTATAATAGAATAATTTATATTCCTCTGGGTATCTGAGTGCGTAGCATAGTACCCAAGGTTTAACAGCCTGTGACACTTAGCAGGTGCTTAGTGAATGAATTAAATTGAGCTAAGCTCATGTTGAAACTCCTCAGGGATTTACTGTGACAGATGAGGCAAAGGTATTGATCATATCCCTTAAAAAACAAAATATCTCTTTTCGTGGGTTCTCAATGAGGCTTTTCTAATTCTGACAACTCAGGACTGTTGAGGCTATCTAAACTGGCTAGCAAGAAAGAAGAAAAAAATACCCTTGTAATTCAAGAAATGTACTTGTTAAGCTGAAGGGCTTGTAGCCAGACTGTCTGGGTTAAAATGCACTTAACATGAATCCAGTTACTTTACCTCTTTGAGTCTGAGTTTCCACATCTGTAAAATGGGATATTGTTAGTATTATGTGAACAGTGCATGTAAAGCTTGTATAAGTAACAGTTCTTCAGTGTATGTCAACTGTTCATTATAATTGTCCAGAAAAGGGACATGGATTTCCCTACAAATGGAAGTGATAACATCTAAGGAATATTTTCTTTTAAAAAGTTTCTTCATCTTATTTTAGAATTTGCTGCTCTTCAGTGGCTTGATACTTTGTTCCAAACTGTTTTATATGGTAAATATAAAGCAGTATTTAAAATTTTTCGTTGTGGCATAGTTCAAACAAATACAAGAGTGGAGAAAAGAATATAAAGAACTTCCATGCACCTATCACATAGTGTCAACAATGATTCACCACAAATAAATCTTGTTTCATTTCTGCTTCCCCACTTCCTCTATGCTCCAGGTGATTATTTTGAAGCTAATGCCATATATCATTTAGGACATAACTTTTTTTAGTATGTACATAAAGCACCTTTAAAGAAGATAAAGGTATATAAAAAGGTAAATAAAATTACTCTATGATTTGTCTTGGGTCCTTAGGTTAGTGACACATCTTACTCAATGTGCTTTAATTTTTTTTTTCATATTTACACAAAGAAGTCTATTGTTCTTTACTTTTTCTTTTTTTGTTTTTCTATTGTGGTAAAAATATATATCATAAGACATACCATTTTAACTATATTTAAGTGCACAGTTCAATGACATTAAGTACACTTCACATTCTTGTGTGATCATTATCACCATCCATCTCCAGAACTTAATCTTCCCAATCTGAAACTCCGTACCTGTTGGACAGTAATTTCCCATTCCCCTACCATCCTCATTGCAATCAACATTTGACTTTCTGTCCTTATGAATTAAACTGCTCTAGGTACCTCATATAGGCAGAAACATGCAGTATTTATTCTTTTATTCTGGCTTATTTCCCTAGCATAACATCCTCAAGCTTCATCCATGTTGTAACATGTGCCAGAATTTTTTTCTTTTTAAAGGCTGAATGATATTCCTTTGAATGTATTTACTGCATTTTGTTTATTCATTTAACAACGGGCAGTTGGGATACTTCTACCCTTGACTATTGTATATAATAGTGCAGTGAATATGGATATACAAATATCTGTGTTGAGTCTCTGCTGTCAGTTCTTTTGGTGTACACCCAAAAGTGGGATTGCTGGATCACCTGGTAATTGTACTTTTAATTTTTATTTTATTTTATTTTATTTTATTTTATTTATTTTTTTGAGACAGAATCTCACTCTGTGGCCCAGGCTGGAGTGCAGTGGCGTGATCTTGGCTCACTGCAAGCTCCGCCTCCCAGGTTCATGCCATTCTCCTGCCTCATCCTCCCGAGTAGCTGGGACTGCAGGCGCCCGCCACCACGCCCGGCTAATTTTTTGTATTTTTTAGTAGAGACGGAGTTTCACCCTGTTAACCAGGATGGTCTCGATCTCCTGAACTTGTGATCCACCTGCCTTGGCCTCTCAAAGTGTTGGGATTACAGGCGTGAGCCACCGCGCCCAGCTTGTACTTTTAATTTTTTGAATTTTTTGAGGAACTGCCATACCGTGTTCTCCAGTGGCTGCACCGTTTGACATCTCCACCAGCAGTACACAGAGGTTCTGATTTCTCCACGTACTCACCAACACTTGCTATTTTCTGTTTCTTTGGTAATAGTCATCCCAATGGATGTGAAGTGGCATCTCATTGTGATTTTGACTCACATTTCCCTAATGATGGAGCATTTTTTCAAGTGCTCATTGGCATTTATATATATTCTTTGGACAATCTATCAGCTTTTAAAGGCAAGTCGGATTGTCTGCAGTTAGGAAGGGCTTTGGTTTATGGACCGTACAACCACTAAGATTTCTGTCTATCCAAAACTCTGTTGACATTTTTGTTGAAATTTCTGAGCTAGCTTTTTGATCATGGGGAGGTCTTTAAAGTCTTTGTAAATTTTGTAATTGCTTTTTACATTTGCTTACTAGCTCACTATCCACTGAGGAAAGATGAACTCAGCTCCAAAGGCTAATTTGCAATTTCATTAGCAATTGAAATAATCTCATGGAGTGTTTTTCCCTTCTTGCAGCACCCATTTGACCTTATCAGGGTAACTAATGTTACTCTCATTTACTGAGATCTCCTTCATTGCCACTGGACATTAAAATAGCACGTGCTAAATCTCTGGCTAGGGATAATATTTTTAAGCTGCTGGTGTGCTGATGGGCGTAATATTTTCCTATTCCCGCTTTTATAGTGAGATTTTTATATTTCCTCTTTCCCATAGGACTGTTGTTTCTAGCTGACTAATATCCAGGTAGTATAAGAATTGAAGAGTACCAGAGACCAGGTGTGGTGGCTCATGCCTGTAATCCCAGCACTTTGGACGGCTGGGACGGGCAGATCACTTGAGGTCAGGAGTTTGAGACCAGCCTGGCCAACATGGTGAAGCCCCATCTTTACTAAAAATACAAAATTAGACGGGCGTGGTGGTACGTGCCTGTAATTTCAGCTACTTGGGAGGGTTCTGAAGCAGAAGAATTGCTTGAACCCGGGTGGTGGAGGTTGCAGTGAGCTGAGATTACACCACTGCATTCCAGCCTGAGTGACAGAGTGAGACCCTGTTTTCAAAAAAAAAAAAAAAAAAAAAAAAAGGGTTGAAGAGTATCTACTTGTACCTGTGTGGATTTGAATATTTGAATCCAGGCTCTCTCGCTAACCAGCTGTATAAATTGGTCAAGTTACTAAACCCCTTCAAGGCTCACTTTGCCTATCTGCAAACTGGGGTAATAACAGTACCTGCCTTAGAGTTACTATGGTGATTAAATGAGCAAAGGCTTAGTACAGGACCTGGCACACAATAAATATGCAGTGTTAGCCATTGTTACTGGGTTTGTCTGTTTCCCTGTCTTCCTCTCTTTCTCTCTCTTTCCCTCTCTCCTTCCTTCCCTTTTACTTCCTTTCTTCCTTCCTTTTCCATCTTCTCCTTCCCCTTTTCCATCATTTTCAGTCTTAATAAAGGACAAGAAGCAGGTAAACTCTGTATAGCTTTTTACACTGAACATGTTAGTTTTAGTAAATATGACAAATTATGTTTTTCATTTTACCAAGTATTTTACATGTATGTATATATATTCCCATTTTTATATGAAAACCTGTGGACTTGTTATTGATTATTTTCACTTTACAGATGACTTTTATGGAGGCTCAGTGACTTTTCCACAACACACCGAGTAAGTTGCAGACCTGGGACTCACATTGTTCAAGATAATCTTCGACAAGTCACTTTCTCTCTCTCTCAGCCTCCATGGGAAGTAGGGATAATAATTTCTGCTTCACAATGATGTTGTAAGGATTAAATTTGATGACAGAAGAAACCAAACCGTTTCTCCCATTTCGTGATTGTGTAACTGGGGTGGAATATCTCCATGAGCTTTTGTGTTTTAATATGGAAAATCAGGATCACATAAAAATACGGCTTGATGTCCTCCAGATGATGGTTAAATTTGAATACAGTTTCTCCTACTGAAGAATGCTGCCTAGATGGTACCCCCCATTTCAGAGACCTTCGTGGCAGTCCCAGTCCTGTAAGAGGATTTCTAACTCCCTGCTAAAATAGCCTGTTTGCCTTTTGTTTTCTTTCTGTGTAACTCCTTCTGTCACCAGTGCTGTTACTCTTGGCTTCATCTCTCTCTCCTTTACTTTCTTCTATTTTCCTCCAAATTCAGCCTCTACTTCTCTGAGTCACTATCTAGTGTTTTTTTTCTTCTAATTTATTTTTCTTTTATCGTCTTTCCATTTGAATGTTTCTCTTACCTTTTGCTTATTCTTATCTTTCCATCCTTAGCTTTCAGGGTTTTAGTTTGAATGAAACCTCAATAATTGACCCTTTTGGGTGATGATAGTGATGAAGCTTAATTAAGAAAAATATTACGATAAGAGTACAGTGAAAATAAATTTGGTTTTAGTTGTTTTAGATCTATGAAATAACTGCTTTTGGAGTTTTCAGATGGGGCAAGCTACCCATAGCTCCTGAAGAATCTTATAAATGCTTTAAGGGATATCCCAGATGCTGTCAGAATTATTTTATTATTATTTTCTTTCTTTGGTTTTGTTTAGTTTCCCCATCGTTTTACTCCCAATGCACTTAAGTTTGGACAGCATTAGTGACTATACAGCATTCCCTCTATTCTGAGGCTAAGAAGAGAGATGTATTTGATTATAACCAGAAAAGTTACCATTCACTTAGTTTTGTGTGAAAAGATGATTTCAACTAGCTCTCTCCTTTCACCTGAAATCTTAGGCAGTTATGCATTCTTTTCATAATATTTCTTTTAATCGATATGGTGTGGCTTAGTATTAAGTTTTAGTACAGATCATTAGGGATGGGAATTTGAATGGATTCCAACAGACGCAATTTATCTGTTGGAAATAGGTTCTAACTCTCCTCATTAACTAGAATTATCTACATCCTTAAAACACATGTGATGGTCTTGCCCTGAAAGTTTATTAGAAACAAATTAATTTACTTGCTCTGTATTGATTTCACTCAAAGCTCACTGTCAATTTATAAAACTGTGATAAACCTTTCTGTCCTTGGTATTTTTTTCCTCTTTTTCTGTAGTAATGGCACTCACTGTTTATCTAGGCACATGGTCATCAGAATAAAGATTATATCTCCTAGGCTCCTACACAGCTAGGCATGGCAAGATGATGTATTCCAGCCAATGGGATGTGAACAGCTGGAATGTAATATTCAGAAAGTGCTCTTAAAAAAAGGGGATGCACCTTTCTTTTTTTTTTTTTTTTTTGTATTTTTTGCTGGCTAGAATGCAATCATCTTGGCCAGGATATAAAAGCTGAGAGTTTACGATGGTAGAACAACAATGGTCCCTGATGATTACAGGATCAACATACCTGACCTGCCTACATAAACTTCTTTGCTACAGAAAAATTGCTTATATTTTCTTTAAGATATTACAATCTGTGTTTTCTGTCACTTGCATCCAAAACGAATTTTAACCAATTCAGCATCCATATCCAGTGCCTTTTAAGAACAATCTATTTGCTCTCTGGGAATAAATTTCCTTTAACAACTTAAAAGTATTTATTGCATCATAGGTTTTCATGTTTCCTTTAAACAACTTAACAGCGAGACTCTGACTTTGATTAATTATGCATATGGTTCAATTTAATGTAGCAAACATTTATCGAATAATTATTGTATGCAAGGCCTATTCACAGTAGCAAAGACATGGAATCAACCCAAATGCCCATCAGTGATAGACTGGATAAAGAAAATGTGGTACATATACACCATGGAATACTACACAGCCTTCAAAATGAATGAGATCATGTCTTTTGCAGGGGCATAGATAGAGCTGGAAGCCATCAATCTCAGCAAACTAACACAGGGACAGAAAACTAAACACTGCATGTTCTCACTTATAAATGGGACTGAACAATGAGAACACATGGACACAGGGAGGGGAACAACACACAGTGTGGCCTGTTGGGGTTGAGGGAGAGAGAGCATCAGGATAAATAGCTAATGCACACTGGGCTTAATACCTAGGTGATGGGTTGATAGGTGCAGCAAACCACCACGGCACACGTTCACCTGGGTAACAAATCTGCACATCCTGCATGTGTATCCCAGAACTTAAAAAAAATTATTATGTGCAAGGCAATTTACTAAAAGCAACTGGGGATAAAGAATCAGTGATGATGGTAATATATTCTTTATCAGAGTACTGTACAATCTCGAGATTGAAGGACAAACAGATTTACAAGTAATTTCCAGTATATATCTATAAAAACATATATTTGTATATAATATATATATATCTTATAATAACCTCATAGAATTAATAGGATAGTTATTCAAATTTTTAAAATTGCCATTTTCCTACAGTGAAAGCCTGGAAAGGTTGTCATTTGCCCATGTCAAAGAATAAATGCAAATGAAAATGTTCTGATTCATTATACTGCCAGCTCAGTATGCTAGGGGTAAGAGGAAACATTTTTTTAAAAAATATTTGAGCTTATTTTCTTACCCTGGAAATTGGTTCCTCATGTGACAGGTTCTGTAGCTGAAGAAGCTTTTCTTGTAATGTCTTTGCTTGCTTGGAAGTTTAGCTGATTTAAAAATGGAATGCTTTTACATAATAAAGCAAAAGCTGCTTAAAGTTGTAGAGACAGGCCAGTACTGGATAGATTTATTTCAATGCTATATTGGATACACTATTTTATGTTTAGAATCATTTGGTTTAGCATATTTATGAAAAGCAGTATGAATTTCTCCCCTTGGTACTATCTTTGGTGGAAATTGTACATTCTTAACCATGGAGATGAGTTCCTCCTGAGCTGGATTTTAACAGAGTCAAATAAGCACATCAATTTGTGGTGCCTCAATATATAAAAAATATCCACACAACAAAGCAAACTATGAGCATTTCTACCATGACATAATGCATGTATTCCTTTTAAAAATCTCACATTCTGAAAAATCGCTCACTAAAAATAACTGACGTTTTGAGGAAAATAGAATTGGAACAGATCACTCAAAACATTTTAAACACTTAAAACATTTAACGTTATAATTAAGCACTAACCAAAACAATAGTGAGCTTATGAGAAACACTAGCACAATTATAAGAACATGTTGGTGTCCCTACGAATAAATAATCCAGTAAATAAAAGAGTTTACCTTTGACATTGAAGGCGAAGGCAGGTTGGCGGAAGAGTATGTATGGAAGTACTGAGTTGCCTGAATTATGAAAATGAAGTCAGAGGGGCATTGGCACCAGAATTTGCAGGTGGAGAAGCAGTGACAGGCTTAGTATAAAATGGTTCTGGCTCCTTCTTGAGTGTTTGCTTGTTTGTTTTGTGCATTGAAATGTGCAATAAATACTTTTGAAACCGTGCATTTAGCGAGATGAAGCCAAGAGGAAGAGCGTGGTATAACGGGCAGCGTGTTCAGTACTGTATCTCTGCGTGACTTGTCCCTCCTCCTAGCTGTGTGTGTTTTGTGTTCAGCTGCTGTGTCTTGGTGGCACAACATACAGTATGCCAAGAAAAACTGTGCAGGAACCAATGGGGCTTCCATGTTGGACTCCGGTGATTCCCTGATTTCCCAATTGTGTGGGGTCTAATTCTTGCTACAGCAGTATACTCTGGTAGAACATACTGTGCACTAAACGACTGTCCAACTGCTGCTTGTTCAACTGAGAGGCCGTTCAAGACAGGGCAAGAAACAAAATGAGTGTGTTTGAACTGAGGATGGTACAAGGACAAGAGGCATGAACAATGGAGTACAGAATGGTAGAAAAGGGAAAATAAATGTTTTGAGAACCCATCTGTTGCCAGATTTTATTTTGTTTGATTTTCCTAACAGTCCAGTAAGGTGAGTGTCGTCTTTCCATGCTACAAATGAGGAAAACGAGGCCTAGAAAGCATAAGGATTTTGCCCAAGATCACACAGATGGAAAATGGTGGTGTCAAGATTTGAAATGCAGCCTGCCTAACTCCACATCTTGTTTTTCTCTAAGCTACACCAAGCTACTTCCCTACTGGGTTGGAATATGGAATCTGAATCCCATGTGTTTAAGGCAGTGAGCGACCAGTCTGTGGCTTTGTGAACTTGATTGAGTCTTTTAAACTCTCTGAGCCTCTTTATCTTCACGTATGAAGGTGCCAGGAATATCCTATTCCAGAGAATTATTGTGACAACTGTGATGAGTTACATACAATTGCTTCATAAATGTTCAAACATTATACAAGCAATAAGGTGTTTTATTTTCCCTCCACAAAACTTCCACTTCTTTACATTAAAAATGATAATAAATAACGTTGAAGATTACAGGGTTAATCATTTATATAATTCTAAGAAAGAAAAGAGTTTCTGCAATGGGGCAAAGATATTTGGTTCCAAAACAAAGTACATCTGTGTGTTAAGAAAGCCGAAGGAGGAAGCACGAGTTACAGCTGCAGACGCTGTTGAAATGTAACCATAAAACCAAACAGGTGGTGAGTCATTCAATCCTGTCCTAGGGTTTCTGCAGAAGCAATAATATTTCTGTCTGGATTCCTATATTTTAGGGATTATCCTTCTCTTAGTTTCTACTTCCTCCCCTTCTTTCACATACATCCTATGATTGAATATTCCAAAATATTAAGAATGTGTGGAGGTGGCATGCTCTGCAAATATATTTTGTAAGATCTAGGTAGTCATATGGTTACATGGTTACATAGCCTCAGGAAGGCCTAGGGCTAAATGAAGTCTGATGATGCCTCTTAGAAGTTGGACACTCTGCACAGAATTTCCTTTCTTAGTTCTACTGTGACATGTGGCTCTAAAGCTAATCTGATGTGCCATCAAAATATTTTAGCCTCTCTATTCCTCAGATAATTTTGGTTATACCAAGGCTATATAGAAAAAGTGGTCTGGGATAAGAATCTTGCTACTAGTACTTATCTTTAAAAAAAACTTCATAAAAAATGTTGGATGCTATAAAAAAAGAAGGAGCAATCATAATCACACTACTCTAACATAACAACTCTAAAATATTTGATTAGTTCTTTTATATAGTGAAACATACACACACACACACACACACATACACACATACACACATACACACTCATATCAGCAGTATATCAGTGGTGGTGCGCTAGAGCCAGTTTAGACAGTTTTGTATATCTCCCTGAATCCACAACCCCATATTGATGTTGAAAAATTGAAGTTAGCTATGGTAGGAGTATTTATATCATGGGAATTGGCAAGTGCTATAAATCAAGGCTCCTCCACAGGCCCTGGAAAACTGGTTGATGAAGAGCATCTACCAGCACATCACTCTGCGTGTGTGTGTGTGTGTGTGTGTGTGTGTTAAAATCTTTTGAGCTCTTTAAGAACAGGATCTCTCTGTGATTTTTGTGTGTTCCAATAGGACCAACACATCACTTGATAAATTTAGTGGATATTTATTAAATGCCTGACAGATTAAAGAATGTATGAAGGAAGAAAGGGTTAGAATTGTGGATAACATTTTAACAACAGATTTGATACATTGGTTGACTAATATTTTATTAATAAGTAGTTCCTCAAACCCAGAGAAAAGTGGCAGTTTTGCAGTTTGTTGTGGAACTTGTTTAATTAATACAAATTGTTTTTTCTCCAATTCCAGGATCATTAAACATCCATTTAATTGCCCACAGAGTTGAAAGTACATAGGACTAATCCAAAGAGCCTGGTCTTGATATTATTACTAGGGACTTGATTTGGACATTCTGTTGAATCTTAATTCTTAACTTTGTGAAATGTTCATGTATCTCTGTGTGTGAAAGGGGATAGTGGATGTAAGGATCATGCTAAGTTCTTAAGATACCATTTAGGGTGCTGGAATAACTTCCTCTTCTCCCATGTAACTTAGGAGATATAATTCATCTCTCAAGGTTACAGACTCCCCTTTACAAGTGGGATCAGTCTATAGTTTCTTGCTGTGCTGTTTTGATTTTACTTGGTTTAGCCCCACTTATTAGTGTGGAGATTGGAATAATCAATGTGCAGGAAATTAATTGCCCCATGGATATTATTTTTGATTGTTTAGAACATTAAACTGGCAGAACTCAGTGCCCTTGCCTGCTGATTGTTAATGACTTCTAATATGTCAGAATTTAATGATGCTTGCAGAAATAAATATTTGGTTTATTCTGTATTCACATTTATTTAAAAAGTCTTTGTGTAACACAATGAATGATTCTTGAAGGGATTCTATAACTAGAATTACTGATGGGCTCTTTTGCCAAGAGATGCTCTTTTTTTTCTAATTTTTTTCTTGCAATTTCTTTAGTAAAGGTAAGGAATGGTCACCGCATTCAAAGGAAGGTGAAAAATCCATGGATATTGTTATGTTACTTTATAAAACTACAGTATGGAAAGAGAACTTCATGAATTGAGTGGGTACTACTGTTTTGGAGGATTTTTGTCCCTTCCAACTGTATTGCCCTGCAAGGTAAAAAGAACTTTCCAACTAATAGCCCTTCACTGTGGAATGGGCCCCTGCAGGATAGTAGGTTTCCTCTTCTGAGAGGTGGACTGGCTCAGAGGCCCTGAGCATTTGAGGCTGGGGGGCGTATCCCTGAGATGATCAAAGAATCCCATGTTCTGGAATGATCTTTATGACCCAGTCAATCCCAGGACCCTAGTACCAAGCGTTTCCCCATCCCCATTGCTCTCCAGCAACAAGAAAGTGCCAGCCTGAGGATGAATCTTGCTCTTTCAACCACTGGCCTTGTGATTAGTGGACATCTTGATTACTCTTTATGGGAAAAAGATTTCTAACTTTTTAATTAACCACGATCTTCATAACTTCAGTGCAGAAGCTAAGAATTGTGAAAAAGCTTTTACTTTTCTTGTCCATTATCTGCTTATCCTAGGTAGAGATTTGATATCTAGTTTACCTTATTGGGGAAGGGATGGAGTACTAAAACACTTTGAAGGTATATATGTACATATGCATATACATATACGTACATACATATATGTGTGTATCTACTATATATATGTACATATAGATCAATATATCAATTTGGTTTAACATCACAGAACCAAGCAATGTTTATAAAACTGTAATATTATAATTGCTATTACAATAATACTAATTACTATTTGTAAGAAAGTCATCTAACTTTCACAGAGACTTATTAACATACGGAAATACAAAGGAACATTTTTCTGTTGAGAAGAGACAACTAAGATGCAAAAATAAAGAGAAAAGTTTTGTATTGAAGAAGGTATCTAAAGCTCAAAATTGCTTTTTAATAATCTTGCTAATAGAGTATATTATCTATGCAAATAGTTTTAATATCCTTAATGAACATAAGAAAATACAGTGAATTCCCTTAATTCGCTGTAAAATTGTTGAGATTTCAGTCAAAGCATGACCATTATGCATAGTAAAAGAGTGCCATATCTAAGACTTACGCAATGTTTTGGACTTTACATAGTGTTTTCGGAGACATGATTTCTTTTTAGTCCTCACAGCAATCCTCACTGTGTATGGTAAATGAGGACTATCAGTTACAGACTTAGCCAAAATTAGAAATATGGAAACATGAACCCAGTTTTTTTTTGAGACAGACTCTCGCTCTGTCGCCCAGGCTGGAGTGCAGTGGGTGTGATCTCGGCTCACTGCAAGCTCCGACTCCCGGGTTCACACCATTCTCCTGCCTCAGCCTCCCGAGTAGCTGGGACTACAGGCGCCCACCACCGCGCCCAGCTAGTTTTTTGTGTTTTTTAGTAGAGACAGGGTTTCACTGTGTTCGCCAGGATGGTCTCCATCTCCTGACCTCATGATCCGCTCACCCGGCCCCAATTTTCTACCTCACAAAGTAGTTCTTGTCCCAGCTGACATCTCTTCTTATCCCCCTGGCCTTATCCAGGTGTCATTTTGAATACATCTTTTCTAACAGACTCGAAATAAAAATCGGAATTACCCAAATGGGACACATGTAGTTACCACTAGATTCCCCATGGCAAATTTCCACATGTGACCTTTCTCTCATTTTAACAATCCCATTTCACCAACTGAGTGTTATTCTATCAAAACCAGTAGTCTAGCAGGGCTTGAGAGGAAAGTGGTAGAAAAAGCTAAGGGGGGCAAATGACAATATTGTAGCAGTCGATGCCTTAAGGAGCACCTGGGTCTGGCTCTTTATTGATCTGCTTTTGAAGTCTGTTCTGAACTGCAACAACTGCGTTTCCTCTCTGTGAAAGACCCTTCAGAAACAAAATAAGACCTTGTATTTGTTATCCCTTTCCCTCCAGGTGGGGAGTGAATGGAGACAGAGTGGAGGGCTCAGCCCCACATCACTGTCCATCATTGTGAAATAAAACTCTCCATCCCTTGCAGGTGGCAGGGAAAACAAAGGCTGCTGGGGAAACGGGCCTGTTCATTGCTCATTGACTGTTCAATGTCAGACACCCTCCTAGGTGGTTCTGAAGGTGGAATTCTCATTTTTTTTCTTCCTTCCGTTCATGTCAAATTGCATGGAGTACTGAGGGGCTTTACTGTATTGATAATACTAAACTCGCCAAGGAAGGTGAAGCTGCCAGTAAGTGCCTGCTTTCGGTTTGCTTACAGATGTGCAAATGGGAGATACAAAACACAATCAAGTTTTCCTAACAGCTTTCCACAATTAATTAGGTTTTCTCTAACAAGGAAATCTTTCATTGTGTTAGATAGTTCATGGACTCTTCGACTGTGAACGGGCTGTGGAAGTTTCTCATTCACTCCTCCCTCCGCTGCATGCCAGAATTTTCTCCCTCTGTATGACTTCTTTTAGTGGGAAGGAGTCCACATCCTCAGGAGGAAGTTCTGGTTGGACACCACAAACGATTATAAATTAGTTCCTTATATTAATATAAAATCTATTTTTCTGGCATTCTTTCCCGTGGTTCTAATGTCCATTTCTGGGTTTACATAGGATGTCTAATCTCCTTTCACACGAGATCACCTACACCAAAACATCAATCATAGCCTCCCTAAGCCTTCTCTTTTCCAGGATTAATGTTTCTGTTTCATTTAATCATATCCCACATGATGTGGTTTACAGATCCATTATCTTTTCAGTGGGCCTCCTCTAGACAGCCCCTAACTGGCTGATGCTTCACTTAACTCCAGTCCTGTGCTTACAATTTCCATTACTGTTCCTGGCATGATTACCTTTAAAAACTACACGGTGCTCTTTGGAATAAATGTTTGAAAGTCAACCTCATAAAAATGTAAAGACTAAGGCCAGGCGCGGTGGCTCAAGCCTGTAATCCCAGCACTTTGGGAGGCTGAGACGGGCGGATCACGAGATCAGGAGATCGAGACCATCCTGGCTAACACGGTGAAACCCCGTCTCTACTAAAAATACGAAAAATTAGCCAGGCATAGTGGCAGCGCCTGTGGTCCCAGCTACTCAGGGGGCTGAGGCGGGAGAATGGCGAGAACCTGGGAGGCGGAGGTTGCAGTGAGCTGAGATCCAGCCACTGCACTCCAGCCGGGGCAACAGAGCGAGACTCCGCCTCAAAAAAAAAAAAAAAAAAGTAAAGACTGTAACAGAGGCCAAGGGGGCACTGGGTGGAAAGGAGATTCAGCAATGAAAATAGCCAAAGTTCAATTTTGGAAACTTGATTGTTCTCTTAGTCCATTACAAGTTAAACATTCCCAGGCCAGCAGAATTCCTCCTGCATCTGCTGAAATCCCTCAGCATGTTATCGATGCTTCTCTAGTGACACTGATATTTTTCATCTCTTCATTACCATACATCTTTCTGCTGTGAATGAATGAATAATCACCTTATGCCTCCCTAACTCTGGATATCTGACTAGAAGCTGTATTGCTCATTTTGCTTCTCTCTAAAACATTCGTGGTCAAATTTCCAGCTGATAGTAAAATTGCCAAAAGCTCTACCCCTAAATAGTGGCTTATTTACATTTCTCCTGTTAGAGAGACTGCATTAAGTGTAACCAGTATGTAAATACAGAACTCGAATAACAAACACAATTGCTAAATCTCAATTCTGAACTTTGTCTCACAGTATGCAAATGAGTAATAATAATAATATAAAATATCAATGGCAGCAACATAATAGTGAAACTATATTGTCCCTTTACCGTATGTGAGTCATGGTGCTAGGCACTTTACATATGCTATATATTAATAACGTAATCCTTAAACTACTCACAGATTTGGAGAAGTTAAGGAACATGCCAAAGCTAAGTTGCATGTAGCAGAGCCAGGATTCAAACCTAGATTTTTTTTAAGCCCATTCTCTCAATCATTATAATAGTGCTTTAAACTTAATAGATTCTAAGTAAATTTTGATTAACATTTCTTCTTCCTCAAAGTGAAGTTCAGAGGTTTTGCAGACCTTGTGGTTACTTTCAGTTCAATAATCAACAGCACAATGGGAGAGTGAGTGGAAATGCCTTCTTTCTTAAATTGGACTGTCTTCCATTTTTGATAGAGAGGATCTGAAGTTGGCAGCACTTTTAAAGTGCCTCCTTAGTTGGCTTTTGACATTTGCTGGAGCAAACAGTTTAAAGAAATAGAAGGAAAATTCTACTGAAGAATGCCTTTAATGTAGGAATCATGGAAAAGTCAAGCTAAATAAAGATGTACTAATGGATCAGCGAAAATCAATGCTGCATGTAAATACAAACAGGATTTTAAAAAATAGATTTAGGGGGTGTATGTGTAGGTTTGTTATATGAGCATATTGCATAATGTTGTGGTTTGGGCTCTTACTGAAAGCATCACTCAAATAGTGAACATAGTACCTAATAGGTAGTTTTTCAACCCTTGCCCCTGACATCTCCCTCCGCGCTCTTGGAGTCCACAGACTCTGTTGAGAAACAGGCTTTTATTTTGCTGTGTGGTGTGGAAGAATACATGCCTTTAGATTCTAGGGTGAAAAAGTTTCCATAAACAAATATAACTGTAGGGGTAGCTTGACTAATAGAATGTACAGTGGAACTTTTACAACCCACTTTCTGGATACTGTAATTCTGTTAATGCATGAGTATTTTCAAGAGCTTCACTGTTCTATCGTCCCCTTTACACTTTTAGGTCACACTGAGCTTGCAGTCAACGGGAGACTTCAGGCTTGTTTCAGATAAGCTTCTGTGTAACTGGTATGTTTTCAGGTTCTACTTTGGTGATGGGTTATTTAAACCCACACACTGGCTTTATATATAAGTCTACTTAATTACATGTTATTAAATTCAATTTGGCTTTTCATCATGTCGATTTTTGAATCTGATCAATCATGTGATATATTCCCTTTCACCCTCAGATGTGTGACATCTACCACTTACAGCAGATCATTTCCTGAGAGAGTTATAGGGCCTCACTTGAATTAGAAATTGCCATCAAGGGCCGGGCGTGGTGGCTCACGCCTGTAATCCCAGCACTTTGGAAGGCCGAGGCAGGTGGATCACGAGGTCAGGAGACCGAGACCATCCTGGCTAACACAGTTAAACCCCATCTCTACTAAAAATACAAAATATTATCCGGGCGTGGGTGCCTGTAGTCCCAGCTACTCGGGAGGCTGAGGCAGGAGAATGGCTTGAATCCAGGAGGCGGAGCTTGCAGTGAGTCGAAATTGCATCACTACACTCCAGCCTGGGCGACAGAGTGAGACTCCGTCTCAAAAAAAGAAAAAAAACAAAGAAAAATTGCCATCAAGTTTTTATTGACTTACTGATTAGCACTTGCTGCTGTACAATGGGAAAGCCAGTTATAAACCATCATGTACATTTTATATCTATAATCTATCTATAATCCATCCACCAGCAGCACACAAGAAACATTGTCAAATGTTTTCCAGGATTCCACCTAAGTTCCTAGAGCTAAAACAAACAAACAAACAAACAAAAAAAACTTCCTTTTACCTAGTACTGAGGACAGCACCACATTATCCAGCACTTAAGGACCCAAGAGAACCTGTTTCTTAAGTGATTATTGACGGTTAGGCACTTTAAGGTCTTTATGGAATAACATTAGAGGGAACACATGGTATTCTGATATCACTGAGCCCTTTGTAGAGGATTAGCTTTTCATTGAATTATCACAAGAAGAACTATTTTGTGTAGGATAGTGCTGGAAGGAGACAGGTTTTACTACCACCAATATGAATATTAGTGATGGGCATCCCATCTACGAAGACTCCCAGCAGCAATAACTGGGCTCTCAAGCTTTTGGAAATTTTAAACTCCGTAAGCAACCAACTATTGTACACGTTCTGATCTTATTGACAGCATGCTTTTTTTCCCTCTCAAATGGACTTTTCTCACTTTTCTAATGATGGTATCTTTATATCCTGTCGAAGTAAATATGCAAAATTTCTGTAATTCTCTTAATACCATTGGTTGTTTGTAATTCTCTAGTATCTTGGGTATGGAAGGTTTTGGTGTGGATACAAGTTCAGTCAACCCCTGAAAACAGTAGGGGATAAATGAGACCTCAAAGTTGGAAATGAGGAAGGATAGACTGGATGTTATTGGCATTTGACGGATATGAAGGCTTTTTATAAGGTGGAAACCTACCAAGTGTGTAACAACAATGGTTATTTTCACTCCTTTATGTTGCCCATATGGGAAATGAAGGAAAGCATTATTTGTGAAGGTAAGTGGTAATGACTTCCATTTCACATTTATTGTTGATTTCTAGATAGGAGTTTGTGCATAGGTATTGTAGACAAGAAAAAAAAATTCATACTATCCCTGGTAGACCAGTTGCCTGAGCATCAACTTTGTTTCCAGAGTATTTCCGTAAAAGAAATGACCCACTGTAGATCTATTTGGGGGTAGGGGTAACAAGTTAAGATAACATTTTCTGACGTGTTTTTATAGAGACACAAGCCTTAAGAAACTGTGTTACGGCCAGGCGCGGTGGCTCACGCCTGTAATCCCAGCACTTTGGGAGGCCGAGGCGGGCGGATCACAAGGTCAGCAGATCGAGACCATCCTGGCTAAGACGGTGAAACCCCGTCTCTGCTAAAAATACAAAAAATTAGCCGGGCGCGTTGGCAGGCGCCTGTAGTCCCCGCTACTTGGGAGGCTGAGACAGGAGAATGGCGTGAACCTGGGAGGCGGAGCTTGCAGTGAGCCGAGATCGTGCCACTGCACTCCAGCCTGGGTGATGAGCAAGACTCCATCTCAAAAAAAAAAAAAAAAAAAAACTGTGTTACAAGAAGACAGTGTAAAGTATTAAAGCAAGCATCCCAGATAGTAGCCGTGCCTAGGAGATTAAAAAGCATGCTGGAGTGGCTAGCTGTCAATCACCAAAACAGACAGCCGTGATACCAGCTGGTCATGGGAAGGTGAAAATTAGAGGAGTGAACAGGCAGAAGGTTAAAATTTAGACAGATTAAATTAACCTGGTCAAAGTGCTGACCATTAGAGTGTGGTTATGTGAGTTTACATTGGCACGAAGACCTGATTTCCAGTCCAGTAGGACAGATACGAATGCCATGTTAGGAGTGGAGCTGGGCCTGTAGTTTCTTGTAGCTAAGCAGCTGTACTGTGGCTGAAAGTGGACAAGTGAGCAGTGTTCTTCTCAAAAACCCACGCAGTCACAAAAGTGTAGGGCATGCAATGGACCAGGTCATCCTTTATTTTGCACATGTGGAGATAAAACTTTGTAGAAGCTAAATGATTGGAACAAGTTTGCTAGCGAGTGGCAAAGCCAAGACGCCAAATACAATCCCTTACCACATATCAAAAAAAATGTGAACAGAAATAGATTCCTACGAAAAACTTGGGTGAGACATTTTTTTAACAGTCCTTAAGAGGATCCACCTCTAGCAAAATATACATTCCAGATTTTTCTGTAACAATCCTGACTTCATAAAAATTTTCCAAAAAGCCATTAAATGTAAAAATCAAATGTAATTTAATATGTACATAAATTGTACTCTTTTATAAAAATAAACTTCCAAATTCATAATTATTTTTCAAGCCATATGTTATTTCTGCTTTGAAAATATGGTTACTTTATTTTACAGTCTGTACTATATGGTGGTAGCTGTACTCTAAGAAGCCTTTTTCTATCAAAAATTGAGTTTTAAGCATAATTATTTTATTGGGAAAAAGGATAGTAAAGAGTTTTAGATCTGTAATTATAGCTGTTTTTCCTATAGGAATTTCAATAATAAGAGTTTTAAAATACCTATAAATGTATACTCATAAAACCTTAACATACCTACGTACATTTATTCTTGATTATTTCTAACTTTTGCTCTGGAGTCATGGCTTTTCTTTTCTTTCCACCATGAAAAGTATTATCGGTGTAGCATTCTTTCGCATTCTTATCACATTTGCCAATGAATGATACAGGCTCTCAGACAGATGTATTGTGGTGATCTAGTTCTTGATGCTGCTACTTCTGTCATTACAATAATGACACATAATGGAACTCTAGTAACAACTGATGTCCCTATACCTGGTTGAATTATGAAAACTTACACTGTCAGCTTTTCTTCTTGCCTGTTATGTATTATTTAAAAAGGAATCCCATAAGAACATGTATTTTTACTCTTTAGGCTGTTTAGTTCATTGCCTTCATCATTGCAATATGAAAATATTCATAATAAACAGTTTGATGAAATTTATTTCAGGCGCTATATTTCCTATAGGCATTTTTCCTTAAATACCAGGAGTTTCAGAAGTTGGTACCTATGGCCTGCTTCTAACAGAGTATAAGGGCCTACATGGCGGGTATTCTAATTTCTAATTACCTACCTGTACCTATGGCTTGATCTTAGTTTTTTTCTTTCCTTCCTTCCTTCCTTCCTTCCTTCCTTCCTTCCTTCCTTCCTTCCTTCCTTCCTTCCTTCCTTCCTTTCTTTTTCTTTTTCCTTCCTTCCTTCCTTCCTTCCTTCCTTCCTTCTTATTTCTCTCTCTCTTTCTTAATTTTTTTTCTTTTTTTTTTTTTT
>NW_012117377.1:3174904-3181686 GCF_000951035.1 Colobus angolensis palliatus | reverse complement strand
AACAAGGTGAAGTACAGACAATAAATAGACACACAATTTGGTAATGCTGTTGTAGACAGGCCTACAGATACACGGAGAAACAAAGAAAGCAAGTGATACAGCTGGAGGATTCTCTACATTTAATAAGCAGATGTGAACATGAAGAAGAGCTTATTTAGAGCAAGAAGGTAGCCTATGGTTTATCCAATTATTTCTGGAGGATCTTGAGAGGAAGCCAGGTTAACAGTGGTCTTCCTTTGCTTCTCACTAAGGAGCTGACGTATGTACACAGCCAGGGTCCCAGGAGGAAACTACTGAGGGATTTCTTCTGTCCCTCAGTCTTTTCCAATTAGAGGTGAAACCGGAGGTAAGATTCCTAGAGATATCTCTGTTTGAGTACACATCCTGGAGTGGGGAACGTGAGTGCTTTGGAGAGTATTATGATCTTCCCGGGGAAGCTGAAAGCCACTAGGAAAGTGACCTTTGCTGGGTGAAGCAGCAAAGACCTTACTTCGTTTTATCAGTAGATCCGTCCACTCTGTATTTTAGTTGATTTAACAGTGTAGCCCCTAGAGTAGAGAGCAGAGGAGCATAGTGAAAAAAAGAAAAAGTTACGGTTGTTCCAAGTCATCCCGTTTGCCTGGAGAAGTGAGAAAAATTACATTCTCCTATAAGAGACTTACAGATATTTTATTCTATTTCCTCCTCCTCTTCCTCCTCCTCCTCCTCCTGCCTTCCCCTCTGTATGTGTCTCAATATTTGGTGATAATTGAAACAAAGGAGAATAGTTTGTGATCAGAATGTTGTCCTAAAACAGGAGAGACACATGCACGGCAAATATCAGATCTAAAATCCCTGCATGATGTCATGGAGTCTGCCAAATGGTCTCCACATAAAGGTTGCCAGTAACCCAAATGGAGCAAGAACCTCTTGCCAACAGACACATGTTTCTCCTTTCCTACAGGAATGAAGTGAAAGTCAGAGATTTCTTTAAAAGCAGGTTTAAGTGTGTGCACCTGTGTCTGGCAGTGTGTTAGGCATACATGAACGATGCCTTGAAGTTGTTCAAATCCTTTAATTTTCTCCTACTTTCTACTCTCATGTCATCAATATGAATACCCTTTTTAATGTCCTATGGTCATTTTGCATTTTTATATTTACAGCTTTGTGTGAGTAACTGTGGAGAGCCAAACTGCAGATTCAATCAGTAAAATAGTACCTGGCTTATGAGTTCCATGTAACTAATAGGCACAAGGATCCTCTGCTAGTTTGGATCACTGTGATCACTCAATAAGAATTCATTGAAAATGGTTTCAGTGCTTCCCCGTTATATCTAATTTCATCTTTTTGTGCTCAAGAGCACCAACTTATTAGGAAAGTTTTTCACCTTGAAATGGAGAAAATCTTTGTTGTTTAAATAATTGTTTTTTTTTCCCTTAGCAACAAGATTCTGTTTTATCTCCTTAGAGTCAGGTTGTGTATGGGAACATGGAGGAATTAAAATATATCCTAAAGAATAGTTTCAAATATGTTTACCAACAATTTTCCCATATCAGGGTTACCTTGTTTATGAACTTCACAATTATTTTTTATCACTGTTTATTTAAAATATAGCTACTGCTTTTTTGGAAAGATGTATCCATAGCTTTATAGTAGAATGTGATGTCTTTTAATAGAAATACAGAATACTCTATAACCAAAGAAAAGAAAATCATTAGGTCAGAATGTAAAGATAAGAGGCATTTTATTAAGAAAGAGCATTTGAACTGAACCTTAAGACTTAGGCCAAAAACTTGTGTTTTTATCCAGACCTGTAAGTCAGAAAAAGATCCTAGGCAAGGAATAAGCCAGAGAAAATGAATAGATATGAGGAAGGACCATGAAAAGCTGGTGGGGATGAGTAGCGGATGAAGCGAGGAACTGAGATCAGATTATAAAAAGTTGCAATGGTCATTCTAAGGAAAACTGGTCTTCATTCAGCAGGCAGTGGTGTGTTCCAAAAGAGTACTTAATTAGAGGTGACTGTGAATTAGAAGTTTTTCTTCTGATGCAATGCAAAAAGGGTACATATTAGAAGACAGAAAGTTCAATGATGAGGCCCTCATAAAATCTCCATGAGGGGAATGAGTGTATGAGTTACACTTTTTGCAGAGAAAATGGGTTATACATGAGATCTGGAATCAATTTTGGTGGTAGGAAGAAAAATAAAGAATCTAGGTTTTAAGTAAAAAGTTGTTTTGTTTTTGCTTTGATATAGTTTTCTTTCATCCCGAACTGTCTCCAAGGCAAAACATCTGAGGTTTAAAATTTTAACTAAAATAGTCTACCTATTTTTTAAGTGAACAAGCTGGTAATAAGTAACTAGAGTTAGCTTAAATTGAAAGCTAATTTATTTCTCTATTGAGCTACTATGCCAGTGTGGAAGAGGAAATTATCATTGTTGTCATCATCACACTCATGATCATCGTCTAACATTGGAGCTGTCTGTGCTAACCACTACACATTCATCATCTCACGCATTTCTCATAATAACCCTTTGAGGCACTGCTATTATATCCATTTTAAACATGATAAATTGGAGACTAAGAGAGACTAAACAACTTGCTTAGGGCCACACAGGTAATAAATGACAGAGCTGGGCTTCAGTCTCAGACAGCCTGGGCTTTTAAAAATTACTGTTTGCGTATGCCTTTTTGACACAGGAGCCTATCAGTAGGTTAAATTATATTATTATGACTTCTGTGTCTGTCCAAATCATTTAGGTACATTGTGACTCTGTGGAATTGGAGTTGGGTTACATTTCAGGATGGATGTAAGCCTGCAGGTTGACTGGAATCAGAACCTCAGGGTATCAGGACCTCGGACAGCTCTCGAGTCTGTTCTCTGTTGGCAGCTCTGCTTCTCTCCAGGCATCTTTGTTTGCCTGTTTTCTACTGATTAGCTTTCCCCCTCTACTTGTCTCTTGAACTCGTTCATATCATTGACTTACACTAGTTCATTCTTCTGATTTCCTAATCCAGAGTTTTGCAATTCGAATCTGATTGCCCAGTTTATCCTTTAATACTTGGGCAGAGGTTTGGCACTGGCTCGTCTGTGCATGGGCTGACTCTGAGTGAAGATTCACTTCTTATTCCTATAATGGGGTCAGGGAGGAAGGAGAAGACTGCAGTTGTAAGCCTTCTCCTCTTAGGTCTGCACCTTCAAGGGCAGTGGGTGGCACAGGCGCTAACAGGTGCCTCTCTAGTTTAAAGGAGGTAGACTGTATCTTGCAAACATACATCACAATTTAAATGAAAGAAATTGTCACAACATTCATTGGCATTTAAAACATTGCATATTATTTAGAACTTGGTGTATTCATTGGCACTTATAGCCACAAAAACATATTATCAAGAAATTTTCTATTATCACAAAATCAGATGCTTCATGTTTTCTCTCTTATTTTTAAGGGAAAATATCAAAGCAGCTTGGGGAGTTTGTAGTGTATGATAATAAATATGATATTTAAATGATTAAGCCAAATAATGAAAATCTCTTGTTTTTTATTTTCTGCCTTAATAAGATTTATATTTCTCTTTTATACTGTTAGTAGAATTTAGAAATTATTATATTTCCTGGCCCTACCAATTTGATTTCTGTCCTTCAGAGTATTCTTAGATTACAGTATAAAAATTCAAAGTCTGAGCAATATTCATGATCCTATTTTTATTTGTCCTTTATGTAAGAATTCATTAATTACAGTACCTGTATTTTACATTGTGTTTAAAAAATCTTGTGCAAAAGGTAAGGCTATTGGTGATATAACTGTATAGCACTTAAGCACTCCATGATCTAAAAGTATTTCCAAGCTAACATCTTCAGTAGTAGCCATGTTGGTACTTATCATTATGTGCCATAGGACCCTCAAATTTTCTGATGTTGGAACTTAGAGAATCTGTGAGGGGTGGCTTAGCATCAAGGCCCAGGTTACACATGAGGGGCAACACATGCAGTAGATAATTGAATTCAGGGTGTCAGATATGCTAAACTCCTGCTTATCTTGAATTTATGTAAGTAGGATATTCAAACATCAGATTTTTAATACTGATGTTTAATTCTTTATATGAGAATCAAATAAGTGGCAGATAAGCTGCTATTAGAGATTAACTTGTTAAAATAACTTTTAATATCAGTTAAAGAGTGAATATATAGTTAACCAATATCTTGCAACCTCTGAATCTACCAAATAATGGTAGTGGATATGTGTGATTATGTGGAAAAATGAAATAATCTTGAGATGCCTCCTGAATCATTTTGTCAAAAGATTCAGCCACTCACTTATAGGCTTGGTCTTGTACACCTAGCATGTGCTAACTGTTGGGGAGATTTACTTATAAAGGTGAGAAAGATGTGGTAGAAGTGGCAAGAGACATATATGCCAG
Source organism: Colobus angolensis palliatus (assembly GCF_000951035.1). Taxonomy (NCBI): domain Eukaryota; kingdom Metazoa; phylum Chordata; class Mammalia; order Primates; family Cercopithecidae; genus Colobus; species Colobus angolensis. The sequence goes on along the minus strand of NW_012117377.1, from coordinate 3,177,286 downwards.
CAAAGTGAGAATGTAGAGGACAGAGACATTGCTCTCAGATGGGATAATCTAGACAGGCTTCAGAGAGGAGGGCTTTTGATGATTTGGGTTTGAGTAGGTGGAATGAGAGGAAGGTTAGTCAAGTGGGGAAAACCATGAGAGGGCAGACATGGAGGTGGAAGAGTTCTCTAAATGCTCAGAGAACAACACAGAGTCTCTTGGGGATGGAGTATAGATTTTGCAAGGGACATGTGGTTAATCAACAATGAAGGCAGATTGGAGCCAGTTTGTGAGGAGCTTGAATTAGAGAACGGCGGTTTGGACTTTATTCCACAACTCATGAGCGAGAATTATACACTGTCAATCAGCGCCACATTTTTGAGCCCTGATTGAACTATGTCCTTAGAAGTCTATCTGGCTACTATGTATATAGTAGATTATAGAAGGTTATTTAGGATTATGGTTATTAGATCTAGGTATACTTTGTTCTTTAAGGTTGTAGTAAATATATAACATATGTCTTAATTCTGAGACCTAATTGAAGCAACCGTAACCTCCCATTTTCATGTTGTTCTGCACAAATGACAGTGTTCTATGGTTTGAGAAAGAGAAGTTTGAAAGGTTTGGAAGTTGAAATAGTTAAAAAAATCTTTTAATCTGTATGAAGACTTTTCAGTATGCCTTTGGAAAGTGAATCTGATGTGCTCACCCAACCTCATATCTGTGGGAGTGCATGGAGCCTGAGTGAGGTGGAAGGGGGATCGAGTTTGAATCCACCTGGGGACTCCAAATTGCTTGAAAACAGAAAACTGTGGGGATAAAAACAAAAACAAAAACAAACAAACAAACAAAAAAACTACTTGTGCTTATTGGTTTTTCTATAGAGAGACAATTTTATTTCTTCAGCTCATTTCTTTGGAAGATAGGAAGAGCAATCATGTTCAAAGCTGAGATGTCAAAAGGTGACTTTGTTAGTCCACAAGAGTGGAATCCTAAAGAATACTTCTCTGTCATGATACAATTTAAGAAGAAATTTATACTACCTACTCCCCCTGCCCCAGCTTCAAACTGAATTTGGGAAATAGTACTTTCACACCAGTTTTAAAAGTTTATTAAATCTTCATAAAATTATCTTTTCCAATTCTGTACTTTCTATAGTAAGTGACAGTCAGTGTGTCTTCCAATATTCCAGTGGGAACCATTGTTAATAACAGCAGGTTTAGCTCTTTTTTTATGCCCATTCTAATCACGTAACATTGATTATTTACATTGATGATATTAGGCAATTGTCCAGTGCAGCCTCTGTTGTGCTTTGTATTGTAAATACAACTACATTTTAGTTTAATACATTGTTGGAACAAAGAAGGCTTATCCCCACACCCCACACCGCCCCTTTTTGTTCCTGCTATGGAAAGTGCATGCTTCAACGTAGCACTTAGAGCACTACTGCAACTGTGGATTTGCCTGACTATTCCCGTTAGTCTCAGTTTGTTGAGGAAAGAAGCACTGTTCCTCCTTTCCATGTTCTAGTGCCTAACACCAAATCTGGCACGTACAATGCCATCAGTTAATTCTTATTGAATGATACTATTTAATTCAATGTATAGATTGAATTTATGTACATAACACTCACCCTTTTTAGGGTGTCAAGACACCTAGTTTGTTTTTACTACTCTAGTCAAACAGCCAGTCACTTAAGTGAGAGAAAACCAAAAGGTCAACTGTTTGTGGAAATGATGGAAACGTCAAAGTCACTTATCCATTCATTCATTTCTTTATTCGGAAGGCACTGTGCTTTGCTAAATCACTTTCCACAGTTATTATGGTGTGGCAGTGCTTATTCTTGATGAATACATTGAGGGCTGACTCCGAAGGATGAGCATTTGTATTGTACCGGAGAACTCAGAAAGTGTTCCTGGAGAAAGTTTCGAAGGAAAACTCATAGTTACGTGACGAATATAGAGCAAGGGGCCTAATGTATCAGCAACAGCACCTATTAGGGCACAGAGTTGGAATTAGCATGATGCTTCAGGGAACTACAAGTAATTCAGCATGGTTGCGAAAACACAAGGAGAGTAGTTAGCTTCTTTTGGACATTTTCAAACTTTCTTTTTTTTTAACATGGAGTCTCGCTGTGCCACCCAGGCGGGAGTGCAGTGGCAGAATCTCGGCTCACTGCAACCTCTACCTCCCGGGTTCAAGCAATTCTCCTGCCTCAGCCTCCTGAGTAGGTGGGATTAACGGTGCACACTACCAGGCCCAGCTAATTTTTGTATTTTTAGTAGAGGTGGGGTTTCATCATGTTGGTCAGGCTGGTCTCGAACTCAGCCCCCCAAAGTGCTGGGATTACAGGCGTGAGCCACCACACCCGGCCTTCAAACTTCTTTTTTTTTTTTTTTTTTT
>NW_012117377.1:3117143-3174854 GCF_000951035.1 Colobus angolensis palliatus | reverse complement strand
TTTTTTTTTTTTTTGTATTTTTAGTAGAGATGGGGTTTTACCTTGTTGACCAGGCTGATCTTGAACTCCTGACCTCCAGTGATCTGCCTGCCTCAGCCTCCCAAAGTGTTGGGATTACAGGGGTGAGCCACTGTGCCCGACTGTTTGCAGTATTTTTAAAAGTGCACTAAGTGGGGACTCACATTAAGTTCTAAAGATATGATGTCAAGTAAAACCCTTAAGTCACACTCAGTGGCCCATGATCAGCAAGGCATGAGGGGCTGAAAACTGCTCACTCTGGCTTAGATGCTCATCAGTATATCCTGCCTGACAATTCTTACCTTTTCTTTTTCCCTGAGTGCACATAGTTTAAGTTGCGTAAGTTACGTGTGTATGTGATGTGACTCTGCTGTAAATAGTGTACAGACTTTGGTACTTCAACTATTATTAGTACCAAATGATAGGGCACCCACTTCCCAACTGATCACAACACGAGTGGTCAGAATAGGCTGAGATCTTGCACACTTGGGTGACAGGCATTGTGCAAGCATCTTTTAGAGTTTTTTTGTTTTTGTTTTTGTTTTTTCTTTTTGAGACGGAGTCTTGCTCTGTTGCCTAGGCTGGAGTGCAGTGGCATAATCTCAGCTCACTGCAACCTCTGCCTCTCGGATTCACGCCATTCTCCTGCCTCAGCCTCCTGAGTAGCTGGGACTACAGGCGCCCACCACTATGCCTGGCTAAGTTTTTTTGTATTTTTTTTAGTAGAGACGGGGTTTCGCCATGTTAGCCAGGATGGTCTCGATCTCCTGACCTTGTGATCCACCCGCCTCTGCCTCCCAAAGTGCTGGGATTACAGGCGTGAGCCACCGTGCCCGGCCTCAAACTTTTTAAAAACAAAAATTAAATTATAAAACATTTTCTGGAATACGTTTAATGAGTAAAGTGAGATATGATTGTGTTATCTATTTAAAATTTATGTTTTCAGAAATAAACTTTTGGGTGAGTCAGGCATGGTGGTTCATGCCTGTAATCCTAGCATTTTGGGAGGCCAAGGCAGGAGGATCGCTTAAGGCCAGGAGTTTGACATTACGGTGAACTATAGTGGAGCCACTGAACTGCAGCCTGGATGACAAAGTAAGACCCTGACCTTAAAAATAATAATATTATTAATGAAGTTTTATTTCTCCATGCCAGGAGTATTTCACAATCATTATGTAAACTTTGGAAACATCACCTTTAATCCCCCCATTTAGAAGCACTACCACCATTAATATTTTGGTGTATTTTCTTAGAGTATTTTTATACCAACATTTAACAGGCACCATTAACAGTAAAATCTATATTCTTGTATTTTTCTTTTATATTAGCATTTCATGTTTACATTTCATGGATGTATAACATGGGAAAATCAGTCAAGTCACATTTTTGTAATCAATCATGATTTAATGACTTTTATTTTAGAAAGGGAGAAGAAAGCTAACATTTATTGACACCCATAAGGATTTTTATATTAAATATTATCAGCCAACCAAGTGAAAGCTGCCAGAGGCAACCACACTACAATGTCTAGAGGGTAAGAAATGGTTATGGCGCTATCACATCTGTATGGATTTCAGGTTGCAGCTCAGGTTGTTCATTTAATCATTTTAACAATCTGGTGAAACATCTGAAAAATCACACATGATCCACATGTCTTCCTGGGGAGTAACTGCCATCAACTGCAATCAGTGTCCTTCATTTGATCATCTTTTTCTACTTTTTTACTTGTTAAAAAAAGTTAAGTGTCATGCATTTCTAAAAGGTTAAGTCCAGGAAGCCTTTTGTAAATGAAGCAAATCGAATATGTATTGCTTTATAATAATTAAAATATAAGTGTTGATCATTTTTGCTTATAAAACAATAGTTCTATATTGAAAGTTCTCAGGATAGGCTGGGCATGGTGGCTCATGCCCGTAATCCCAGTACTTTGGGAGGCCAAGGCAGGCAGATCACCTAAGGTCGGGAGTTCGAGACCAGCCTGACCAACGTGGAGAAACCCCGAGATAAAAAGAAATTAGCCAGGTGTGGTGGCACATGCCTGTAATCCCAGCTACTCGGGAGGCTGAGGCAGAAGACCAGGAAGCGGAGGTTGCAATGAGCCAAGATTGCACCCTTGCACTCCAGCCTGGACAACAAGAGTGAAACTCCATCTTGGAAAAAAAAAGAAATTTATCAGGATAGAAGCCTTTTAGATGCTGACAAGGGCATATATGCACATAGAATACTTTAAAATGATGTCACTTATAAGAAATGACTTTTTAAAGTGGAGAGCTCTTTGACGTCATCTACATGATAGATTCCAACCAAGTCTCATTTTATACTTAGTATGAAATAGTATAGATGTCTATAATTTTATCATCATTTTAAAAACTGAGATACTTCCATTAGTGTGTGATTGCTGGATTCCAGTATTGACCAGACAATTTTAATCTTTTGTCTATATATGTCTTTACTTGCCCATTTCTATCAGAATGATTACTCTCTAGTTAGGACCTCCTGAGTGACAGGGCATATATCTATAACACATAGACAAATGTACTATTCAAGGAGTAAGTATTATGCTCAACCTCTCAATTGAGAAAGTGAAGTGAGTGAGGGGCACCAAGATGGCAGGAGATGGTTTTCATATGGAAAACCCAAGAAAGGATTTTGTTTATGTGGAAAAGCCAAGGCCTTGAAAGGAAATCTCAGAAGAACTGGGAAGGCATATGATTCAGTGTTTACTGCCAAATGTTATCTTCTGCTTTGGCAAGGGAGATGATGATATTATTGTCCCTGTAAGATATATTTAGAACCTAAAAATATATCCAACAGCAGCAACTGATGAGTGGCCAAGAAGCTAAAGTCTGAAACCTTGATAATCCAAAAAGATACATCTAATGATGTCAGCAACAGAGATGTTTATTCCATGATATTTTAAAAGGGTGCATACTTTTGATGTGCAGATAACCACTGGTGATCTTTCCTCCCCAAATTCATTACTGGAATCCTGGGTGGCTGGGCATGGAGTCCTGATTGTCATGGGTTCTCAGCGAGACCTTAAGAAGCCTGCCTCAGGATTCGGGATTTGATTCAGCTGAAGAGTTGGCAGTAGCTTCCTTCATGCACGTAGAGAGATGTAAGAAAAGAGGAATGCAGAAAGTAAGGGTAAGGTCCTGTCCCCATATTTGGCTCCAGATAATTCTAACAAGTTGTTTTCTGGAGACCAAGCTACAATGGTGTGTTGGAGCTGGCTTGTACTGTTTCACAGGAGCCAATTGCTAAATTCTTAAGAGTTCACGTGTTGGCTGTTAAACACAGCATGTATTAAGTATTCAATTATATAAACTATATAAATTATATAAATTCATTAAATTGTATTAAATAGAAGTAATAGTCAAAACTTGTATCTTTCTAGTTTTTTACTCCATTTACAATTATCTGTGCTTTTGAGGTTGTTTACATCTTGTAAATAAACTGCTCATTTCTTCTCCTCTCTGGGTTCCATATCAAACATTGGCAGCTTGAAATCAGCTTCCGAATGTGTAAATACTTTTGTTAGTATTTACCCCAGGGAAATCAGCAAACACTACCAATCAGTGCTTGATTGATTATTTTATTAGCTGTTAAGATTTCAGAAAGTGATGGAGAAAATGTTAACATTGAAAATATAAACTTAAAAGTGCATAATGCGTTTCACTATTATGTATTACTTTACACAGTAGTGAACACACATGTTATTCTGTATTTGAAAACTACTAAACTATCTGATTCAGCAACAAAAAAGTGGCTCACATCATTGATAAACAAATGGAATTTTGACTTTCATCTTCTGAAAAATTGAAGAAAAGGGGACACTGCTATACTCAATTTATGAGGCCAGCATTAACCCAATACAAAAGCTAGACAATGGTATAACAAAAAAAGAAAACTACAGGCCAATATCTGTGATAAATATGGATGCAAAAATTCTCAAAACAATACTAGTAAACCGTCTTTACCAGGACATTACAAGGATCATGCACTATGGCCAAGTGGGTTTTATCGTTGGGATGCAAGAATGCCTCACCACATGTTTGGTATTGTGGAATATATACATTTGGTCTTCCATCAGTCTCCTGAACACAGCTCCTCAAATCCCGGAATCTCCAAAGTATTAATTATCTTTTTATACTAACGAGTTGACTGATGGCTGGCTACCCTATATAGCTTCAGGATGTGGGGACTGGTCACTGGAAAGACCAAGATATGATGAGAACGTAGGAACTTTCAGCCCTATCCTTGCTCCCCCACCTCCAGGGAGAGGAGAAGGGCTGAAGGTTGAGCTGGTTTTCAGTGGCCAGTGATTTAGTCAATCATGACTGTGTAACAACACTCTCCACAAACTCCTAAAACCTGGGTTCAGAGAAAGGTGAACACTTGGAGGTTCCTGGAGGGTGGCATGGAAACACTATCTCTAGGTAGATAGTGGCAGGATTATACTGGAGGACAGCTGGTGTCTGCTCAAGAATTGACTGCTTGCTTGATGTGTGGGGAAGAACCCCCCACAATGAGTGTCAGAAGCATGTTATGAAAGTAGAGTAGGAAAAACTAAGTTTGTTTTTCTACTTCTGTGCCACCTGCAGATCAATTAATGTGATTCAGTATATCAACAGGTTGGAGGAAAAAAAAATCACACAATCATCTCAAAAGATACAAAGAAAGCATTTTATAAAATGTAACAAACTTTATTGATAAAAATGCTTAATAATATATGTGTAGAAAGAATTCATAATAAAGGCCATATATGAAAATGCCACAGCTGACATCGTACTCAATGGTAAAAAACTGAAAGCTTTTTCTCTAAGATCAGAAAAAAAAAGACAAGGATGCCTACTGTTGACACTTCTATTCAGCATAGCACTAGAAGTCCAAGCCAGGGCAATTAGGGAAGAAAAGGAAATACAATGCATCCAAATCAGAAAAGAAGGAATAAAGTTCCCTCTTTTCACAGATGACATGACCTTATATGTAGAAGATCCCAGAGACTCCACAAAAATTGTTAGAACTTGGAGCAGGGAAATTAATAAGTGGGAGTTGTTGGTATTATGGAATGTATTTAGCTAAAATTAGTAAAAAGGAATAACATTAAAGACTACATTCAACAAGAAAGTGGCTTGGTTATCACTATCTTTTTCTTAATCATTAAATTTTTAAAATATATTTTCTCCCTATTCTGAAATTTCAAGGCTATAGGGCTTAGCTATTATCAGATATCAGACAATTGTTGACAGGAGAACACCGTTGGGGAAAATGCAAGGTGTAGGAGGTCCACTTTAAGTTAATTACAAAAAGCAAAAATTGACCACTATTCAACTTAAAATAATTCAAGGTGAAGCTTCCCTTTTCATTCTTAGGTTGATCTTTGGCTATTATTAAAACTATCCTGATTTCTGGCACTCCTCTTTCCCTCAGCCCCAAGTCAGATCTTGCCATTTTCTGCATCTGAAAAACAAACAAACAAACAAACAAACAAAAAAAGCTACTACTGTTTCATTGTTTAAATAAAATACTTTTAAGCTATTCTTGATGCCATCCTTTTTCTTACTCTGTCTTCAACGTCAACAAGTTCCCCTGGTTCTACCTTTAAAATATATCATGACTCTACTCACTTTAAACCATTTCTACTGCTACTACTATCATTTCTTGCACAGACTATTGCAAAGGGCTCCCAAGTGGCTCTCATAGTTCCTACCAAAGGGCTCCCAAGTGGCTCTCATAGTTCCTACCTTCTATCTGTTCCCCACAGTACAGTGAAAATGATCTTTTAAACATTTGCGTTAGCTCACGCTACAGCCTACACAAAAGCATCACTGAATTCCCCTTCCTCTGGCCTACATGTTCCCATGGTGTCTAGGCCCACCCACTGCTCTGCTTCTCTTAGAAAATCCCCTGCAAGGAAGGGGATTTGTATATTTCTGATTCCCACTGCTCTCTCCTTTTGTCCATAACATTTATTACTTTCTAACATTATATATAATTTATGTATTAGAGGCATAGCTTGGATATATTGCAGATTTGGTTCCAGATCACCTCAATAAATGAATATCACAATAAAGCGAGCCACACAAATTCTTTGGTTTCTGAGTGCATATAAAAGTTTATACTACACTGTAGTCTAATAAGTGTCAAGGAACATTACGGCTAAAAAAAAAAATGTACATACCTTTAACTTAGAAGTTCTTTATTGCTAAAAATTGTTCACAATTTTCTGTGCCTTCAGCAAGTCTTTTTCCTTGTGGAGGATCTTGCCTCAATGTTGATGGCTGTTGACTGAGTAGGGTGGTAGTTGCTGAAGGTTGGAGTGGCTGTGGCAATTTCTTAAAATAAATGACAATGAAGTGAGCCGTGCCCATTGACTCTTCCTCTCACAAAAGATTTCTCCATTGCCTGTTATACTGTTTGAGAGCATTTTATCCACAGTAGGACTTTCAAGATTGAAGTCGATTCTGTCAAGCCCTACTACTGCTTTATTAACTAAGTTTATGTAGTATTTTAAATCCTTTTTCTTGTCATTTCAAAGATGTTCATAGCGTCTTCACTAGGAGTAGATTCCGTCTGAAGAAAACACTTTTTTTGCATATCCATAAGAAGCAAGTCCTCATCTGTTCAAGTTTTTTCATGAGATTACAACAATTTAGTCACATCTTCAGCCTCCACTTAGAATTCAAGTTCTCTTGCTATTTCTCCCGTGTCTGCAGTGACTTCCACCGCTGAAGTCTTGAACTCCTCAAAGTCATCCATGGGGTTTGGAATCAACTTCATGCAAACTTCTGTTAATATTGGTATTTTGACCTCTTTCCATGAATTACGAAAGTTCTTAATGACATCTAGAATGGTGAATCCTTTCCAGAAGGTTTTCAATTTTCTTTGCCCCGATCCATCAGAGAAATCACTGTCTACATAGGTGTTGTTATACATACGTCTACATATAGACTTACAAAATGTTTTTTTTTTTAACTTATAAGACTTAAAGTAGAAATTAACTCCTTGATCCATGGTCTGCAGAGTAGAAGTTGTGTTAGCACGAAAACAACGTTGATCTTTTTATAGATCTTCATCAGAGCTCTTGGGTGACTGTGAGCGTTGTCTGGGCTTTGTTGCTCCACTGAGAGCACAGGCAGAGTGGATTTAGCATAAGTCTTAAGAGTCCTAGGATTTTTGGAATGGTCAATGAGCATTGGCATAAACTTAAAGTCACCAACTTCATTAGCCTCTAACAAGAGAGTCAGCCTGTCCTTTGAAGCCAGGCAATAACTTCTCCTCTCTAGCTATGAAAGTCCTAAATGACATCTTTTTCCAACAGAAGGCTGTTTCATCTACATGGAAAATCTGTTATTTAGTGTAACTACCTTCATCAGTTCTCTTGACTAGATCTTTTGGATAACTTACGGCAGCTTCTTCATCAGCACTTGCTGCTTCACTTCATACTTTTATGTTACGGAGATGGCTTTTTTCCTTAAACCTCGTGAACCAACCTCTGCTAGCTGTCAAATTTTCTCCTGTGACTTCCTCACCTCTCAGCCTTCATAGAATTGAAGAGAGCTAGGGCCTTGTTCTGGATTAGGGTTTGGCTTATGAGAATGTTGTGGCTGGTTTGATCTTCTATCCAGACCACAAAAACTTTCTCCATATCAGCAATAAGGCCATTTCACTCTCATCATTTGTGTGTTCACTGGAGTAGCACTTTTAATTTTCTTCAATAACTTTTCCTTTGCATTTGCAACTTGGCTGTTTGGCTTATCTTAGCTTTTGACATGCCTTTCTCATGAAGCTTCATGCTTCTAGCTTTTGATTCCAAGTGAGAAATGTGTGACTCTTCCTTTTACTTGAACACTTAGAGGCCATGGTAGCGTTATTAATTGGCCTAAATTTAACGTTGTCGTGTCTCAGGGAAGAGAGAGGCCTGAGGAGAGGGAAAGAGACAGGGCAATGGCTGGTTGGTGGAGCAGTCAGAACACATACAACATTCATGGATGAAGTTTACCATTTTAAAGGGGCGTGGGTTTTGGTACCCTAAAACAATTACAGTGGTAACATCGAAGATCACTGATCACAGATCACCATCACAGATAGAAACAAGTTTGAAATACTGTTGGAAGAACTACCAAAATTTGACACAGAGGCACAGAGTGAGCACCTCCTGTTGGGAAAATGGCACTGATGGCCTTGCTCAGTGCAGGGTTTTCACACACTTTCAGTTTATAAAAAGTGTAATATCTACAAAGTGCATTAAAGCAAGCACAAGGCCTGTATATGTATCAATGTGCCATTGTTTGTAGTCTGTTACTCTCACTAGAATGTAAGTTGCATGAAGACGGTTACCTTTTTGTGTTTTGTTCGCCAGTGCATCTCCAATGCCTAGAATGGCACCTGACACATGACAAATGTGCAATAAATATTTACTGAGTGAATCAAGATTGGAAATGAAAATTTGTTGAATGATTGGAGAATGAAAGTAAAATCTCCCCGTATTTGGTAATCCACTGGTTATTGATCTTAATTTCCTAATCAAATGTCCTTTGTGAGGTTCAAATAATATGCTGAGGAAGCCAGAGGTGTGATGAAATTCATGTTTGAAGCCATTAGTTTTTCAAACCATCAAATGTTCATCTATTTGCTGATACGTTTCTTCTGTGTCTGTACTCCTTTTAAGTAACAGGAGCAAAGAGAACTAGCTGATTTTCAGGTAATTATTTTGGGATTTTGTTTTCCAATTTGGGGACACATTTCACGATACAGTCAGTTCTGCTGTAATGCTCATTTGAAAACACAAATTTGTTCCAACACAATTGATATCTTAGGGAGCAATTCTCAAGCAATGTGAATTTCAGAATTGTTTATGCATGGTTTCTCTTGTGAGTGAATGAAAAAAAACTGCACCCAACTGAATTGAGTCCCACAGAAATACATAAGATGCCCATTTCTCAAACATCTACCAGCTACCTCACAGTTCAGGCCTTGGATATGAGCATAGCACCTCCTACTGGCATGACAGCTCTCCAGCTTCAGACAATCCTCTTTCTACCACTTTCCAGTAACTCACAAGCTTTAGCTCTTGCAGTGCTCACTTCCATGAGCCAACTTTCAGGTCTTTGTCAGGATAGAAACTATGTATTGTCTTGAAAATACGGAACTATTGTAGTATGTATGTATTTCTTAGCCAATTAGTGAAACACGGTGCTGCCATTTTTATTTAGTTCCTATCTTTGTTTTTTATGTGACACAGATAACATTTTTAGAGTGTTGCACCCTGTTTCTTTTCTCTTAAGCTCTGAGGTTTTTATTGCTCAATTTTCTGTGGTGTGTGATTTTCAGGAATGCCTAAGTTGTTATAGAAAAGCAAATTGTGTTTTCAAAGGATACTAACAAAATATCTAACAGTAGCAATACTTTTAATTGTCTTATGCTTTTCAACCTACAGTTTCATTTTTATCTCATTTAAAATTTTTATAACTGCTTTGTGGAAGATATTTTATAAGCGAGGAAACAAAAGATGACAGGAGATGAAAACTTTGTTGGTCAAAAATTAGTCCGTGTCAGAACCGTAGTCAGACCCAATCCTCTGTCTTCCACTGCATTCCACTAACTCCAGGGATCAAGATGAGAGGATCCTGGCTAATTTCTTTGACCACTGTCTTGCAAATGTGCATTGCATAGCCTTCTTTGGGGAAAAAGTATTCCTGATAGCCAAGTGAACCCCTCTGATTGAATAGTGAATTTTAAAAAGCAACACAAGGACCTTAAATTAAGGATTTAAAAATTGCAGGTTAACAGCACATTTAATAGGAAATAGGACAGTTCTGAATTAGGTAAGAGAAGCATTTAAGGCTGAGAATGATTCACTTATCAGTCACTACTATAAGCTCCTTTACATGGGCAGTCATTGACTCCCTGGTAATTTTATGATACCCATCATATTGTTCTGGATTTTCATCACTTTCATGATGGTAGTGGGCACTACATTGGTTTAAAAAAAAAAAAAGACATAGTCCTGTCTTCTTGTGTTGTGTATTTTTTTCTCTCACCACACACACACTGACACACACACACACACAGACACACACACACAGGCACACACACTCTTACACTCATACACACACACACACAGACACACACACAGAGACACACTCACACACAGGCACACACACAGAGACACAAGCTCACACTGTCACACACACACACAAACACACACGCTCTCACACCTGTCTTCTCTAGGTCTTCATATACACTGTTTCCTAAGGTAAATATTCTTACAGAACATGGTAGACTTGACTACATTAGAAGATAGGGCGCTACTCAGAGTCAGGTTCTCAAGTTCTTGACTTTTTTCCATACAGAGAAAAATGACCACAAGTATTGGCTTATTGTCTTCTTGTAATGAAAGTTTGACTGGAAAAGAAATGACCTTTTAGACATCTAGAAGTAGCAAACATGTTGTCTTCCTGGGAAATATACCTTATTGTAATGGGATATTGGTACAGAACAGCATCAATGCCGTTTTTGAGCTGACACCTTTCTTATCCTGCTCTGGAATGCTAGCTTGTGAATAGCACCGACCATAGTGTTACAGTGCCACTCACTAGAGTTATTCAGGATACTTTGCCAGTTTGACAAATTGATTCCTTTAAATTAAATTGAAAGGAATCTGGGCACTGTGTCATAAGCTGTTGAACGAAGGCAATCATGGTGATTCTTGAATCTGTGCTACTTCAATGCACATGTTAAGTGCAATGCTGTAAAATGAGATTAATTCTAACATTTGCATTTTGCCTTGCCTCCTATGCCAGAGAAGCAAATGTCACAATCTGCATCCCTTTCCTAAATTTTCAGTAAACCAGGACTCCTTTACAGGAAAAGGTGCTGCGAAGTGTAACATTATAACACAATGTTCCTCAAACCTTTACATTCTACCAAGTTTACATAGAGCATTCTAGTAACACTTTAAAGGATGAGTTTATTGTCTATATCTTCTGTATCGAGTGGCACATGTCAGATGCCAGGAATCTTAACACCAGATGCCACAGCACTTGAAGAATTTCTTTTGGTAATGAACTTTCTTTATAGCAGCCTACAATATGGCCAGGGCAATTGGATTATTTCTGTTTCTCATAGACAGCTTATGTTGTTTATTCTTGTCATTTTCTTTCCTTTTCTTTTTTTTTTTTGAGACGGAGTTTCACTCTTGTTGCCCAGGCCGGAGTGCAATAGTGTGATCTTGGCTCATTGCAACCTCTGCCTCCTGGGTTCAAGCAATTCTCATGCCCAGCCTCCCGAGTAGCTGGGATTACAGGTGCCCGCCACCACACCCGGCTAATTTTGTATTTTTAGTAGAGATGGGGTTTCACCACATTGGCCAGGCTGGTCTCGAACTCCAGACCTCAGGTGATCCACCCACCTCAGCCTTCCAAAGTGCTGGGATTACAGGCGTGAACCACCACGCCCGGCCTTATTCTTGTCATTTTCTATAGACTACTTGCGTTCCTTGAATATTACAGGAGAGGTTATTGTGAGAGATGCAAAGAAAATACGATGACCAGTTTTCGTGTTCTTCTTTTGGCCACGCGTTCACTCATGAATACCACTCTCATGTAGCTGATCGCTGTCCTCGGTTTAGAGATGACAGAGGGCAAAAAGACAAGTGAGACCTGATATTCTAAGAAGTAGTTCCTGCAATTTTTTAAAAAAATTCAGACATTTTTTGGGGAAAAAACTCTGCATTAGCTAGCTTTCTGTTAACGAATCCTCCTTTCTTTTCTTTGCTGAACCAAGTGTCTTTTCTGTGTGTATTAAGCTAAGATGGCCCCCCGCACAGTAGACTCACTGTAAGTACTTGCAGTGTGAATCAATGAACAGGCCTGGAGAGCGTGCGGGAAAAAGCAGCCAGACTCATGGTCAAATCTTCTAGATTAAGAGCACTTGTATCCAGGCCATGACAGAAGCCTTAAAGAAGACTTAGCAGCTGTCTAGCCCAAGCCCGCTGAAGTATTCACACAGCTGAGCACAGTCTTCTCTGGGTCTCTCAGGTAACAGACCAGCGGATAAAAGACAGTTTGCTCCGATTCTCTGTCGGGCTTGTTGCTGTCACCTTGCAGAGCAGATGCTTCTCCCGGGTGCTTAATCCATATCCATGTCGAAACACAAAATTGCCCCCATGCTCCCTTACAATTGACAAGTTAAATAACATGGAAGTATTTGGAATAGAGTTGTTTTAGGCTGGTATTTTTGGTGGTTCTAGGCTAAAGACCAAAATGTAATCGTGACTACGTCTACTCTCGATGGACTGTAAGGGATGTGATCGAGAGAACAGGCTGGCCCTGTTTCTCCATTCTGGTCACTGCGCCCTGGCCTGCAGGCTAAAGAAAACACTCAATGTCCCCGTCATTCCCCCCACATTCTCCTTATCTCCCTAGCGACAGCAATGCCACTGTTTCTAAGTGGCATCATTGCCTGAAACAGACCGTTAAAAAAGAATAAAGACCATTGTCTCCAGAGTTATACCTAATTTCCCCTTGGTAAGGCTGTTTGCATCCAAATGCGTAGACATTTTAAGTATAAAATCATAAGAATGAAATCAGTCAATGGAATGAGGTGAAGAGCTGAGTATCAACATATAACTGAAATCCTCATTAAACATATTTCCTTATGGTCTCTTATTTTGGTACACTGAGGTGACGCACACACCTTTACACACTTACACATATGTCCACACATGTACAAACCTTTACACACACACCTTTACAGGAATATATACACATATGTCCACACACATGCACACACCCTTTCATGCACAAATACACACATGTCCACACAACACATGCACACACTCTTACACACACATACACACATGTGCACACCCTTATACACATACCCTCTTTCAATTGGCTGAGGACACCCACCGAATGCTATGGATCCTGGGACTAACTGATGCTCTGGGAAGACATCTCATTCATTCAGTCATTCATTTGAAAGTATTGACTGAACATCTGTTGTGTGTCAGATACTGCAGGTGCTGGGCGATACATCAGAGAAACAATGCTCTTACTCCTGTCGGATTTCTAGTTTGTGGTAGAGACCTTCATGTCTTGACCTCACTTATAAATAGGGCCTAATAAAAGACCCATCGTAGAATGGGTGATCAATAATCAGTATCCTCTTTTCACCTAGATTTTAATTTTCTAAAGGATACCTATGTATTTTAGTTGGTTTGAATGAATACCCAAAGCTTTTTTTAACAGTTTGTTGAGATCTCTCAGTGAATTAATAAATATATTTAAAGGGTCTACTCACTGCTTTTACTAACTGGGAAGTACCAGGATAATTGATGCACTTAAAACAGCCTGATTTTTAAAAATATAATATGCATTTGTTATTTCTCTGCCGTGATCATTAGTTACATTGAACTCCCATTAGATTCTTCTTCGTTGTGAAACTATTAATAGGCACATGAATTTAGTAAGTTTTTCTTCAAACACTTAAATTCATTAGGAGGGAGTAGAAAGAGTGCATTTTCAGGGCCCACTCATAGTATTTTGGATGGTCTCAGGATCCTCTCTGTAAATGACTCATTCATTAAATTGCAAATAGAGATTGGGCGGGAACAAGAGTATTTTCTATGGTCATATTTATAGCAAAGCTGGAAAAATATCTAAACCATGGGAAACACAATAGAATCTTTCAATAAAAATCTATTTAAAGAACACACATTCAACAGGTGAACAAATACTGGTTTGCCTGCCCAGTACTTTCCTTTCATTTTTACAGCCTTTCTCCTTCGCAAACTATCTCATTACCTGGTTGTTAGTGTGCTTTGAAAGAAAATACTGGGACACCAGTCACATAACGTGTTTTGCCAGTTAACCACTTCTGTTCCAAACTAGGTATCTAGGGTTTTGTATGTGAGTGGATATATGTGTGTGTATCTGTGTGCACACAGGTGTGTGTGTGTTCATGTGTGAGGATGTGTGTGGAAGGGTATGTGTGTATGTGTACGAGTGTGGAGACGTGTGCATAAGTGTGTGAGGGTATGTATATAAGGGTGTGTGCATGTGTATATGTGTGTGTAAGAGTGTGTGCATGTGTTGTGTGGACATGTATTTGTGCATGAAAGGGTGTGTACATGTGTTTGGACATGTGTGTATATATGCCTGTGAAGGTGTGTGTAAAGGTTTATACGTGTATGGACATATGTGTATGTGTGCAAGGGTGTGTGCACATGTGTGTGGACATGTGTGTATATGGGCATGCGAGGGTGTTTGTGTAATTGTGTGTGCATGTGTGTGAGTTGACACGTGCATATCTGCATGTGAGGATGTGTAAGGGGTGTGTGGACATGTGTGTATGTGCGTGTGAGGGTGTGTGTAAGGGTGTGTGCATATGTATGTGGACATGTGTGTATATGTGCATGTGAGCATGTGTGTGTAAGGGTATGGACATGGGTATATATGTACATGTGAGGGTATGTGTGTAAGGGTGTGTGTATAGTGTGAGGACATGTGTGTATATGTGTGCGTGAGGGTAACAGTGTGTGCATGTGTTGTGTGGACATGTGTGTATTTGTGCATGGCAGGGTGTGTGAATGCATGTGGACGTGTGTGTGTGTGTGTGTGTGTGTGTGTGTGTGTTTGTGCATGGCAGGGTGTGTGAATGCATGTGGACGTGTGTGTGTGTGTGTGTGTGTGTGTGTGTGTGTGTGTGTGTGAAAAAGAGAGAGGAGAGAAAGAATATAGCTACTCAGTTTTCTGGAAAATATATTAACCTCTTTTCTCTTTATTCTGATGTGAATTCCGTGCTTCAGCACTCATAAACCTCTCCAAATTCATTTCAACTGGCTACTCTCTACTTTAGAGAAAGTCTCTTCACCATTCTACACCTTTTTCCTTCTACAAAAGAGAAGGTGGGTCCCCTGTGGCGGCCCTCGGAGAGCAGCAGCCACGGCCCCATGGCCATGGGCCTCAACAGAGGCCACAAGATGACCAAGAACGTGAGGAAACCGAGGCCCAGCCAAGGCTGTGGGCGCCTCAGCAAACACCAAAATCGTGCAAGACATGCCCCGAGAGGTGTGTGGCTTTGTCCCATAGAGCGGTGTGCTGTGGAGTTACTCAAGCTCTCCCAGGACAAATAGGCCCTCAGATTCGTCAAGAAAAGGGCAGGGGCACACTTCTCACCAAGAGAAAGTGAGAGAGCCTGTGCAATGTCCCGGCCCCGCCCTGAGGGAAGCAGCTGCCAGGGACTGAGCGCCTTTCCCCTCTACATAAGAAAACCTTTGCAGAAAAAAAAAAAAAAGATGGAAAGAGTAATTTGTTGGAAAACCTTCATGGCCCACCCAGCTGTAAGATGATGCTATTCTTTTTATAAGTATCTCAGGGGAGACGTCTCCTCCGATTCTCTGCATCCCTTCCCTAAGAAGCTGACATGCTCATTAGCAACAGTGGCTTTGCTGATGCCTGAACCCACGAGGGCATGTCTTGAAGGCATGTGACTGATGACATAAAACTCCGTCTAGAAACCTGAGATTCAATATGATGCGGAGTTCAGAATTTGTGTTTTTCTGAATGTGTTTCTCCATTGACATGTTTTCTATTCGTAAGTTAGAGAAAACTAGTCAGTGGCGTTAGAAGCACTGGAAAAGAAAATACATTTGTAAATTATTTCATAAAAACTTGGGAACAGAAATTAGCCAGTGAAAACAGTTAAAAACTCCTAAAAGAATCTACCTGAGAAAATATGAAATGTCTTCAGAGAAATTAAGCAACTGTACCATTTAAAAACAGATGGTCTGAAAATTATAAAACCTTGAAATAATATACTAGCTGAGGTTTACTGTCAAATTAGTTTGTTAAATAATACAACAGCTTTTTTTGAGAGATCAAGGGGGTGACAATAGATTATAATCACTACAATTAGTAATTGTGATTTAATTATGAACCACCTAAATATAGGTAATAATAGAGTGCTGATAAAAATGTGCTAAGTGGGTCTTTAACATGATAATCTCATGACTTCCTCAAACCTCACATATATATTTTTTTCTTAGACTTCTTTACTTTTTCTTTATTTTTAAGCCAGCACAGTAACTATCATTAATATCCACTGCTGTCTTTCAAAAGTACATAACTGGAATTTTAAACTAATTGCCTATTTCGCTTAAGTATATAACTCAGAGCTTTGTTAAGACAGGAAACTCTTATGTATGATCAGTTCTCTTCACAATACCCACTCTCAGCCCCTACCTCACCCTCCTGCTAAGTGATTTGCTTTTATACCCAGCTGTAGCACCCAGAGCCCAAATTCCTGTTTCAGCTATGGTAAAACCTATTAACCATCAGGGACCTACTGAGCCACTTGCAAGTAGAAAAATCTATTAACTCCAGTACACTCACAATTCCTGCTGGCTGTGCATCAACTCAGTTCTTGGACCTCCCTACTTGCTTCTCCCTACTTCCAGAGTTATACTCTGGTTTTAGCCATGACCATGGCTCTCCCAGGTAGCCATAACACAGTCCTAGATTATTTCTCCATTTCCACACTTGCACCCTTGCCTCGAGAGTCTTTTCTACCACAGCAATCGGAGTGATCCTGTTAAAATATAAATTAGGCACACACTTGTAGTCCTAGTTACTTGGGAGTCTGAGCCAGGGAGAATAGTGAATGACTTAAGCCCAGAAGTTTGAGCCCAGACTGGGCAACATAGCAAAATCTCATCTCTCAAAAAATAAATAAAATAACGTGTAAATTAGCCAAATGATTGATTAATATAGATTTCTCTTATGGATGCATTTAAAATAGTAAGTGAAGAATAAGTGATAGAATGCAAAATACTGTTTTGAAAGGATCATCGGTAGGCTATTATTACTACAAAAATGAAACATGACCTGCATGACTGTTCCCTCTGATGGATGTGCACCGCCTGCACCTGTGAAGGAGTCTTGTCCCCCAAAATAAATCCTGCATCTCAGCAAGCCACTAAATCTAATGATCAATTTATAGGAAACAGAGGGACGTTTTAAATGAAACCACAGGCATCCAATTAGCAATTGCAGACTGTGAAGAACTCCAGAGGGCAAACAACCTAGTTCCCTTAACAACAATAAAAACAAATGCCAGAAAAAAGAGCGATGTTGGGGATCCTATGGATTAAAAGAGATTTAAGGGATATCAAATAGTCACAGAGTATAGATTTTATTTTGATCACTATTCAGACATACAAACTGAAAAAACAAAAGGTTTACCAAGGAAATAGGACCATTATGTAGAGTAGACATCTAATGGTATTAGGTAAGCATTGTTAATCTTCTACGTGTGAATCAGAGGTGTGATGGTGCATTAGTCCATTCTTGCAGTGCTATAAAGAACTACCTGAGACTGGGTCGTTTACCCGGAAAAAGAGGTCTAATTGACTCACAGTTCCTCAGACTATACAGGAAGCATGGCTAGGGAGGCCTCAGGAAACTTACAGTCATGGCGGAAGGGGAAGGAGGAGTAGGCATATCTTACGTGGCTGGAGAAGGAGGAAGACAGGGCAGTGGGAGGCGCTACACATTTTTAAAAAACTGGATCTCATGAGGACTCACTCATTATCGCAAGAACAGCAAGGGGGAAATCCACCCCCATGGTCCCATCACCTCTCACCAGCCTCCTTTTCCAACACTGGGGATTACAAGTTGACATGAACTTTGGCCAGGGACACAAATCCAAACCATATCAGATAGTAAAGAATTAACAATTTTATTACTAGAAATAAAAGCCCTGATGTTAGTATTTGTGGATTTTCATGGTGTATACACTCCCTTCATGGTTAATTTCAAGCCACGTTCATGAAGTCATGGATCCTTGAGTGGGAAGAATGGCATGTGCTGTTTCTCTTTGGCTGAGCAGGTATGAGCTGCTTTAACCCCTACCAGACGTGATAATAGTATTACAGTGGTGTCAAACAAAAAAGAAAGAAGGGAAAGAAAAGAATGCCTACCAGACGTGATAATAGTATTACAGTGGTGTCAAACAAAAAAGAAAGAAGGGAAAGAAAAGAATGCCTATCTTTAGAGATCCCTACTGATACTTATGGTTGAAATGACATGATGTCGGAAAATTTCTTCCAAATGATTTGGAGTGAGGGTGGGGTAGAGAGTGTAAATGTAACAGTATTGCCCATGAATCAGTAATTTTGAGACTGAATCATAGGTACACTAGAGTCTATTATCATTTTTCTCTACTTTGCACATGTTTAAAATTTTGTATGATAAGAAAAATTTTTCAAAATAAGTACTTTATGTTACTGAAAATTCCCAGGGTGCTCCCTATCTGAGTGGAAGCCAAAGTTTTAAGATGCCTGCGACTGATTCTCCCCCTTCACTTTGCTCCACTCACCTTCCTGCTGTTCTTGCAATGTGCTAGGCCTGCTCTCACCTCAGGGCCTCTACACTGGCTGCTGTCTCTGCTCAGAATGCTTTCCCCCAGATAAACCATGAATATCACTTCCTTACTTTCTTCAAGTCTTTGCTCAGATGTCAACTTCCTAATAAGGGGCCCATTTAATGTCCCATTCTGCCCACAGCTCTGGCCCAGAACTCCTGATCCACAGTGCTCATGATTTTCTAACATATTTGACATATGCGACTGTCATAGTATTTTTCTTCTTTACTTGATACTTCTGATATATCATCTGCACTAACTACTACATTTAAAGTATAGTTTTGGAAGACTGTGCTGTTGGAAATGCCTTTTAGAATTGATAACGGTAGTGCACATTGCTTTGGATTCTATTCAAAAGGTCAACATAAGCTTGTTTCTACACTTAGGTGCAGTGGTAGAAAACTTTTAAGAGATTATACTATCATAAGTATCTTAAAATTGATAAGTTTCAAGAGGAAAAAGAATTATAGTTTGGCCAGTTTACTTCCAAAATAACTTTGCCATTATTTTAATAAATTCACAATTTTTAATGAGGATGCTGGTTCTTTTGAATTGTAGCATACTTTCAGAATGTCTCTCACTCCATTTCCCCATTGTCCTTCAGCAAACACTTACACAATTTAACATGCTGCTCTCCCTGCCAGTTCATCTTGACCCCTATAACCCTTAACCATCATCCCTAAATATTCAGGGTAACATGCTGTGAAAACTTCAAGCAATAATAAATTTCCTTACTTTGTGGACTTTCAAGCAAACACTGATGATTCTATGTGAACCCCTCAATGTCATGGCCTCAGCAGAGAATTTGAGAACTCATTTGATGCCTTTTCATATATGTAGTTAAGGCGCATGGGTGTAAATGCTGTATTAAATTATCCAGTCATTGCATTACTTTACATTTCCACACAGCTTTATTTGCTCTAGTAATTATTTGCTATGAGCTATTTCAGTGACCCAGGAATAGTAGCTCTGCAGGATAGAATGTGAAAATCATGGCTGGTTCGTTGATTAAATCACAGCTAACTCATCATTGAAGGGCTTGTTT
Source organism: Colobus angolensis palliatus (assembly GCF_000951035.1). Taxonomy (NCBI): domain Eukaryota; kingdom Metazoa; phylum Chordata; class Mammalia; order Primates; family Cercopithecidae; genus Colobus; species Colobus angolensis. Next base: position 3,155,362 of record NW_012117377.1, on the reverse strand, counting down.
TCATTCTGTTGCACAAGAGTCAGTGGGACTTGGGTTTTGGCATAGATATGGCTAAAAGGAAAGGCTTGGCAAATAAGAATATGAAAAGGTGCTCAACATATATGTCACTAGGGAATTACAAATTAAAGTAACAATGAAATACCATTAATACCTATTAGAATGGCCAAATTCCAAAACGTTGACAACACGGAATGCTGGCAAGAGTGTAGAGCAACAGTAACTCTCATTCATTGTTGGTGGAAATGCAAAGTGGTACAGCCACTTTGGAAGAAAATTTGGCAGTTTCTTACAAAAGTAAACATACTCTTACCGTACAGTCAAGACGTTACAATCCTTGGTATAACACAAATGAGTTGGAAATATGTCCACAGAAATACCTGTGCACAAATGTTTGTAGCAGCTTTGTTAATAATTGCTAAAACTTGGAAGCAACCAAAATGTCTTTTAGTGGGTGAATAGATAAACTGTGGTACCTCCAGACAATGGAATATTATTCAGTGCTAAAATGAAACGAGCTATCAAGCTATGCAAAGACATGGAGGAACCTTAAATGCATGCTAAGTGAAAGAAGCCTATCTGAAACGGCTACATGCTATATGATTCCAACTACTTGACATTCTGGAAAAGGCAAAACTGTGGAGATAGTAAAAAGATTAGTGGTTGCCAAGGATTAAGGAGGGTGGGAGGGATAAATAGATGGAACACAGGACTTTTGATACCCTAATGGTGGATATATCTCGTTATAAGTTTGTCCAAACCCATAGAATATACAACACCAAGAGTGAACCCTAATGTAAACTATAAACTTCGGGTGATTATGATGTAGCAATATAGGTTTGTTGATTGTAATAAATGTACCACTTAGATGCAGGGTGTTGATAGTGGGGTAGGTTGGGGAGGGGACAAGGATTATATGGAAACTGTACTTTCCACTTAATTTTGCTGTGAACCTAAAACTGCCCAAAAAATTGTCTTTTTTTTTTTTTTTTTTTCTTTTTTGAAACATGTTCTTGCTCTGTCACCCAGGTTGAAGTGCAGTGGTGTGATCACGGCTCACTGCAACCTTGAACTCCTGGGTTCAGGCAATCTTCCCACCCCAGCCTCCCGAGTGGCTGGTACTACAAGTGTGTACCACCACTCCTGGCTAATTTTTACTTTTTTTTTTTTTTTGTAGAAACGAGGTACCTAGACTGGTCTCAAACTCCTGGACTCAAGCAGTCTTCCCACCATGACCTCCCAAAGAGATGGGATTACAGGCATGAGCAACTGTTCCCAGCCTTTTTTTTTCTTTTAAGGCCTAATAAAACTGGGAAGAGAGTACCTAAATGATGCTTTAAGGTGACAACTTAGGGACTAAAATGAAAGACTCCTCCATCATGCTCATATGTAATCGTACCAGGTTGTTATCTATTGATTTGCAAATAGAAGCATAAATAGATTTCAAAAATGAAAACTAATGCTATATTTTGAAATTTACAGTGGATTAGATTTCATAGTCTTTTCTGTTTCTTGCAAAACATGCTGGATATGTAGTGATACTCATTTCAAATCATTTCCGAAATATTCTAGTTGCCATAGCAGCCAAAGCTGATGATGAAATTTCTATACAAAGCTCCCAGAAATGAGATTTGCTAAGAAAGTCTTTTGAATTGTTCAAGATAGTTAGCTTTTTCATATCTCACCTTTAAAACATTTTGTTTACTTTTAAGTTCTCTACATTTATTCTAGCATGAAAACTGTAGTATTTTTAGAGCTAAGAAATTGTATGAATCATCTAGGAGGCACACAAGATATGGTCAGCGTATGAGAGCAGGAGGGAATAATGGAAACACGGATCTTCCTGGACATTGTGAGGACTGTTAGCAAGCCTAGAAGTATCAGAGTGAGAAAGGGAAACTTGAAAGTTTTCAGAATTATACCAGCTCAGATTTGTTAGCCCTGTGTCTGCTTAAATATATATTATTTCCTTGTGATTGATTCTATATTTAAGCTTGTACACAGTAGTGTTAAAATTAAAGTGGGTGAGCAGAGTTCCTCATGTCTACAGAGATGACTGTGCCAGCTCTGGGCTTCCCTGGGGATGCAGTTTTGCAGCCTCTTGTTCCTTAGGTGCTAAATTATGTGATGGCACATGTGTTTCCAGACATACCAAGTGCAGCTCAGTTGACCTTGCTACATGTGTTTTTGTATTTTTTTTCTCTAGAAGGTTATCTTGAGATAGTCAACATACTGTGAAAAACAATAAAAACATGGGACACTGACCTTAGTCCTGGAGATGCTGGAAGAGCATTGACTCTACTGATACTGCCACTGCCAATTAATGGTCAGCATGGATCTCCTGTGACTTGTGTTGCTCAAGTGTTTACTTAATGCTTGACATATATAGAATGAATAAGACTTATTTGGGGAGGATTCATTGTGAGATGCTTCTCTGGTATACTGTGTAGGCTCCAGAATTTTCTCCAAAGTTGTATCTTGGTTTGCATTTAGACTAAGCATCTCTATCATCATACCTGAGGGTCCAGAAAATTTCTCGAGTTCAATGAAGCAACAGTAGAAGGTGCCATCAGGGAATGTAGCGTCAGAAGGCGTGATTTAGTTGAAATGATAAAGTAGAGAGGGGCTCCCTGAAGTGGTCACATATAGACTGGGACCTGAAGAACTAGTAGATGTCAGTCAGGAAAACCCCAATGTGGATTAAGGCACTTTATTTCAATCTTTCAGACATAATACAAGCCCCAGCAAAGTATTCACACAGATTACTACTGTGGCTTGGAATACTGGTCTCCTCCTAGCTTCTAATTAATCCTTTCTGCAATTATTTAATATCTGTCTTCCCTGGTAACCCTCAATCAAGGGATTCATATTTTAAAAAACCATCCTGGGTTTTTGTAGTTGGGCATTATTGGTGATTCTTCTTTTGTATCTCACTGGTTGCTGTTCAGCTAACTTTTTCTTTGAGGGGAGCAGTGGAAGGTTCTTGTAGCAGATTTAATGGGAAATTAATGCGACTTGGTTGGAAGATCTTCCTGGGCCTCTTGAGTTCCCTTTTATAAATGATTTTGGTGGTTTTCTCACTGACTTTTAAAAAAAGTATTAATGTATTGATTTGCCATTTTTAGTGAAGCACACCTGTGTTCTGGTATTTAGTTTAGATCTAGTGGTGATTAAACTTTGCAACATACTAGAGGATGCCCAGATCATTAGATGCCTTCAGACCGAAGCCAGTGTGGGGACACGTTGCCATTTTGAGGCGGGTTGTTTGATTTTACTTTCTTTCATACGTTTCTTTAGAAAAGGATTGAATACTTAGCTCTCAGAATTAGGGTTTTTAAAAATACTGTAGCTCCTCTCATCAGGCAGTTATTGAAGACTGGATTAATGGGAGACTTGAGGGTTTGTAAAGTCAAGCGCTATCTGTGGTTTGGCACTGAAATTGTTTTCATGTCAAGCGCTATCTGTGGTTCAGCACTGAAATTGTTTTCATGTCAAGCGCTATCTGTGGTTCAGCTCTGAAATTGTTTTCATGTGGATCTCATGGCAACCCCAAGCTTCGTTATGTCATTCTACTGAGCATTGGCCAATTACACTGCTGGATTTTCACCTGATGCTGCTCCCCTGGTGACACGGCCTCTCTTATTTGCTTAATAAATTTCTAAATTTCTGAAATGAAATTTGTAGGATCACAGAGTCTATTATGGATTTGCCCCTCCCCACCCCCCCCACAGTAATGCTGAAGAATCAAAGCTGCATCCAAGCTTCATATAAAGACAGACAATTAATTGTATTATTAATTATATCTCATTACAGCAATTCACATCTTCTCCCCACGTAGGTGGGGCACTCATCGTACCTTCTTCATATTCAGTCTGCTCACCTTCACCTGGTTCTGTAATGGTGCTGCTATCCTTCTGAGGATTTATTCTCATAATGTGTATTTTCTTTCCATCCATTCTTCCTTAAATTCATTCCACAAGCATTCATTGAGCTCATTCTATGGGCCAGACATTGACTTAAGTTCTGGGGATACAGCAGTCTGTTACATGCACAAAAATCACTTTCTTTATGGAGTTCACATTGGAAAGGCATGAGGCAATGGATGAGACAAATAAATAAAATATACTTAGGGGCCAAGAGGGACATGAACAAGTCCTAGCAGATTTGTCTTTACAGGAATATTTTAGGTGTGAAAAGTTTCCTCTTTAATATTAAGGAAGAGTCAGTTTGATAAAGGAGCTGCTAAAATTGTGACTTAAAAAAAAACCCCAGCTAATTAAAACAAATTCAATTGGACTTGATAACTATTTATTTTTAATTCAGGAAGCTAGGAATGGATTTGTCTCTCCTGCCTGCTACCTTACCGCATGACAGATTTCATCATTCCAGTAATTATAGAAAATATCTCAAATCAGACAGTGCTTGCAGGCACCTGCAGCCAGACTGAGTCCCACACAGCAGTGTCTGAAAGAACAACTTCATTTCCATGCAGGCCACAGACTGGAATGTAGTTTGTGCCGGGCAGAGTTGAAGTACAACAGTTGCTCTGTTGGTTGCTGTGGTGACGGCCTCAAACTGTTAGCACTCAAGAGATGAACGTCTCCCGTCCATCTGGACAAAGGAGAAATGACTTGACGCTTAGGGTGTTGGACTCCAGATGTGTTTTAAAATGGTGGTTCCCACAGGAAAATGTCTATTCCAATGCCATTGGACAGGTTGATTTTATTTCTTATTTTTTACTTAAAATTCTTTTATGTCACTTGAGCACCTAATCGCTATTTCCAGTAGCCACCTGTCAGTGTGCAGCCTCTTTGAACTTTGCACAACATTTCACGTTGAGGGTGACTCTCTTGTTGGTGTTTGGTTCCTTCTCTGCAGTGTTGAAATATGCACTCCTCTTTCTGTTTGCTGCTTCTGGCTGTGTCAGCAGCTGCTTCTCTTCTGTAGTGTGGTCCTCCGGTGTCTTCTCCTATCTTCTCTTTCTGTCTTATGTGCATCCCTTCTTCCTTCTCTTCCTCCTCCTCCCTCTCCTGCTCTTCCTCTCCTGGTTTCCTCTTTTATTACCTGACCAAATCTCCTGTCTGTGCAGATAATTCCCAAATCCATACTGCCAGGCCTCTTCTCCTTTAAGTTGCAAATTCTCAGAATCTTCTCAAGATACTCCATGGACGCTTTAAACTCAACATGTTCAAAATAAGCTGCACATATTCTTCCCCCAACTTTTGTGACTAACACTGACCTCTGATTCATCTCCCAGAATCAAGCCTTTCAGGCCTTCTTCAGTCCTGTCCTGTCCCAGGCAGTTTATACCCAACCATTGGTTGAGTCTTATACTCAGCACTCACATCTACCATGTCCTCTCTTTTGTCACTGAGACCACATGGTCAGGCTGACACTGCTTGACACTTGGACTATCACAATAGCCGCTCACCTCTAATCCATTTAATTTTAGATGCTATTTGCCAGAATAATCTCTAGAAAGAAAGCTCCAACAACAGCCCTTTCTAATTCAAAGAAAATCTCTGCCCCTAAATATGGAATTCAAGTCCCTTTCTTTGCTCTCACACACCCCAGTTCTCCCACGCCTTTAAGACACGGCCCGCGTTTGCTTACCGACTTGTCTCTTGGGACATTTCCCCTTTGCTTTGAAGCCTCTTACCCTCAGCCTCCATTATTAATAGCTGTATATTTGTAAACATCTATTTTTAATAAAACATAAAAATTAAATTATGAAAGTAACTTCACAGAAAGGTTGGAAGAAAATAGAAAAATAGTAAGAAGGAACTAAAATTCTTACCTAATCTCATCACTCAGGGGAACTGAGTGATTTCACCTCCGTTTATTTTTGCTGATTTATAGTCACACGCTGCTGAAAACCAGAATATGTTCTGAGAAGTGCACCTATAGGCGATTTCTCTTCTCTCCCCACTATCTGTTTCTTTCGTTGACTAACACCATAGCGTGGACTTACACACACCTAAATGGTGTAGCCTCCTGCACACCTGAACTATATGGTGTAACCTGCTCCTAGCCTACAAAGCTGTAAGCATATTGCTCTCTTGATTATGGTGGGCGATTGGAACACCATGGTAAGTATTTGTGTATCCAAACATAGAAAATGTACAGTAAAAAGATAGTATAGAAGAGGAAGAAAAGTGATACACCCATATAGGGCACTTAGCATGAATGGAGTTTGTAGGCCTGGGAGTTGCTCTGGGTGAGTCAGTGAGTGAGTAGTGAGTGAATGTGAAGGTCTAGGACATTACTGTACCCTACGGTAGACTTTATAAACCCTTGCACTTAGGCCATAGTACATTTATTTTTTAAATTTCCTTTTCTTCAATAATAAATTAACCTTAGCTTACTGTAGCTTTTGACTTTTACATTTTTAAAATTATTTTATTATTTTTTAGTTTACTTTAAGTTCTGGGGTACATGTGCAGAACGTGCAGGTTTGTTACATAGGTATACGTGTGCCATGGTGGTTTGCTGTACCCATCAACCCACTGTCTAGGTCTTAAGCCCCACATGCATTAGGTATGTGTTTTAATGCTCTCCCTCCCCTTGCCTCCAACCCCCGACAGGCCCCAGTGTGTGATGTTCCCCTCCGTGTGCCCATGTGTTTTCATTGTTCAACTCCTACTTACGAGTGAGAACATGTGGTGTTTGGTTTTCTGTTCCTGTGTTAGTTTGCTGAGAATGATGGTTTCCAGCTTCATCCATGTCCCAGCAAAGGACATGAACTCATCCTTTTTTATGGCTGCATAGTATTCCGTGGTGTGTATGTGCCACATTTTCTTTATCCAGTCTATCATTGATGGGCATTTGGGTTAGTTCCAAGTGTTTGCTATGGTAAATAATGCTGCAATAAACATACATGTGCATGTGTCTTTATAGTAGAACGATTTGTAATTCTCTAGGTATATATCCAGCAATGGGATGGCTGGGTCAAATGGTATTTCTGGTTCTAGATCCTTGAGGAATCACCACACTGTCTTCCACAATGGTTGAACTAATTTACACTCCCACCAACAGTGTAAACGCATTCGTATTTCTCACAGCCTTGCCAGCATCTGTTGTTTCCAGACTTTTTCATGATCGCCATTCTAACTGGCGTGAGATGGTATCTTATTGTGGTTTTGATGTGCATTTCTCTAATGACCAGTGATGATGAGCATTTTTAAATTTTTTAACTTTTTTGACTCTTCTTTACAAAAATATTTTCTTTTTTATGTTCTTATTCTATAAGCCTTTTTGTGCTTTAATTTTTTTTTTTACTTTAAAAACTTTTTTTATTAAAAATAAGACACAAATGCAGCCTTAGCCTCAGCCTACACAGGGTCCAGATCATCCATATCACTGTTTCCACCTCTACATCTTGTCCCACTGGAAGGTCTTCAGAGGCAGTAATGTGCATGGAGCTGTCATCTCCTATGACAACAATGCCTTCTTCTGGAATACCCCCTGAAGGACCTTCCTGAAGCTGTCTTATAATTAACTTACTATATACTTCCACTTACATAAGTGAAAATACACTCTAAATAATGATAAAAAGTATAGTATAGTAAATACATAAACTAGTAACATAGTCATTATCGTTAAGTATTATGTACTGTATGTAATTGTATGTGCTACACTTTTATGCAACTAGCAGCTTAGTGTGTTTGTTTACCACAACGAGTAATGCATTGTGCTACAACATTATGACAGCTACAATGACGCTGGGCAACAGGAAATTTTCAGCTCCATTATAATCTCATGAAACCATTGTCATATCTGCAGTCCATCATTGACTGAAATGTTGTTAGGCTTTTCATGACTTTATACGCACCATGTGTGCAAAGTTTTGTATACAGGTTTTGCACCCAGCTCTTTTCACTTCATACTACAGTCTATGAATTTTCTGATGTATTTAATGGTATTTGAGAACATGAGTGAACATCTGCAGAATATATGAATGCATTGTAATTTATTTGAACTCTCCTGGTTTGTGTTGTAAATAATTTTAAAGAGCTATACTTTTCCTCTAGAATAATTGTTTCTGTGCTATCTTTTTAGGACTCATGGTTTCCTTCTTCCCTCCCTTTCTCCCTTCTCTTTATTTCTTCTTTGTTTTTTAGGGGAAGAGGAATGTTCATGACAGATTAGGCTGCTTGGCCATAGTAGAGTAAATGACTGTGTATGGATCTACCCACTGTTAATCTGAGTGCTCACAGTGTTTTCCCAGGAGGTGGTGCTGTGAACAGCCAAGCTCTGTGTTCTGTACTCTTCTTTTGGATTCATGGGATCCTCTTTTATCCCAACTATTTGTCTGTCTGGTTGACTAAATGACTAAATACGTGAAAACCACAACTCCCAATCTCCACTGCTACCAGGGTTCTTCTCCAAAGCCCACTACACTACACAAGCTGCCCTATTGCTTGTTGAGATTGTGTCCCTTTCCCAGGAGTAGTTTATTTCCTAAATGATACCCTTTGAGTCCTCTCTTTTTATTTTTGGGAATCAGCCTCTGTAGAAGGAATAGTATGGATTAAAAGAGGCCGTGACACAGTTTCTGGCTTGTTCGGTGATTGTACTACAGATGGAAAGCTCCTAGTGCTTTGGTTAAAATGTTGGGAATTCTGGCCACGTGTGGTGGCTCACGCCTGTAATCCCAGCACTTTGGAAGGCCGAGGTGGGCAGATCACCTGAGGTCAGGAGTTCGAGACCAGCCTGCCCAATATGGCAAAACCCTGTTTCTACAAAAAAACCCAAAAAGCCGGGAGTCGTGGCAGGCGCCCGTAGTTCCAGCTACTTGGGAGGCTGAGACAGGAGAATCGCTTGAACCCAGGATGCGGAGGTTGCAGTGAGCTGAGATCGTGTCACCGCACTCCAGCCTGGGCGACAAGAGCAAAATTCCATCTCAAAAAAAAAAGTTTGGAATTCTTTGAGCCAGAAAGGGAAAGATAAGGCTTGCCCCTACCTTCCCTTCAGTAGGTAGCATTGCCCCATTTTATATTAGTAGTGTATTTGTACAATATACTGTTTTCCACCCTAGTTGTCATCCTCAATGTAGCTCTAAAAATTGGTGACCAGTGAAAATTCCTCTAAGGATTTTTAAACCAGAGTATCATCTGCCTTAACTTCTATCTTTTCCTGTGTTTACATATGTATTTTAACTGGGAGTCTTACTTAGGAAATAAAAACCACACATTGACAAGTCCCTACCAATTCTGTGAGACCTGTTTAAAATGGTCTCTTCATGAGGTCAATCCGGGAACTTGGCACGTGGTCTTCCTCCCTTGTGTTCTTATATCACCTGGATTTGTTCTGCTCTCAAAATGTATATCCTGCCTGGCTTAGTCTGTGCTTATTTTATCCTCTTTACCAGTCTAAGTTCCTTAAGGACAGGAAAGTGTCTTGTTTCTCTTATCATTTTCCCAGTAGCAATTCTTTAAATCAGGAAAAGAGGTGGGGCACATGGAAACAAAATGGGAGTGTTCACTCTGCAGTAGGCTTTGTGCCTGACATTTTACTGGTGCCATTTTATGCTGCCATTGTATCATGGTTAATTGCATTCATACATACAAATCTTCTAAGCTGTAATGCCATATTAAAAAGTAGAGTTTGTATTTACAGGTGTTTGTAAATGACAAGTTGGAAGTTTGTCTCGCCATTTCACAGTTGAGAAAATTGAGATGTGGAGAGTTTATGTAATTTGTCCAGACTTACATGGCTACAGAGTGACAAAACTGATATCCAAACCCATGCAAAGACAATTTTAAAGTCTTTTAGCTATACTTCCACCTGATCTCCCTGCTTCGTTAATTTGTGCTAGAGTGTTCAGTTAATGTGCAATTGAGAAGATTGTTTATTATTCTAGGTGAGTTCATTCTCTTATTGAATCAAGAAGCAACCTAACTTGAAATGAGAACAGGACACAATTTCCTTTCTTCTTAGCATAAATAAAAATGAAACAAATGACTTTTATTTCATACTCTGAGACAGTGGGTGATGGGAGAGATATGTGGATCACATATAACCATGCTAAGTTTCTAAGTCATTGCTGTATTTTGGTAAGCTTTTGTCAGAAAAGTTATTTATATATTTTAAAAATTCAATCTGTTAGCTAGGAGACTATGTCTGAAGGAAATATGCACATGTTCTTTGGACTGTCACTTAATTTCCAAATCATCTGAATCACACATTTTGGCATCAGCTGCTGCTGGTTTTCCTCCCGATCATCTTGCCTATAGCAGTTCTGTGACACACTATTATATATGTACTCCCTAAATTACAAACTTCTCATTTACAAACACCTGTACATATAAACGCTACTTTCTAACATGACATTTGAATTTAAAGGGAGATTTGCATGCACATATACCACTAACCAGAATATAAAAATACTGAGATAGAACGTGTAGTATTGCTTTAGCCTTTGCATCAATTCTGATGATCTCCCTCTTAGAGTGATAAGAAAGTTTACAACAGAAGATTCACTCTAAGCTAGAATGAGTGATGGAACCAAGACTTTCCTCTTCCCACATGGGTGCACCAGGAGCTGGGGGCCATGTGGTTCTGCTTGTCCTCACCTCCATCTTTCCTCTTCTCACTCAGGTAGCAGCAGGCAGTCATGCTCTCCCTCCATCTTCCCTCATACCACTTCCTACCTCTCTTCAAGCACCAATTGTTTGAGAGTCTGTGAGGAGGCCTCTCATGCGTCCAAGAGATTGAGGTGAGGATGGTTTCTTCAACTTAGGGTCAGTGCTCAGGAACTCATGTGCTTTCTAAATACACCTTGTAGTTGCTTTGTAAATATTTGTTTGGTGAGTGAATCAGGTGTTCCTTTTCGTTAAGCATTTATTTAACAACTGTGTCATAGAATTGGAAGTTCCATAAATTCTCATACAAAATTGAATGAGAAAACTTCCTCAAGGTATGTAGAACCTGATTTTTGGTTGTGGGGACACAAGTAGATACATCAGCTGTTACTATAAAATGTGGTGAGCACTATCAGAGAAGCATGGACATGCTATTCAGGGAACACAAGGGAAGACCACTAAATCAAGCTTGTGGATCAAGGGGAGTTTCCCAGATGATTGGATAATTGGACTAAATATGAAAAATGAGTGGGCATTTGCTAGATAAAGAAGGTCTGCAGGGCAGAAAGAGGGGAAAATGTGCTTAGGGACCTACAAATAGTTTGAATTGACTGAAGAAGAGAGAGTGTTAGACGCTGAGGCGTGATAGAGAGGCAGGAGCTGGACCACAGAAGGTTTGCGTGCTAAGTATCTCATTGAACAGCTGACTTGCATTGTCCCAGGTATGGGGGCTGCTCCAAGAAGAGCATTCCTTACTGGAGGCAAAGGTTAGTATCATGACTTGCTTTGCATTTTAAGCCTTGTATAACCAAAACAGCAATAGCAGTAACAAATGGCCTGGGCATTTGCAGAGACTGAATGGGTTTAGATAATCACTGAGCAGGCGAGTTGTTTTGGTTTGGGCTAGATGTCAGAAAATGTGGTCACTGGGAGGGATCCTTGTGATAATTGTGTTCCACAAAGGCTTAGTTCCTGCTGGAGCAGTTAGGGAACATTTCTGTGGCCAGAATCTGTCATCGAATGTGGAACACAAGAGCTTGAGTTTGAGGAGGAGTCCTATTCTGCAAGTCCTCAATTTCTTGACCCGAGGCTTTGGGCAGGGCACAATGAAGACCATTTTCAACTTTCCAGACATGAATTTATTTCTTTACAGGATTGCAATTGTTAGGCACCCTCAGTTTGAAAATGGAAGTAGACCTTGTGGCCTCCCTTACTTTTGCTTCCAGACAGATAGTCCTGGGCTCTGCAGCAAAGCAGCTTTTCCCATCTCAGGTGTCTGAGGATCAGAGAGAAGATTCCCTTTACTCACCATGTTGTATAGTAACAGCGCCCCATACATCAGCACATTTATCAGATTTGGGTGGAAGTTGAGGGACTTGCTGAACAATTCAGACTACTCATGTCCTCCAGAAAGCCTTCTCTGAGGAACAATAACAGGCACACTTGGTCTCCACACCCACTCAGAGATGAAGGAGCCTGAACTAGATATGTGAGAAAGAACAGAAGCTTTGGAGTAGCACAAACCTGGAGTCGAATCCTGAACCTTCTCATCACAAGCCATGTGATCTCAGGCAACTTGCTTTACCTCACTTAGCCCACGTTTCACATGCGTAAAATAGAGACACTACCAACCTCATGGCTGATGAAACATCAAGTTCTTGGCCACGTGAAACATATGATCTGCCAATGTTCATTTCTTCTGCATCGCCAAAACTTCACCATTTTTGCGTTGTGGAAATTCTCACTATTTGTCATAAGGTTCTACATCAAATAAAATGTTAATCGATTTGCTACAAAGTGTCCCCAATTTTCTAGAATTTTCTAGGACACCTTGAAAGAAAAAGCATCTTCTGTCTGATCCCCACGTAGTCCAGATGGAAAAACTATTTTGCTGAAGAGCCCAAGGTTATCTTTCAGCGAGCAAAAGTAAAGGAAGTTATCATGTATACCTCCATTTTCAATAATTTTTCCACTGTCGTATTTTTTTTATTAGAAAATATGGCAACCACATTTGCCTGAGCCTGACAGTTATTTGCTTTAGAAAAGGGCAAGATCTTGATTCCTCATAATATATATGATATTTACTTAGAAGTCCCTCTGTCGTGTGTGTGTGTGTGTGTGTGTGTGTGTGTGAATGTGTGTGTGTGAAGTAGGTATCGGATAACCAGAGAGGTCTTCCTTTGCCTAAGACCGTTACACGAGGCAGGACAGCTTATGGGTTACAAAAAAATAAAACAAGATAAAGCAGAGCCAGGGCTTGTTAGTCTGTTCTCACAATGCTAATGAAGACATACCCGAGGCTGGGTAATTTATAAAGGAAAGAGGCTTAATTGACTCACAGTTCCACATGCCTGGGGAGGCCTCACAATCGTGGCAGAAGGCAAAGGAGGAGTAAAGTCACTTCTTAGATGACAGCAGGCAAGAGAGAGCTTGTGCAGGGGAGCTCTGCTTTATAAAACCATCGTATCTCGTGAGACTCATTCACTATCACAGCAACAGCACAGGAAAGACCCGCCCCCATGATTCCCTTACCTCCCACTGGGTCCCTCCTACAACACATGGGAATTGTGGGAGCTACAATTCAAGATGAGATTTGGGTGAAGACACAGCCAAACCATATCAAAGGGATTTAAATGTCGTAAACTCTACTGATGACCTCATTGCCACTTGTCAATTACGCCCTCAGAAATGGTTTCTACTTTTACTGAAATTCATTATGTTAAAGGGCAGAGACTCTACCTTGGGAGCCGAGATCCCTGACACATCATGACTTTTCTCAGCTTTGATCCATTTAGAATAATTTTGTGATGTCTATATTTGTCATTGTCCATGGGCTTTTTAAATACTGCAGCCTGTTGTACTTTGAGCTTTAAGGACCGATTATTTCATTATGACATACAGAAATCTATATTGTGCAGGCTTTCACAAAAGTAAGTTCAGACAGAGTCTTTGCAGGGATTTGACCCTGAAATCTAGATGTCCCTTATTGATGGTAGTATGTGGTGTAGGCCACCAGATAGAATAAGAGGGCTGCAAGTGGCATGTTTATGGGACTGTGAAGTCACTTTAATGGGATTCCTCTTCCTTGAGCAATGTGGCATAACCAGAGACTTCTGGAAAATTACTATAGTTGGGCTGGCAGCAGCAAGCCACAGGGTGCTGGCACTTGTTCAGAAAGCCCAAAAGACCTGAGAGAAAAACCCTAATTTGGGACAGATGGAAAGGAGAAGGAGGAGTTCAAGGTTGAATCAGACTGATTCCTGGTGAAGTAGGTTGGATCTAATCTCTTTGTTATGGAACAGGCAGATAGTTTGTGCAGTCAGGCTTGTTGATGGGATGACACCACTGTTGACTTCCTTCTCTTCCGCCATCCCCACTTTTTTTTTAAGGTGGGAATTCTTAGCAGTGTTTCTGAATTAGGTTTAGATGGAAGGAATGGAAGTGGCATGTATATGTAAGAACAAGAAAGAATCTCCCATGCCTTTATCAGAGCTGACGAAGGGAGTCAGTGTGTAGGATGTCATATGTAGTAGTATTCTAGTCTCAGGTTTATCACAAAGAAGCAGTGTAACATTGTCCAAGTCACTTAGTTCTCTTATCGCCAGCAAAATGGTCCCTAAAGGCTCTTTCCATCTCAATGCTTCTGTGACTTCTGGTCACAGAATCAGTGAAGTTTTATTGAAAGGGATGGAGGTGACTTGGGCTAAAGGCTGAGAGAATGGAAGTGACTTAAACAAGATCCCTTGAAAGAATGATTCCCTTGTAGATAATGCAGCAAGAAGTTAGCAGAAGTGAAAAAGTGTTGAATTCAAAAGGATCTGATCAATACGCACAGGGACTGGGACTACATTCACGGCTCTCTTTCTGAGGTTATTATGAGCACTCATGATGGACTTTCACAAATATGGGATGTGATTGATCACGATTGATCATTTTTATGCTTATAACCCTGCACCTTTAAAACTAGGTATATACTTGTGGTTAAGAAGTGGGGAAAAGGTGGGGCATGTAACCTGAGGGCTGTGTTCCACAGAGGGCACTCTCAACTATTGTACAAAAATCAGGAGTCCAGCCCTGCTGGGAGAGACCAACCAAGACAAATGAGGAGCTTCGTTGTGAACATTTCTTATTTGAAAACAGTTCTAATACACTCTTCAAAAGCACTGACTCTGGATCCTGACTTCTTGGGTTTGAAACCTGACTTTGCTACTGTTAGCATGTCACCATAGAGAAGCTACTTAACTTCTCTGTAACTCAGTTTCCTCAAATGTAAAATCGAGACCTTAATAATTCTACTGTAAAAGGTTATTGTGAGAATTAAATGAGTAAGTGTAAAATATCTAAGACAGACTCTTGTTTCCAAGAACATGGAGTAGGCATAGCTTTCCCTATTAGATCTTCTAATTATAATTAAAAACTCTATGTATTGCATAAAACAAATGTAGGAAGGCCATGAAAGGATAAGAGAAGAAGGCAGATTAGCTAGGGACTCAGGACATGAGGAATAACATGCTAGTGAGTTCCCTGTGTTTTTTTCCAATCGTATCCCAGATTTGGAGTAGAAGAAACCAACAACCCAGCAATGCCAATGGGCACAGACAAGACAAGTCCCCAGCAAAAGCCTGGTCTCTCTAGTCAAAGCCCTGGAAAAAAGGCAGCATAGAAAGACAGAAACTTTTAGATAATAACCACTTTAGTCCAGCCAAACACCACAGAAAAAACTGTAGCATCACTCCCACCCATATCAGCAAAGGCTGAGTGGGGAGGCTAGACTTCTACCTTCACAATCTATAATGGGGTTCCCCAGCACTCTCACTAGGGTGATGTCAGAGAGGCCAAGCAGGGAGCTGGGACTTTTGTTCCTGTCACTGGTATTGAGACTCCCTTCACTTTCCACCACAATGTCAGTAGAGACCATGTGGATAGCTGGACTTAAACCTCCACCTGACAGTAGCAAGGTGCCCCATTCTCTCCCTCCTGGGGTGTTGTCAGAGAAAAGTCAGGACTTTCACCATTGTTCCTGGGGTGTTACTTAGTGGAGAGTCAGGACTTTATTGCCCAGGTTAAGGAGGATATCACCACTGTGGTATCATTGGACACCAGGTAGGGAACCAGGACAACCACCCCTGCCAAACACTTCCCCCACCCCTAGGTGACATTGGAGGCCATGTTGCAAAACTAGACTTCTACCTCCAACTAGTAGTCATGGGGTGGTTCCTCTTCTCTTCCCTGCCAAAGAAGTATTAGAAAAGCCAACTAATACATAAGATTTAAATAAGTTTCAAAGTTTCATAACATATGACCAAAAAAAGTCTGGGTTTCAACTGAAAATCACTTATATGAGGACAAGAAGAATCTCAAAAAGAATGAGAAAAGACCATCAATAGATGCCAACACCAAGATAACAAAGATGCTAAAATTATCTGACAAAGATTTTAAAGCAATCGTGAAAAAAATCATTCAATATGCAATGCAAACACACTTGAAACAAATAAGAAAATAGAAAGCCTCAGTAATGAAATTCAAAGTCTTATCAAAGAAATATAAGATACAAAAAAGAACCAAATATAAGTCTAAGAACTAAAAAATACAATAACAAAAGAAAAAGCTCAGTGGATTGGCTCATCAGTGGAATGCAGAAGGCACACGAAAGAATCAGTGAACTGGAAGGTAGAACAATAGAAGTTATCCAATCTGAAAAATAGGAAATTAAATTTCCTAAATTTATTAAATAAATTAAATAAGTAGACTAAAATTAAATAAGTAGACTCAGGGATCTGTGGGACTACAATTAAAGATCTAACATTTATGTCATTAGAGTCCTGTAAGGAGGAAAAGAAAGAGGTTGGATAGAAAAACACTCAAAGAAATAATGACTGAAAAATTCACGAATTTGGCAAAAGACTTAAACCTACAGATTCAAGAAGCTGAATGAACTTCACACAAAGAAACCCAAAGAAATTGAGGTCAAACACACCATAATTAAACTTATGAATATTAAAGAAAAAATTTTTAAAACTTTCATTAAAAAGTGACATCTTACCTACTGGGGGAAATGTTAGATTTTTCATCAGAAACATTGGAAGCCAGAAGGAAATGACACATTTTTTGTGTGAAAAGAAAAGAATTGACAACTCAGAACACTATATCCAGCAAAAATTTTATTCAGGAATGAAGAAGGAATCAAGACATTCTCAAATGGAGGAAAACTAATAGAATATACTGCCAGCAGACCTGCTGTGAGAGAATGGCTGAATGAAATTCTGCAAACAGATAGGAAGGGATAGAAGACAGAACCTTGGAACATGAAAAATGAGCAAATATTATGGTAAGTGAAAGTGTGGTTAAATACAATAACCTTTCCTTCTCCTCTTGAGTTTTTTACTTATGTTTGATGGTTGAAGCAAAAACTACAGCACTGTCTGATGTGGTTCTAAATGTATATAAAGGACGTATTTAAAACAGCTTTTTATGAAAAGGACAGGATAAAAGGACATAAAGGCAGGTAAGATTTCTGTACTTCACTCAAACTGATAAAATGATGACACTAGTAGATTGTCATAAATTATGTATATATAATGTAAAAACTAAAGCAACAGTATTACTTCTATAAGGTACTGACTTCAAATATAATGATAAGCAGATAGAAGGTGAATGATGGAAAATGAAATTTTATATACATATTAGTTAAAGGAAACAAAAGAATTGTTTAGAAAGCTAAAGAGGAAAAAGCTCATGATCATATCAATCTATACAAAAAAAGCATGTGACAAAATTTAACACCCATTTATGATAAAAGCTCTCAAGAAACTAGGAATAGGAGTGAACTTCTTCAACTTAATAAAGAACATTTACAGAAACCCTACAGCTAGCATGATGATTAATGGTGAAAGACTGAATGCTTTCCCCCTAATTTTGGGAACAAGGCAACTATGTCTATCCTTACCACTCTTATTCAACAGAGTGCTAGAGGTTTTAGCCAGTGCAATAAGGTAAGAAAAAGAAAGGACATTTAGATCAGAAAGGAAGAGATCCTTATCTGCAGATGATGTGACTGTCTATGTGGAAAATTCCAAGAAATATACATAAAAACTCTTAGAACTAAAGAATGAATCCAGCAAGGTCACAGAACACAAGATACACATCCAAAAATCAATTTTGTTTCTATATTATAGTAATGAATGTGAAGACACCAAAATTAAAGATACATACCACTTACAACTGTCTTTTTTAGCAACATGGATGCAGCTGGAGGCCATTATCCTAAGCAAATTAATACAGGAACAGAAAACGAAATACTGCATATTCTCCCTTATAAGTGGGAGCTAAACATTGTGTATGCATGGACATAAAGATGGGGACGATAGACACTAGGCACTGGGGACTCCTAGGGAAGGAGGATGGGAGAGAGACAAGGGTTGAAAACCTACTTATAGGGTACTGTGCTCACTACTCGTGTGACAGGATCATTTGTATACCAAACCTCAGCACACATAAGTTATTGATGTAACGAACCTGCACATGTACTCCTTGAGGGAAAACAAAAGAAAATATGAGTATAGCTATTGACTCTCACAAACCTTAACTACTAATAGACCAGAAATTTTACTGATAACATGAGTAGTTGAATGTTTAACTAAATATATGGATATTTAACTCAATATATAAATCTATGGAGAGACATGCCATGTTCGTGGATTGGTTGAGAACATAGTAATGATGTCAATTCTCGCCAAGCTGACATGTAAATTGAAGGCAATTCATAACATAAATAGTTGATTAACGCATATTATAAGAATATAATACATATTATATTCTTATAATAAAGTAAGCTAGAGAAAAGAAAATGTTACTAAGAAAATCTTAAGAAAAAGTACATTTACAGTGCCATGCTGTATATATCAATGCCTTAAGTTTATGTTGTCTGCTTACAAGATGAACTGCCTGTTTGAAATGGTAGGCAACCGCAGCTGCAGGCCTCAATCTATGGTACATATCAAGCAACTCACGTGACTTTTCTCTGCTTCTTGGGAGCACTTCTGGCATCACTAGTGATATTTCATATGGGTCCTATGGTGTTATTCAGGGTTTACAGTTTGCACTAAACATGATGAAAAATACACAAGAACCAGAAAATATCACTTTTTGCTGTGATAGGCAATTTGCTGGAGAGACGAACTGCCTTGTGGGGATAAATAGCGTTTTAAATGGATACAACACTTGAGCTCACCACAATAGCAACAGAAGGTGGCTGCAAAATTATCACAGCGGTACAGTGTGGAGTACAGTTAATTTTATGCAATTATAATTTAATACTGCATCTTTAAGTTTGTTTACATTTCTTTTGACTGAAAATGGTGCCACGTACCATCTGTAAGTGTTTGTGTGGGCAAATTTTGATAAATTTTAACTTTTTATAATAGACTTGTGTATATTTTGTGGTAGTAAGTGATAAAATAGACTAGTATCTACATATATTTTATGCATTTATGACATACTTAACTTTTTCTTAATTTTTTTTGATATTTCTACACTACGTGGTTCATCTGTGAGCTTTCAAATTGTCACAAATCTCTAACAAACTTTGCAGTATATTTATTGAAAAAATCCGCATATGAATGGACCTGAATAGTTAAAACTCTTGTATTTCAAGAGTCACCTGTAGTTTGGCAGTTTCTTAGAAAAGTAAACTTGCAGCTATCATTTTGTCCTCACAGCATTTGCACTCCTAGGCATTTATCCCAGAGAACTGAAGACATATATCTACAAAAAATCTTGCACACATGCCAGGTGCAGTGGCTCATGCCTGTAATCCCTCCCAGCACTTTGGGAAGCTGAGGCAGGAAGATTCCTTGAGCCCAGGAGTGCGAGACCAGCCTGGGCAACATAGTGAAATCCTGTCTCTATCAAAAAAAAAAGAAAAGAAAAGAAAGAAAAATAGCCAAGCATGGTGATGTACACCTGTAGTCCCAGCTACTTAGGAGGCTGAGACAGGAGGATTGCTGTAGCATGGGAGGTCCAGGCTGCAGTGAGCTGTGATCGCTCCACTGCACTCCAGCCTAGGTGACAGAGCAAGACCCTGTCTCAAGAAACAGAAACCAAAAACTTGTACACAAATGTGTGGCAGCTTTAATGGCAGTAGTTCTGTGTTCATTTGCTAGAACTACTTAAAGTACAGCAGACTGAGTGGCTTAATTAGCAGAAAATGTATTGCCCCGTAGTTTTGCAGACTAGAGACCTGAGATTGAGGTATCAGCGAGCCCTGAAGAAGAATGTGTTCCATACCCCTCTTCTGGCTTCTGGAAAGATTCCAGCAGTCACTGGCATTCCTTGGCTTGTGGGTGCATCACCATGATCTTTGCCTTTATTTTCAGATGACATTTTCCCTGTGTGCCCACCTGTGTCCAAATTTACCCTTTTTACATGTAAGCCAGTCATATTGGATTAGAGGCCCACCTGACTACAGTAGGACTTCATCTCAACTAATGATACAAGCAACAACTCTATTTCCAAGCAAGATCATGTTCTGAGGTGATCTCTCAGAGAAACTGGGAATCAGAACTTCACCATGTAAATTCTTGGTGCACAACTTAACCCACAACAAACCCCAGACTGGAAGGAATTCAGATGTTCTTCCATCGAGGAATTGGTTAACCACATTGTGGTAACTCCATCCCATAGAATACCACTCAGCCATAAAAAGGAATAAACTGTTGATACACACAGCAACCTGGGTGAATCTCTAGAAAATTGGGCTGAGTGAAAAAAACTAATCTCAGAAGTTTACATATCATATAATTCTACATTTATGTAAAATTCCTGAAATTACAAAATTGTAGAAATGGAAAACAGATTAGTGGTTTTTAGGACTGTTGTAAGGGATGAAGTAGAGGAAGGTGGCTATGGTGATACAAAGGGCAATAAATGGGATCTTTGTAGCAATGGAAAAGTTCTGTCTTTTCTATGCCAATTTCAGCATCCTGGTGGTGATATTTTACTTTGCTTTTGCAAGATGTTACCATTGGAAGAGGTTGGCTCGAGTACAAAGGCTCCCTCTGTATCATATCTTATAGCTGCATGCCAATCTATAGTTATGTCACAATAAGGCTTTAATACAAAAACTACACAGGACATAGGTACATGATACATAGCCAAGTGTTCAGCAGATGTTATTATTATCTTTGTTAGAAGACCATTTTTTTGTCATACAGTTTCAACACTGAGCGCGTTTACACAAAATTCATTTGTTCATTACCTTCCCTCAAAGAACAAAGAAACATTAGGAAAATCAAGGGGAACCAACACCCATTCTTCACTGTAACTGGACTCTGCCCCTCTTTTTGAGCCCTAAATGATGCTCTGTGAGCTCTCTTGGATACTGAAAGAAGTAAAATCTTTTTTCCTAATTCTTTTCCGCGTTCTCCAGTGTATTGCTGTGTAATTACATTATTTTACATTATAAAGTTATATATTGTTTAGATTACATACGTTATATTATGAAGAAGTTGTGAGATCTTGCTGCCTTTCACATTGCCTGTCCTCTTCAGTGGCGAAGGAACCGCTTAAAGTAGGAACTGCTTAAAGTGGGCACTTGACTATGGGGAAGGTGTGTACATGGTTGGAAGTCCCCAAATGAATAGCTGTGGGTATGAGTTCCTTTTCTGGTGGAGTAAAGGGATCCCGCTTCCATTCTTATCTTAAGAAAATAAGGAGATTAGAAACAGGAAACATAAGATTTCTTTTCAGTGGAACTAGAAGGCGTGTGCCACCCTAAATGCCGACGTCTGAACAAGAGTGGACAAGTGCAGTGAAAGAAGTCAAAAGGAGGCGCGCAGAGACGCCGAGTCAGGATGCGCCATGCAGCACTTCGTAGACAAAGCCTACAGAAAGTAGATCTTCAGTGCTGGTGGCGCAGCAGGAGGGGCAAAACAGCCACCCATTGTTGGGAGCGGTGGGGAGGCGTGTGGGCTGGTGGAAAAGGGATACTCAGTGGGTTTGGGTAAATGAGAAATGACACAGCCATAGCCATAGTTGTGAGCTCTGTGGTGAAAGAGGATCTGCCCTTGAGCCTCCTGTAGCTGCCTTCACCCAATTCTACACCACAAAGAACCTCACTAACAACCTGTAAATGGCTGCGCCTGAAACAACTCACTTCCTGCGAAGACAAGTGAAAAACTGAGTGGTGGGGTAGGGTGAGGAGAACAAAGAACAGGTTCTGCAGGGAAGTAACGTGGAAAAGATTAGAAAAACCAAAACTAAATGGCAGATAGAAAACGTGCACTTAAAAAATCTTCCCAATGCAAAAGATCTGTGTTTAAAATATTGGCTTATGTTCGTTTTTTAAAGAAAGCAACAAGTTCCAAGAAAACAAAAACTTAAGCCATGCGTATAAGAGGTCGTGAAAAATGTGAAGCAATGGAAGAAGATGAAACATGAGCTGATCAAGCTCAGGCAATAAGTAGAAGAAAAAAATACAAACATCAAATATAAAGTCCTGTTTGGAAAAAACCCAAGGGAAATTAAAGATTATTGAAAATATGGCAGGAAGTATCACTGTGACAGCATTGAGAACAGCAAGCAAAACAAAGACAACATGAGCAAAGAGTTAAAATGATTTTTTTAATGGTAAATATGGAAGACAAAAGTGAATCAACAAACAAATATTTGCTATTCCTGAAGAAGAGAATCAAATCACAAAATGGAGAAAAAAACTGAAGATGCAACTCAGTAAAACTTTTCAGAACCAAAAGATTCATTAAAGGTTTCAGATAAATGACTACAAGTATCTTTCAGAATTATTGGTAGATTTTGCCTCAGCTACTAGACCTCTACTAAACAAATGCATCTTTTACTGGTTTGATTTCTTTGGTTGCTATATCTCTTTGAGTAATGTACATACAAGTGATGGTTAGAGATGAGTGAAAAGTCACGGCTGAAATATCCCTTGGGATGGCAGTGCTTACACCCTGGCTTGTTCAAAGTGCATGCTTGATTTTTTTTTTTTTTTTTTCTTTTTGAGATGGAGTCTCACTCTGTCGCCCAGGCTGGAGTGCAGTGGCCCTATCTTGGCTCACTGAAAGCTCTGCCTCCTGGGTTCACGCCATTCTTCTGCCTCAGCCTTCTGAGTAGCTGGGACTAAGGTGCCCGCCACCATGCCTGGTTGATTTTTTATTTTTTTATTTTTAGTAGAGACAGGGTTTCACGGTTAGCCAAGATGGTCCCAGTCTCCTGACCTCATGATCCGCCTGCCTCGGCCTCCCAAAGTGCTGGGATTACATGGGTGAGCCACCGCGCCCAGCCTCCATGCTTGATTTTGAGTGACAAACTAATGTTTACGTAAAGATAAAAATACAGATGTATATTGCAGTAAATTTACTTGACTTCAAAAATTGAAAAAATAATTCATTAGGCATAACAAGATGAAAAAGATGAGCCCAGTCTTTGGTCTTTCAACAGAATTATGTAGAGCAAAAATAGAAGAAATTGGAGCAATGCATACAATAGGAGAGTACATAGCTATTTTTAAAATGTAGCAACTCTAACAGGAATGATATGGAATGTATTTTAAGTAAAGATATATTTTAAGTAAAAAACAGTAGGATGTTATTTTGTATGCGTATCTTAGGATGTATTTTAAAAGCTGATCTTGGAGATTGTCTTTGGGCAGAGGTACGAAAATACCTGACTCAGTCAATCCATTTTTTTCTCTCTCCCTTTCTCTCCTTTTTTTTTTTTAACTGTCGCCTGTACTATTGAAATTAAAAAGAGCAAAAAGAAATAGACTTGTGTATTCAAGATAAATTCTTTACTGGAGCCTGGAAATTCACCATTAGTTTTGGTCTCTGATTTTATTCACTGCTTTTCTTTTCTTTTCTTTTCTTTTTTTTTTTTTTTGAGACAGAGTCTCGCTCTGTCGCCCAGGCTGGAGTGCAGTGGCCGGATCTCAGCTCACTGCAAGCTCCGCCTCCCGGGTTTATGCCATTCTCCTGCCTCAGCCTCCCGAGTAGCTGGGACTACAGGCACCCACCACCACGCCCGGCTAATTTTTTGTATTTTTGTAGTAGAGACAGGGTTTCATCGTGTTAGCCAGGATGGTCTCGATCTCCTGACCTCGTGATCTGCCTGTCTCGGCCTCCCAAAGTGCTGGGATTACAGGCTTGAGCCACTGCGCCCGGCCCCACTGCTTTTCATTTTAAGATGTAAATACTTGTATGCCGGGTAGTACATTTTAAGTCCCTTGGGAGAGAAAGAACATTACATTCTTTTGTTTTTCTTCAAAATACTTTTATGAGAGAAGAGGCTCGATACACCCTGATTGTCTGGACATTGACTAAGCTAAAATGAAGCAACAAAAGAGGATGCTTGCAATGATTCATACTGTTGCTTGAGTATGCAAATCTTAGCAGATTGCCATCGTTGCTCCTTAAACCCATTTAGCAAAATGAGACAGGGAATTGAGAATTGGAAATAAAACTATCACTTCTAAGCCATTTCCTACTCTTCTTTAAGAACTATATTTTTTCTTTTTGGCTGGAAAGATATATCTCTGCCTGTGAATGGTTGTCTAGAATCGTATTAACCTCTCAGGCTTTATCAAGAGCTAAATATACTAATGCCAAGAGTTGCTCCAAGTTAATTGTGTTTAGGCTGAACCCTTGATAGACTATTTTGATCGTTGATCTGTATTAGGACCTTGGACAAATGAGGTCCCAAGGTTCTTCTGAGCTCTGATCCATTCTGAGCTGATCTCCTAAAGTCTGACTCATACTTCAGTTATTTCCGGATTCTTTAGGACAAAGCTCACTGTAACCTCTATGTTGCCACTACCAACACAAGAGTTAAGAACAGAAAAAAGCTTTAATGGGAGGCAGGTAATAAATATAATTGGCTGCCCTTGTATCTCTGCTACAATCACACACTCTCTCGTCTATTAGCATGGCACTTTACAGCTGTGATTTAACCCACACAAGCCTGTATAAGGCACCTGCTTAGATTCATTAGACGCTCCCAATAAATGACTGAGTCTTCATCAGAATTATTGGTAGGTTTTGCCTCAGCTGCTAGACCTCTACTAAACAAATACATCTTTCTTTTACTGGTTTGATTTCTTTGGTTGCTGTATCTCTTTGAGTAATGTTCATACAAGTGATGGTTAAAGATGAGTGGATAGTTGCAGTTAAAATATCTCTTGGAATGGCAGTGCTTGCACCCTGCCTTGTTAAAAGAGCTTGCTTGATTCTCTCCCAGCTGTTGTTCAAAGTAGGGATCTGTGGAATCACTAGAAAAAGAAGTTCCTTGAGATGCTTATATGAATAAATATCCTGCCTGCTTTTAACTCCTGTTTTCCCATCTGGGGCCATGACTAAAGATCTACCAGTTGATCTTAATTGCTATGAAAGAGAGAAGGACAGCCTCAGGGGTCACCAAAGTTTCCTACCATAGAGGATTTTAAAGAATCAAATCATAGGAGCCTACCATAGGATGCAAAAAGGAAGCCCGGCGACCAAGTCTAAGAACATCTAAACAAGTATCCTCTTAGGGGTATGCTATAGTGTATATTTTTATGGATGAAAATGTCTCATTGCACAAACTGTTCCTACTAAATGTTACCTTTCCTCAGAGTGAAAAAATAGACAACTTTCTTAGCTCATAATCTAAATTAGTAGGTACTCAACCATGTTTTATCAGCCTCAGGTCAAAGCATTATTGCTGGACTGTGGCTATTAATATGTGGCTGTGGCCACATCTGAAGTGTTTTCTTAATAATCCACTTTTCCCCCAATCAGAGCTGAATGGGGGCCAGCTATATTCAGTCTTTATGGGGAGGGATGTCTCAAAAATTGCTCTGCTGAGCTAGCCTTGGCTTGCTTTTAGTATTTGATGCCATAAGGGCACTCATAGTATACTGACTGCTCTGACCCTGTTCCTCATTTCTGTCAGTAAAACCAAGTAGCTATTCAGATAATATAGAAGCATGTTTGCTCTGGCAAAGTTAATTTGAATAATCATTCCATCCTGGATAAGGAAATATCTCCTCAGTACTGTGGTCGTGATGTTATCTGAAAGCACATATTTAAAAGGGAGATGTTACAGATAATTCAGTCTAATTTCTCAGCCTAATATGAACCAGGGAAAACCTAGACTTGCAGTTTTCCATAGTCAATCATGAGATTGGGAGGAAATACTGAGTGTAACCATAGGGCATTTCCATGGGCCGTAATGAGGTTTTACTAGTAATATAACTGTATTCATTTTAAACCTGGAGAAGTCATGATTAATGAACCAGTTCTACTCTTCCATTAAAAAAATTTTTTAACTTAATTTGTGTGTTTTCCACTTAAATACATTAGAGTTTACTTTTCCCACCTCAGCTAATGTTGTAATTATATCTGCATAGATTATATTATTTTTCTTCATCTGCACAATTCAGACAGACATCAGTGTTATAAGATCATAATAAATAATATTAGTTCCATGTACCTAGTTGTGTTAGAGTGGCAGCATTACTATAAATGACTTTAAAAATTTTTTTATTTGGCTGGGCGCAGTGGCTCACGCTTGTAATCCCAGCACTTTGGGAGGCCGAGGTGGGCGGATCACGAGGTCAGGAGATCGAGACCATCCTGGCTGACACGGTGAAACCCCATCTCTACTAAAAATACAAAAAATTAGCGAGCATGGTAGCGGGCGCCTGTAGTCCCAGCTACTTGGGAGGCTGAGGCAGGAGAATGGCGTGAACCCGGGAGGCGGAGCTTGCAGTGAGCTGAGATCACACCACTGCACTCCAGCCTGGGCGACAGAGCGGGACTCTGCCTCAAAAAAAAAAAGAAAAAAATTCTTTTATTTGTGTAATCTTTGTGTCTTCAAAAAATTCTGGGCATATTTAGGTTGAACTAATCTTTTACCAGTTAGGTGTCTGGTTAATACTACCAGTTAGGTGTCTAGTTAATATCACTGTTCACTTTTTACATATCCAACAAAAAACTTTTTGAGTGACTAACAAGTACCAGTACCAGTACAGAAGATGAAAATTTAAAGATGACAAAGATGTGGTGGGAACTTTTCTATCTGGCTAGATGTAGGAAGTACAAGAGACTATCACTTCCACTCTAACCTTAATATCAAGCCAGACACTCTACAGCATTGTAACATCTCAAACCCATCAGAGCTCAGTATGCAAAAAGAGACAATTAACTAAATTCCAGAAAGTGGGAAGGCATTTCCATGAGAGAAGAAATCCACAGTTGCTTTTATACCTGGTGGACTAATAGGAGAAGAGAAACCTGCCCAACTTTGGTGGCTGCATGTGAGCTGGCAGGAAGGATTAGAATCTCAAGGAGCTCCAGACACAAAGAGTCTGCATCTGTCTGCCCACTCTTTTTCAGGAACCTTCACCAAATGCACAGGGGTATAGTGTCAAATGATGGAATCAGAGCAGGTTTGCTGAACCAATTTACACTGAGATATGAGGGACTTGTTTTTAAGGACAAGGCAGAAGGCTGCTGAAGTCTAGAGGTAGAGCAGGAGAGAGGAAAGTGCCCTTTGAGGCACTTTGGGCCTTCACCAAGTACACTGCTGAAGTCCTGTGAGGGCTAGAGTTGGGCAGGAAAGCTGAGACTAATTCCACCAAAGTAATATTGGTCTTCACATACTAGAGACCCTAAAGGCTGGCAGTCAGACAGTAATGCTAAGAGAGAACACTACTTTGGAGGAACACAAAACTAGAAGTGGTACTGGACCAAAACCAACCAACCAAACAAAACAAACAAACAAAAAAGCAACTCTCTGAGAACCCCACCTCCCTCAAAAAACAACAAAAGAAACCTGACAGATGGACTGACAAGTAGATAGAGATTTCCAGAGCTTAGAAATTTGGTGGCTGGGCTTTTAAGGAGAACAATATTTTCAGAGTCTTGACAATGTGCAGATACCCAATCTTGCTAAAGAGAAAGTCCTATCATGTCTTCAAACTTAATAGTTAGCAGTCAACTGAATCTAACTAAAACTAGACTAAGTTCAGACCCATCTCAACTGCAGATTAGCTAACTCAGCCCTGAGAGAAGAAGGAGTGTATCCTTTTTTTTTGGGGGGGGGGTTCGTTCATTATTATTTACTTTAGTCTGTAATAATACTTTACTTACAATATCTGAACCACAATAAAAATTGATGAATTATGTGAAGAAACATAAGGTCAACAGAGAAAATAGTCAACAGAAGCAGACCAAGGGATGGACCAGATGGAATTATTGGACAGATTACACACACACAGACACACACACATACATATGTATATAAGTTAAGAGATTCAGCAGAAAAATGGACAATAAAAGAGTAAAAAAGGAAAGGAAATCTTAGAGAGATAGAAATGATAAAGAATCAAATAGCTGTGCTAGAAATAAAAAGTGCAACATCACAAATAGAGAATTTTTTTGGATGTGCTTAATAGCAAACATGACATAGCAGAGGAAGGGATTAGTCAATTTGAACAAGTGAATAGAAATTATCCAATTTGTAAAATAGAGAGGAAAAGAGTGAAAAAATGAAACAGGCTAGTTGAGACCTGAGAGTAATATCAAATTATCTAATCACAGGTAACTGGAGTCTAGAGGAGAGGAGAATGGGAGTTGAGAAAAAAGAAATATTTGAAGAGATAGTGGCTAAGAAGTTAAAGACCTCAACCACTGGAAAAACAGCTAGAGAGAGCCTGGATACAGATGGGGTTAGGAACTTCTTTTCAGATTGGCTGTTCAAGGAAAGCCTATATGAGATGCCGTAATTTGAGCAGAAATCAAAAGCCATGATAAAATACAGTTGAAGGCACTCTAGGCTTAAGAAATAAGTGTAAAAGCCCTAAATTGGTAGTAATCCTGGCTTGTTTGAGGACAGCAGGAAGCTGGGGAGGGGGAAGCTGTAGGAAATAATCTGGGGAGATCAGCAGGAGTGAGATCATATGTGACCTTGGGTAGGCCATTATAAGAAATTCTAGTAGTCAGGGTTCTCCAGAGAAACAGAACCAGTAGTGTGTGTACACACACACACACACACACACGTTATAAAGAATTGGCTTGCGTGATTGTGGAGGTTAAGTCCCATAATCTGCCATCTGCAAGCTGGAGGCAGGGAAGTTGGTGGTATAATTAGTCTGATTCCAAAGTCCAGAGAACCAGAAACGATGCTGATATAAATCCCATTCCAAGGCCAATGTCCTGGCTCCAGCACTCCAGCAGAGAGAGAATCCTTACATCTTCCACCTTTCTGTTCTGTTCAGGCCCTCAACAGGTTGGATAAGCCACACCCACAGTGGGGAGGGCAGTCTGCTTTACTCAGTCCACCTTTCAAAGGCTGATTTCTTCCAGAAAGCCCCTCACAGACACACCCAAAAATAATGTTTAACCGGATACCTGGGCACTCCTGTGAAACAGTCAAGTTGACACATAAAATGAACCGTCACAGAAGTGTTGGATGAATCCTGCTATAGGAGGCCTCTGGAAAGCTTTAATGCATTTAATGGGAATTGTTTGAACTATGGAGCATCCAGATGCATTTTCACATTTGATTTCCTTTTGTAAAACAATTTTGAGGCATAAAAATTTCAATTCAGTACAGATTTTTTTACTGGTCCTCATGTGACACCAGTCCCCCCCATCAAGTATGTTAGGAAACTTGGAAGTCATTCTCGGGTGAGGATCACATTAAATAATACTTTAAAGGTGATAAGATCTGTTCAAGATTTTGAACTTTTTAGCTCCACATTATAAAGGAGACATTTTAGCCACGTAAGTTCCTGCCAACAGAAAATACTCACGTTCACGTTCCATACAGGTCAGAAATGATGACTGCTTCAGTCACTGCAGCGGTACTTAAAATAGGAGCCATGCAGAAGTTAAAAGGGATGGGACCTGTAATCCCAGCACTTTGGGAGGCCGAGGCAGGTGGATCACGAGGTCAGGAAATCGAGACCATCCTGGCTAACACGGTGACACCTGGTCTCTACTAGAAATACAAGAAATTAGCTGGGCGAGGTGGTGGGCGCCTGTAGTCCCAGCTACTTGGGAGGCTGAGGCAGGAGAACGGTGTGAACCCGGGAGGCGGGGCTTGTAGTGAGCCCAGATCGCGCCACTGCACTCCAGCCTGGGCCACAGAGCAAGACTCCGTGTCCAAAAAAAAAAGGGATGGGATGTGTCTGCACAGGGGGTTTTATTTCTATGAACACTGCTTCGTAGTCATTCTACATTTCAGGTCCTCTGTGTTTCTCATGACATAGGACAAAAACTTCCCCTGGAGACAGAAAAGAAAACTTACTGGAGCTCAGATAATTGATCTCTGAATTACAGGTACAATTTCCAAGGACATCAGGATGGAGAAATCCGCTTCAGTTTTTGTTTCCTCCATAGGAGTGTGGCTTAAATTTTGTCCTGTTAAAAAAAGTTGAAGTAAGTCGATTTAAGATAAAAGTTTTATCCCTGTAGGATTTGCAACGCAAGAAAAAAAATGACCTCAAGATCGTTAAAAGAGAGAGGATTTCTACATCCCAAGGTAAATGGAAGGAATGTATTTCTATTGTTTCTTGCGTCCAGTTTTAAAATATAGTGTTAGTCAGACCAAGAGCATGAGCTTGCTTGTGTCCTAGATGGAGAGCCTCACTCTACCTGGACTAACTGAAGTTCAATAGAAATTGGCCCCATGGGAGCGGAAAAGCCACTCTAAGCTTAGGATTAGTGAGAGGATCAGGGATGCAGGACCAGCATTAATAAATGGAGCCAGTGGAGGTGGGCGGAGCTGGCACCATGTCTTTCAGAGGGATGAGGCTTAAGCAGAGTTCTAAAGGAAAAGAGATGGATTAACTAAGATTGTGTGATACTCAAGGTCCCTGAGTTTATTTTTAAAAACATATACCTGTTCCTGTGTGCTATCCAACTCATTTCACTTACCAATAGAGGCACTGCCAAAAGTAATGAGGTTCAGGAAGAATGAGCTACAGTTATTTCGGCCTCATAATGCCCTATGTTTGCCAACCGATTTTGAGTGCACAGTCCTAAATGGCTTCACTGATGTACAATGCTGAAGGACTTGCTCTCATGTTGTTCAGACAGCAGTGTACAAATACACTTGAAAATTCATAGATTAGGTTGTGGAAAACCAATGCATCGAATTGGGAATACCTTTGATGCATTTAGATAGAGGAAATGTGTTTATGGTTCAAAGACTGGCAGATCGCCCACTCATCAGTGGAATCACCTTTCTCTTTCAATTTCTTCCCTTTTCAATGTGTCTCCTTCTTTTTCAATTTTCTTGACTTAATCTTTTTCTCATCCCTTTTCCTTGCTTTCTAAATCTTACCAGGAGCATATGGATGCACAAGCTGAATGCACACTTCTGGCAATTATTCTTGGAAAATGCTTTGGCAAACTGTGTGATGATTGTATTACTGCTCTTACCACCTGGAATAATCTATTATGATTAAAACATGCGACTGGGCAGGAGGCTTTGTTCGAGGGCCCTCTGGGATGGATGGAACGTGGGCTTGAACCCAGTGCTCTTCCAGGTTTATTTTTACTTGCTGGCATGCTCCAGGTATTGCTGTAGGCATCCGCCAGGAGGCGTCTACCCACGTTTCCACAAAAGGGAGCCTTGGACTGGAGCTTATGCCACCTCCACAGCCCTCCTATCATGTTCAGCCAAGGCTTCTAGGCTGGTTACAAAAGAGATTTTTTAAAAAGAGACCCACGAGTCTGTCAACTCTTCCTTACTTCTTAAACTGTTAAAACTAATCTCCCAGGAACATGAGATATTTGATCTGAGTTGGGAAAAGAAAAAATGATATAAGTGATCAATATCGCTCCGTATAATTAACTAGAATCTCTAGAATAACTACTGAAGAAATTCATTATACACTTACCTAAACAAATAAATGAGGAATCACATTTGTAAAGTAACAGTACGGATTTCTAGTTAAACATGGGGCATTGGGCCTGTGGCTTCTCTCTGTCCGCTTCCACAAGTCCATGTAAATGCCAGTGAAAGGCATAAAAGACAAGGTCAATAGTGAAGAGGTGAGTCAGGAGCAGGCTAGAGGTGTCCACACATTTTTGGAATATGTAGGGGTTGGAGGAGTGGAAACTGATCCAGCAGAGGGACAAAGCTGAACTCAGTGGCTGCAGGTGTCATTGAGCAGCAACTGTTAGAGTCCCATAATGGCACATGACTGGGGGCTCTAGGTACCACGGAGAGCAAGGATAACACCAGGCAAAATTGCAGGAAAATCTTCATTTGTGACATTTACACCTCCCACTTTCCCTCTTGTATCTCCTAGCTTCAGGCAACCACACCTACCCTTTGCTTCTAGAGGAGCTTAGAACTTTGTAACTGGAGGAACAATTGGAAGAACTCAGGCCTCAGGGAGCCCAAACACCCTGTAGGGCAGCAGCCCACCCCAGGGAACACTGGCAGATGTCTAGAGACATTTTTCATTGGCACAACTTGGGGGTGCTCCTGGCATGTAGTGAGTAGAGGTCAGGGATCTGCTAAACATCCTACAGTGCACGGAACAGTCTCCCACAGGGCTAGAGCCCAGGATGCCAATAGTGCCACAGTTGAAAAACCCTGTTCTAGGGTGAGGAGACAGACAGGGCTGAATGCGGGAGATGAAGCTGAAGTCTACGCACCGAATTATGGAAGCTTCAGCTCTCTTCCCAGCTCTGCTCCCAGAATGCTGAACGGCAGGTGGGCTCGGGCAGTTCTTTTCCACCAGAAGGCAGAAAAGTCCTCTAGACAGTGACTTTGGGTGTGTCTCAATAAAAAAGCTCTTACTGCCCAGTTATCCAACATTAAGGCCCGCCAGCTAGCAAGATGTGTGCTCAACGGTCCGGTCAGCTTTTTAATGGCTTCGTTTTAAATACGAATGACAAGAGAGAATTTTAGAAACATTCTAGAATCAGACATTTTAGAACAACCTCTAAAAGGAAAGGCATATTCTAAAACAAACCAGCTGAAGTTAAATTTTCAGAAGTGTAAATAGAGGAAAATTTAAAAGTGTGGAAAAAAAAGAATGCTTCAAAAACCTTGTAGTTAATATCCTTGGAGAGATAACAGAACATTCAATAGATTCTATGCTAAAGAGAGAAATCAGAGGACAGGATAGTGCTATGTGAAATTAAAAATGTGTGTGCTACCATGTATACATATGTAACAAACCTGCACGTTGTGCACGTGTGCCCTAGAACTTAAAGTATAATAATAATAAAAATAAATAAATAAAATGGAATAAAAATAAAAATGCTCTTTGAAGAAAAAAAATGTGTGTGCTAAAAAAATACATAGAAGAATTTAACAATAAAGTTGAAATTTCCTGGAGAGTAAAATAAGAGACAAAGAAATTGACAAGAAGAGAGAAAAGATAAGAAAATGGGGGACTCAGACATGTGATCACTGGAAGTTCTATATAAACAGAGAGATAATAAGGGGGACAATTAGTAGAAACAATGCAAGAATAATTCCCCAAACCAAAGAATATGCACCTCCAGAGGGAAAGGCCTGCCAAGTAGCTAGCACCAAAAATTGAAAGAGAGAGGAAAAAAAATTATTGTGAATTTTTAGAACATCAAGGAGAAAAAAATAAGCCCAAACAAAGGATTGGAAATAGGAATGGGCTCCAGCTTCTCTGCAGCATCCTGGTATCCTAGCAGACCATGGAGTAAGAGCAATGGAGTAACCCAGCTGCAGTCATCTAAACTAGGATTCTACACGTATTCAGACCCCTCCATACAAGGTGAGGAAGCAACAAAGACATTTCAGGCAGCCAGGAGCACCTAAATCTACCTTGTATGCGTCCTTTCTTGAGGAGGATACTCAGAAGGGGGAGAAACTGAGAGAGATGGAGCTCGGATCCTGAAGTAAGACACCCAATCTCAGGGCACGTCTGAGGACGGGTACAGAGCAGCTGTGCACGTAGCCTGGCAAGTGCCCAGTCTCGCCTGGAGATAAAGGCAAAGGTTAGGAGGCAGAGGTCTCCAGGAAAGAAAAATGAATCTGAATGATTTCCGGAGTTGTGGGACTAGTAAAGCGCTGGTTTTAACTCAGGCAGACCCAGATTTTACTTGCTTAATCATAGTACACACAGAGGCCAAATATCTGAATTATAGGATTGGTCTTGTAAGTACAATCCTAGATCCAGAATCTGAGGAGGTTTTAGGGAAAGGAAGAAAAAGAATTTGTCTTGGTTTTATTGTCACATTTTGTATCCAGACGGAATACTTACACTCTGTAAAATAAAACTGCATTCTTCACCAGGTTCCTAAAGTTTCTATCCAATGCTTCGCAAATTTTAGGTGGGCCACAAATAGATGTTAGTTGAATGAATGAATATTTCAAATATGGATCTTAGTCCTGCAAAGTGTGGAAGAATACGGACGACCTCCCAGAAATCTTTATAAAATACATTGAGGAAAGCTCATACAAGTGAAATAGGCCTGGCCCCAAATGGAAAAGCTCAAGCAATGAATATGTTCAATAGTGACTAAGAACTGGATAGAGTTTTTAAATTAAAGGAAAAAGAATGGAGAGATTTAGCCAATTATGGAGCCAAGATAATCCTGATAAAAGCCACTTTCAAAAATTAAAGAATGGAATAAGTGTGTGATCTTGGCGATACCCAACTCCGTGATCTTAAGGGGGTTAACTGACAGATTTAATGAGGCACCCAATTATTTTGAAAATCACAAAAACCTGGCATGATGCCAGAGCTACACATAGACGCTGCAAAATAGTTTTAAAAATAGGTGAATAACAGTCTTGAAAATTTGGTGTTAATCCTTGGGACAATAACATGATTAAAATGAGATGAAAATGGCAAGTGGCCCTCGTTCTAATTTTTTCATGACTCACAATTCCGCTTGAGCTCTTCTAAAACTTCCTGGAGAAATCAGCTCTATTCGGCCTCTGGAAACAAGTCTATCTTTTTTTTTTTTTTTTTTTTTAATGATAGAATGATTTATTTATTTATTTATTTTTTATTATACTTTAAGTTCTAGGGTACATGTGCATAACGTGCAGGTTTGTTACATATGTATACTTGTGCCATGTTGGTGTGCTGCACCCATCAACTCGTCAGCACCCATCAATTCATCATTTATATCAGGTATAACTCCCCAGTGCAATCCCTCCCCCCTCCCCCCTCCCCATGATAGGCCCCAGTGTGTGATGTTCCCCTTCCCGAGTCCAAGTGATCTCATTGTTCAGTTCCCACCTATGAGTGAGAACATGCAGTGTTTGGTTTTCTCTTCTTGTGATAGTTTGCTAAGAATGATGGTTTCCAGCTGCATCCATGTCCCTACAAAGGACGCAAACTCATCCTTTTTTATGGCTGCATAGTATTCCATGGTGTATATGTGCCACATTTTCTTAATCCAGTCTGTCACAGATGGAACAAGTCTATCTTGAATATTAAAAAGCAGGGATGGCCGGGCGCGGTGGCTCAAGCCTGTAATCCCAGCACTTTGGGAGGCCGAGACAGGCGGATCACGAGGTCAGGAGATCGAGACCATCCTGGCTAACACAGTGAAACCCCATCTCTACTAAAAAATACAAAAAAAAAATGAGCCGGGCGAGGTGGCGGGCGCCTGTAGTCCCAGCTACTCGGGAGGCTGAGGCAGGAGAATGGCGTAAACCCGGGAGGCAGGGCTTGCAGTGAGCTGAGATGTGGCCACTGCACTCCAGCCTGGGCGACAGAGCGAGACTCCGTCTCAAAAAAAAAAAAAAGCAGGGAGACCAGGCGCGGTGGCTCACGCCTGTAATCCCAGCATTTTGGGAGGCTGAGGTAGGTGGATCACCTGAGGTCGGGAGTTTGAGACCAGCCTGACCAACATGGAGAAACCCCATCTCCACTAAAAATATAAAATTAGCCGGGCATGCTGGTGCATGCCTGTAATCCTAGCTACTCGGGAGGCCGAGGCAGGAGAATTGCTTGAACCTGGGAGGCGGAGGTTGCGGTGAGTGGAGATTGCACCATTGCACTCCAAGAGCAAACTCTGTCTAAAAAAAAAGGAGGAGGAAAAGGGAAGCAACTTGAGATCAGGGTGACCTGGCTGCTAATATTTTATCCCACGATTCAATCTGAGTAATCAAAGTTCTGTTTTTTTCCTTCGATTGAGCATCCATTGACTCATTTGTATCTGCCCCCTGTGACTCAGTCTTTGTCTTGGTAATTGGTCCAACTCTTTCTTTTAGTTTGCTTGTCTGACTTGTGCAAACTTTGGAGCCCTGTCCCTAACCCCAGCCGTCTGGCTTGGAGGCTGAATCCTGTGGTTAGATGTTGATCTCATAAGACTGCCTCTGGCTACCTGTACCCCCTGTGGCTCTCCTCCACCTGCCTACAGAAAACCTCCCTCTGTATCTTCTTGGTCTCTCTGCTGCCTTGCACTCACTTGGATACCATTTACCTTAGTATTTTCTGTACACTCAGAATCAACGGTGTGTTTTAAGTTGACCCATGAACGAATTTGTTTTGATTGCCTTTCTGTATCCCATTGGTTGAAGGAGGGAGGGATTATGGAGATGGCCAAGTGAATGGCACCTGCCGCTGGACAGATAACATTGACAGCAGTTTATTAATCACATACATTCACAGCCTGCAGGAGGAAGCCACTGCACCGGGAACATCCACACAGAGGCTGCACTTGGGAACACGGTGAACAAGCAGGGGATGTGGGAAGCAGGCTTTGTAGTAACAAGAGGTTGAGGTGAACCCTGGTTTCATGGGAGAATGTCACTGGCTTATTTGAATAATTTCA
This sequence comes from Colobus angolensis palliatus, assembly GCF_000951035.1. Taxonomy (NCBI): domain Eukaryota; kingdom Metazoa; phylum Chordata; class Mammalia; order Primates; family Cercopithecidae; genus Colobus; species Colobus angolensis. Next base: position 3,118,995 of record NW_012117377.1, on the reverse strand, counting down.
TGGAGTGGAAGGGAACCGAAGGCTGCCACTCAGAGAAAAGCAGGAACTGGGCCTGCACTTCTTAATAAGGAGGGTTGTTTGGCTATGGGATCTATAGGAGCCCCATAGGGAGGGAAAATTGCAGTTAGGCGGTTTTTCCAAGATGTCAAGGCACATGTGATATTTAGGCTTCATTTTAGGCCTTCATGCCACAGGTCCTCCATCTCCTGACCCATTTGTGTGTTTATATCTATCTCATCCTTTTCTGCTCCAACCACTGCATTTAGCCTTCCATCTCTTACTGCATCGTGGGGCAGAGTCAATCCACACCCACTGCACTGATCTACTTAGCATTAAAAGATCATATAGCCTAATGGAAACGTCATGATTATTCACCTGAATACGTTCATTTCATAGCTGAGGAAGCTGAAGTTATTGAATGCCCTGAGCGTAGTCACATAGCTAGTTATGACCAGAAAGAGCATTCTTGAAAATGTGACTTTCAAGGTTTTTTATCAATAAATAGAATTAATGTCTTTTTTTTTTTCTTTGAGACAGGATCTCACTCTGTTGCCCAGGCTGGAGTGCAGAGATGCTGTCTCAGCTCACTGCAACCTCTGCCTCCCAGGTTCAAGCGATCCTCCTGTTTCAGCCTCCAAGTAGCTGGGATTACAGGTGCATGCCACCATAGCCAGTTAATTTTTGTATCTTTAGTAGAGATAGGCTTTCACCATGTTGGCCAGGCTGGTCTTGAACTCCTGACCTCAAATGATCTGCCCACCTTGGCCTCCCAAAGTGCTAGGATTACAGGCAGGAGCCACCACCCCTGGCCTAATGTCATATTTTTAAAAGGAGATATGTTCTTTTGAGAAATTATGTGTTCAAATTATTTGGAAATTTAAAAAATACTCAAACATAAGTTAAAGTATTAATTGCTCAGTGAGTAATGCTATATATTGGATGAGCTTTTAAGACCTCTAGAAAGTCAGGGTGTGGTGCACGGTGGTTACTATTAAGCAACATGAACAACTTTTGGATTATCAATTATTTCTTATAATTTGGAAATGACAGTGATTTTCCTACCTTCTATTTAAAACCACAGAGGTGCCATTTACTTGCGTAATCACTGGCATGAAGCTCTGTGACTTCTGAATAGTTCCTGCTGTGTTTCCAGGGATATAAGAGCACCCAGGCCTGGCTCTCTCTTTCTGGTCCCCGGAGTTTGCAACGTCAGGATACGCAACAATTTGGTAAATGTAAGGTTCATGAGGCTGGCATTTTGGACTCTTTTTTAAAAATCTGATTATGTTTAAAGTTGACACATTGTAATTGTACATATTTATGGGATACAATTTGATGTTTTCATGCATATAAATGGTGTATAATGATCAAGTCAGGGTACTTACCATGTCTGTCACCTCATACATTTATCATTTATTCTCTGCTACAACCTTAGTACTTTGTATATGCCAGGCACCCTGTAAATAAATGTCTGCTGAATACTGAATGCAATAAGGAGTGGTTTCCAAACAGGTCCACCTGTTGCCAAAAGTTTCTTCCTGGGCTAATCAGTCTAGAGCCCACCTAGTCCAGATCAATATGGTCTTTTCTATACCTGTGTACCTGACAGATATTGACAAGTAAACAGAGATACTCTATTTTGAGCTCTTACAAAATAAGCCAGAGAAGTGCCAGAGACAAGCCCTGTTGGTTTTATCCAACATGCTATAGTTGTACCCTTTGGAGCCATTGCAGTTCAAAATATAAATTCCTAACCAGGCACTGCATGTTTCTCAGAGACAGGGAAGTTGGCTGGAAGCAGATTGATGGAGTTGTAGGAAGTGTACCCATTATAAGCTATTGATAATATTTT
>NW_012117377.1:3093148-3116989 GCF_000951035.1 Colobus angolensis palliatus | reverse complement strand
TACATATATATATATTTTCTTCTTTTGAAACGGAGTCTGGCTCTGTCACCCAGGTTGGGGTGCAGTGGTGCAATCGCAGCTCACTGCAACCTCCACCTTCCGGTTTCAAGCGATTCTCCTGCCTCAGCCTCCTGAGTAGCTGGGATTACAAGTACATGCCACCATGCCTGGCTAATTTTTGTTTTTGTTTGTTTGTTTGTTTTGTTTTGTTGTTTTGAGATGGAGTTTCGCTCTTTCACCCAGGCTGGAGTGCAGTGGCACGATCTCAGCTCACTGCAACCTCAGCCTTCCGGTTTTAAGGGATTCTCTTGCCTCAGCCTCCTGAGTAGCTGGGGTTACAGGTGCCCACAACCATGCCTGGCTAATTTTTGTATTTTTAGTAGAGACAGCGTTTCACCATGTTGGCCAGGCTGCTCTTGAACTCCTGACCTTGTGATCCACCCGCCTTGACCTCCCAAAGTACTGGGATTACAGGTATGAATCACTACGCCTGGCTGATAATATTTTAAATAGATGAGGTATTGTGATATTTTCTTAGTGAAATGCATATAGAAACACCAAAAGCAGAGACTACCTGTAGCCATGACTCTTTCGAAGAAGTGCAGTATCTCTGTTTAGAAACTGGGAAATAAAGACTTAGGGAGTGTTCATTTGGGAATAACTGACACACTAATTTTAAACTCTGTGATTTTATAATTATGTTGCTAAGAACAATAGTAGCAATGTGAGATGTGGCCACAATTCTGAACTGCTGATTCAGAGGTTCAGCTAATTTTCCATTTTGCTTCAAAGCTCACCAACAGGTCTCTCTTCCCACAGAGCTGTGCATCAAGGACAGGTAAAACCACCTCTCTCATGAGGCTTATTGAGATTATTGATAGCGCCCATGAACTTCTGGCATCTTTTTTGTTGAAAGCTGTTGCTGCCTTGGATATGATGCTATGAAGATGGCATATTCATTTACTTGATTGACAGTGAGATACTTTGCAATTCTCATCCAAGTGTCACAGAATGCCTTGGTTCCCAGCAGCTGAAATGGGACCCTACCTATTTTAAGAATTACAACAATGGGGTATTAGCCATAGACACATGGATGTCTTCTGTAGCCTCTGCAGTATTTGGGACCCATACAGAGGGGACTTCTTCTCTTCCTTGCCTGGTACACTGTGAATCGCCAAGACCTTGCAAGGGGGAGTGGGGAATGGAGTAGGGTGGAACGGTTCCAGCCTTGCATGTGAGAGTCTGAAATTCAGACTCTGAGGACATACATGTAAGTTGTGTCTTCCTGTTGATAAAAATTTCATTTCACTTCAAAACAAAAATCCCTTTTTGCACCTGTTCTGAAAAAACAACAAAACAAAACAAACAAACAAACAAGCAAACAAAACCCTGTTTTCCCTGGGCCACTCACGAAGTATATAAGCAATACATATTTATTATTATTTTAATTTCAATCAGCAAATTTCCCTTGTTTTTCTGTCTGCAACCAACCATAAAAAGTCTGGGGAAATAACATTTTTTATTTCTTGCTTTACTAATCATCATGGTTTTCTCCAGCTCTAGTATCACTAGATGAATATATATGTATTTTTTTGGTTAAAATTAACATTATGGCTCCTAATCCTTATTTAGCATCTGTCTTCTTGGTATGAAGGGGAGAATATGATGATAGAGCTGGAAAGGATGGGGTGACCGTCTAAATCATTACCTTCTTTTTTTTTTTTTGGAGGGGGGACGGAGTCTTACCCTGTTGCCCAGGCTAGAGTGCAATGGCATGATCTCGGCTCACTGCAACCTCCACCTCCTGGGTTCAAGCGATTCTCCTGCCTCAGCCTCCCGAGTAGCTGGGATTACAGGCACGTGCCACCACGCCCAGCTAATTTTTGTATTTTTAGTAGAGACAGGGTTTCTCCATGTTGGTCAGGCTGGTCTTGAACTACCAACCTCTGGTGATCTACCCACCTCGGCCTCCCAAAGTGCTGGGATTACAGGTGTGAGCCACTGTGCCTGGCCAGTAATGTATAATTTGTTCCTAATTTTGTTCTTTGTGGTGTCTTTTTGGCCCTTACACTTACCATACCTTTATATGTCACACCCAAAGGTCCATTGACTAGTGAACTTCTTGAAGGTAAGATAATGCCTAATTAATATCATGGCTGGCATAGTGCCACATTATTTGCTGCTTGATAAATATTTGCCAGAGAAAATTGAACTTGTCAATTTTTTGGAACATGAGAAAGTTGTAGCAGTATTTGGAATTGATGCTACTAACTGGAAGTATGGGGAGTGAGCAAAGAAGGAAAGGTGGGTCTTTCCAATGTGGAGAAGGGAGGGGCAGGAACTGGGGCGCATACCTCTATCTCTCTACAATTTTCCTGCTTGTGAAACGTGGCCCCCTGCTGTAATTGACATTGCTACACCAGTATTCCTAGTTACATGAAGAAATTCAAAAGCAAAGGTATAACTTTTAGGCTAATTGTCTGTTGTCGTTGAAGTCTGCAGGATAGTACTCTGTGAATTATCATGTTGCTAGGCAAAGTTCATTGGTGTAGAAATTTTCCTTGTGTTTTGCCTCCCGTGGAAGATCATCTGAGTGTTTTTCCCTCCTGAATTTTTGCTTGTTAAAATTCAGGCTTCAGTGATGTTCATAGAGTTTCTAGCCCAAATCAGTTCAATTAGAACCTACGAGGGTATCTGTTCCTTGTTAGAACTGTGAGTGGTCTGACTTGTGTGACCTTGGCCTTTGCTAATAGAAGCATAGAATAAGAACAATGTGTGGCTACCTGGGAAAGAATGTTACATTTTATGATTCCTTCTTTTATGTACTTAATTCCGTTCCTTCAAAGACCTTGGTATGCACGCATGACTACTGAAAGCTTGACGTAGCTCCCACTAAATATGTAGCTGAATTAATTGCTTTGGAAAAGGTCACCAATAGCTTTAAACATTATAAATTATGTGATTCAATAAGTTCTGCCAATAAAAATCCCTCTATTACTTCTCATTCCTGAAATGTATAAGACCTTTAGTCTAGAATGGTTTTCTCATTTCTCTCCCACTCACGTCCCATGTCAATTTATTTTGTCTATATTATGTCTAGGTCTCTTTCCTCATTTCCCCAGGGGAAATGGGTTTCACTGAGATTATTGAAGTGCTGCAATTAATTCCATTTCCATAAGAGAAGGGAAATCTTTCCAACTTCCATAAATCTAAATGAATGTGATGAAATAAAAAACAGAAATAAACTTCTTGCCAATCCAGAATACTATATATAAATTATCCAAGATAGTCTCATTATATAGTCAATAGACTTTAATCTGAGGTTTTCAGGAGAGCTACATTTTTAGGAGGTTGGAATTCATAGTGTCTACATACTATATTATAATATCTTTATACTATATGATTATCTTTATATAATTTACATCATTCTACCTGCATTGTGTTATAGATGTTAAATTTTCAATGACAATAAAGGAACTCTAGTCTATTTCGTGTTTGGTCTTGTAGGGTGAAAAGTGAATTCTAATTCTAGCAAACACTTTCTGCATGAAATACAGTGAAGCATTTCAGTTCTCTGTGCCTCTGGTTCCTTATCTATGAGGCAATGTGGACCACTTTTTTTTTCCTTTGTGTGTGCTTGCAAGGAGGGTAGGAGAATGAGAGGTGAGAAAAGGGAAGGTGGAGAAAGAATCTCCTTACCGTTGGCCTTCTGAATTAAAACTTGGTATTTTACTCACACTTTGGACAGAATTTAATTCCCCAAAGGGAAATGTATTGTTTCCCCTTAAATTAGATAAACACATTTTGGGCACAGTGTTGCAAATTTTTGCAAATTTTTATTTCATTGACTGGTTCATTTTAGCACAGTCTCGGTTGGTTTAAGTTTATTGGAAAGTATTCCAAAGTGTCTATTAGGAGACAGTAATCTTTGTGGTTTAAATATTTATGTCCCTCCAAAATTTATGTTGAAACTTGATCCCCAATACGGTCATATTAAGGATGTAGGGCCTTTAGGTGGTGAGTAGATCATGAAGGCCCTACCCTTATGAATGGCATTAATTTTCTTATAAAAGAAAAATTTATAAGAATTTTTCTTGTAAGAAAATGGGGGACTGTGTCAGAGAATACAGGAAGAGGTGCCATCTATGAAGCAGAGATCATACCCTCGACAGACGCTGAGTCTGCTGGCCCCTTGATCTCGGACCTCCCACCATCCAGGCCTATGAGAAATAAGTTCTGTTGTTTATAAATTATCCGGTTTCAGATACTTTGTTATAGCAGCCCAAATGGACTAAGACAGTAGTCTTAGAAAAGCAGTGTGTGTGTGTGTGTGTGTGTGTGTGTATACACACATAGATACACAACATATATAGTGTATATATACACACATATATATACAACATATATAGTGTATATATACACGCATATATATACAATATGTATATACACACACACACACACGTGTGTGTGTGTGTGTGCATTTCTAGTGGTAGTTTAAGAATAACTGGGGTGTTGGTCTATGGGAGAACTTGATAAATGTCCTTGCTATGGACTGAACATTTGTATCTCCCCAAAACTCATGTGTTAAAATGAGATGATATTAGGAAGTGGGGTCCTTCGGAGGTAAATTGATCATGAGCGTGAAGCCCTCCTGGTTGGGATTAGTGCCCCATAAGAAGAGACACAAGACCTTGTTCTCACTTTCTCTGCTCTCCACCACGTGAAGACACAGTGAGAATGCAGCCATTGGCCAGCTGGGAAGGGGCCCCTCACCAACGCCAGATATGGCAACACCTTGATTTTGGATTTCCAGCCTTCAGAACTGTGAGACATAAATTTCTGTTGTGTCAGCCACCCAGTCTATGGTATTCTTGTTATGGCAACCTGAGCTGACTATGACAGTCGCTTGAAGAAATTGTAAATAAGTGACCAACAGGAATGCCTCGCAGTTACAATGGGTGCTCATCCTTGATGATTGACAGTGAAGTGTTTCTGTGGATATCAGCTGTTTGGTACTTTTCTGTGCAGGATCACTCTTTGAAATCATGCCAGGTGTTGACAAACATTTTTTTCAGAGCATAGAAGTCTTTTTAATGATTTCCAAAGAGATCTTTTGAGAGGGAATTTAATTTTTTACAACCACCCAGAGCCTTTCTAAAAATGTATAATTTTAAATTATGCATAAATTTTAAAATATTGACACCCTGATTTTCTATATCCTCTTACCTAAGTAGGAAATTGATGGTTCAGTCTTGTGGAAATGAATTTGTTTTATTGCTGGTGGGGGGAGGCTATAGAATTACAGAACAGGGATGCCCAATTAGTTAACTGGTATCTTCAAAGATCTTGAAACTTTCCCTGATCTATTTGCAGTTTTATTATTGTTCCAAACCTCTCCTCTTTCTAGTTTGTCATTTTTCAAGGACTTCTCAGTCTATTTCTTTCTTTACCTCTGGTGTCCCAAAATTTCAAGAAACATAGATTATTTTCATAAACATATTATGGAGTCCCAGTCCGAATTTCTGGTTTCTCTTGCTAAGGGAATTATCTAAGTTCTGTTTTGAAATGCATGTTTACTTAGTGAACACCCATTTGGAAGTTTTTAAAAAGTACATCGAGGTAGGAAACGCCATATTTCCAGTCGAATATGAATTCAGAATTCAGAATTCAAGTTGAACATGAATTCAGAATTCTCTCCACATCTATCTAAAGAAGGAAGCACATTGCAAATCTCTCAGGAATCAAGCCCTGTCTGCTTCACCCAGGATGGTGTGCTCCCTAAATGCTGACAGCAATTTCTCTTTACCCCTCTCACTTGGTTTAAATGTAGCAATTGTTGTCATTCTTGTGTTCCCTCAAGTTCAGGCCTGCTCATTTTTCTGTCTGACCTTAGAATGCCTTTTGTTTAGGTAGGATTTCCTGTCATGGACAATCAGTTCCTACAATTCTATTTGGTCCTGGTAAAACAAGATTGTGTAAAAGCCGTGGGTATCACTAACTACACCTGTCAATGATGAGGTGGAAAGATTTTAGGTGAAGATTAATGCCAGTCTCTCTTGTATAAAACCTGGTTTCAGGAGTGAAACATTATAGATAGGCTCTCATTCCCAGGAGAAACTCAAAATACATTTATTTATATCTCATAAATTAGGACTCACCTGATTCAGAACTGGCGATAGTCTGCTTGTACTATTTCACATTTATCACCCAGATGAATAAAAAAACAGTAGTTGCCCACTAGTAATGACATAATCAGGATCAGAGAATGGTGTTCACTATTTAAAAGAATGATATGAACTTTAGCAAGCTAGTTTCTGAGATTATATATCCGCAGGGTTAAAAAGGGACTTCAACAGTCATCTTCTGTTCTCCATGAGGCCTACGTTTCTCCATCTGTAAAAGGAGAGACGGTTGGATGGGGTACTTGCCCAGTTCTGAAATTCTGTGATGCTATGTACTGGGTGTTTCAGCATGGAGTTGGTGACTTTTAGCATCAGCCTCACGAATAAATTAAATATTCCTTGGGAAATGTCAGAAATGTTGATTTCTAGCACTACCCAGGTGGTAGAATCCCAAACAATGTGTTTTTTACTATATCATGGATTTGCAATTTACTCAGTTAAACATTATTCTGAGACTAAATAGTTGACATCTTATAACTTATTCATAAGAATTATACAATTTAAACCTCAAAAAAAAAATCTTTCTACCGACTGAATGTTTGTGTCTCCTCCAAAATTTATATGTTGAAACTGTTATCCCCGAGGTGATGTTATTTGAAGGTAGGACCTTTGGAAGGTAACTGAGTTTGGATAAGGTCATGGGATTAGTATCCTTATAAGAGATGAAGGAACCAGAGCTCTCTGTCTCTCCAGCATGTGAGGGCACCACAAGAAAATGCCATTTGCAAACCAGGAAGAGCCGTGATGGCACCTTTGACCTCGGACTTTCCAGCCTCCAGAACCGTGAAAAATAAATTTTGTTGTTTAAGCCACCCAGTCTGTGATATTCTAGCATCCCAAACTGACTAAATCACAGCTCAAGAAAATCTCTTCTTCTCTGTGAATTCCATTGTTCACAAACATGACCTTGCCACATCTTCAAACTACTCCCATATTCTTCTAACCCCTTTACAGCATGACTTTACACTAATTTCTTATTTTATTTTATTTTATTTTTTTGAGATGGAGTCTGGCTCTGTTGCCCAGGCTGGAGTGCAGTGGCGCGATCTTGGCTTACTTTAAGCTCCGCCTCCCGGGTTCCGGCCATTCTCCTGCCTCAGCCTCCCGAGTAGCTGGGACTGCAGGCGCCGCCACCACACCTGGCTAATTTTTTGTATTTTTAGTAGAGAGGGGGTTTCACCATGTTAGCTGGGATTTTACCACTAATTTCTTAACAGTATCTATCACCATCAAAACCAATGACCTCTACTTTCTGCTCTCCTCCCCAGTTTCTTCACCACATTGAACACTGTCCTTCTAGAATGGGACATTCCATTCCTAGAATCGTGGTTTCTTAATCTATCTCTGACTGCTCCTTTTCGATCTCTTTGACAGAAATAAGAAGAGCCTCCTCTACTTACCACTTCTAAATCATTGGTTGAATACCAGGGAAAGGGGAGAGGACCCTAGCATCAGAAATCCTGGGGGAGCTTTTAAACAGTATCTGTTGTTCTCAAGCCCATGTACCATGAGTCAGAATTGTGGAAGGAGAGAAATGTGAGGTTGGCCCATGTGTACAACTGACACAACGGTAGGCATAAAATATCAAATAGTAATTCTACTGCCTGCTGTCATTTAATGGAGGGTCACAGGGAGAGCTATTTCATCCTTGCCTCTTGCACAGTTAGGGATCCATTTTCATTTCCACTTCAAGGAGGGAGTGACTCTTCCTGTCAAATGGAATTGAAATTCTCCCTTTTATCATCAGAATACTCCAAGGAGCTTCATGTCACAGAGATCTATAGCCACCAGGGAGATCTCAAGAAGCAAGAAGTGGGCACATGTTTACAACAAACTACATGGAATAAAAACCCACAATATGGAGATTTAAGCCAGACCAAAACCAGTCTTCTATCCCACTGAGTTTTTTTCTCACCTCTCTTAGTGAGAAGACACATAAACAGATCAACAGCATAATCTACTGTTTATCTACTACTAATAGCATGGTACCTGTAGATAATACTGGGGAAATGATAATGGTTCTCATCCAATCTGTCAACTGTATTGTTTGTCCTCATAAATTCTGGAGTTAAACTGCATAGGCATAGCATCAAGAATAGGTAGAAACCTTCTTGATAGTTGGTATTTGGCTGCTCAGACTAGGAAGAAAATATGTAATCACTGTAGAATTCTACCTCAAGGTATATTTCTGACCTAGGATGCTATATATTACATAAGCTTTCCCCAAATATCTGGAAAGTCTAGACTCTTCAGAGAATGAGTACTGCTAAATTCTCAGCAAGACAGCAAATCTTAGAAGCAAGTCCAAGGATAAGGGGGTAGTGTGCTTTGGGGAGATATGGATGACTAGGTCTTCTGCCCCCAGCCCTATACAAAGCAACTTCCCCTTCCTTACAAATGCACCACACTGCTTCTGCCTAGAGGAGGTGAATATGCCATAATACCTACCCGCGAAAGGCTTAATTTATTTGTAAAAGCTATGTGTGGTTGCATGGGGGTGGGGGGAGTCCTGAGGCTTAGCAACATTCAGGTAGGAGACCTGAGGATGGTATCAAGGCCTCCTCTCCCTCTGAATTCTGTGGTCCTCCAGGACAAAGGGTGTCACATCATAGAATTTCTCTACAGGTTACTTGGGGAACTGAGAATACACTGGGCTGTGTGTGATATGTTGCCCAAGTATAGTGATGTTTTTCAAAGAAAGACAACCACATGTATTAGTTGCAGGGTGTGGGAGGGTGTCCGCTCAGGGCCAAGGTGAGTTGTTGAGAACTACGGGCTCTGGCTCATGGTAGTGAGCTCTTCTTTCATCATCTGTTTCAGTGGCTTTTACAGTCGTCGAGAAAGAAAGTCAAAGCCCAGCACGGTGGCTCACGCCTGTAATCCCAACACTTTGGGAGGCTGAGACAGGCAGATCACCTGAGGTCAGGAGTTCAAGACCAGCCTGGTCAAGGCGAAACCCTATCTCCACTAAAAATATAAAAATTAGCTAGGAGTGGTGGTGTGCACCTGTAATCCCAGCTACTTGGGAGGCTGAGGCAGGAGAAATGCTTGAACCTGGGAGGTGGAGGTTGCAGTGAGCCGAGATCACGCCACTACGCTCCAGCCTGGGTGACAGAGCAAGACACCATCAAAAAAAAAAAAGAAAGAAAGAAAGAAAGAAAGAAAATAAAAAGAAAAAATCCGAAGCACTTAACTGGTAGGACCTTCTTCACTCCAGGCAAGCTTCAGGTGCTTAAGTCTCACATTGCTCTCCTTCTTTACTTTCTTCCTCACAATCATATTTTCTCTACAGTGAGTACATAATAGTAAGACGTTTTAGGAGAGTTTCTTGTCTTGCTAAACTACAACAATAAAGCAAGACATCTGAGTAATCATGTCTTTGCAGCCCGGGCTTCAAACTTAAAGACTTCAGGTACTTTTTCATCAGCACCAAATGCAAACATTAATTAAAAGCATCCAGGAGTTAATTTGTATCTATGCCACTGGTAGTAGTTTCTCAGTATCAAAATAGTTATTCGAATAATGCCTCCAAAATATTTTTAAAATGTGTAGATACTTTCCAAAGATTCACGATTTAATGCAAAAACAGAAGGTTTGAAAATATACCATGAAAGATGGCTTTAACGTGTTTTTATTTGGGGTCAATAGATATCAGAGTTTCCATCAATCAAGGACACTTATTGAGTACCAATGCTAAGTGTTAGGGATTTTAAGATGAGCAAGGCATAGTCCCCACTTTTTAAATGAGCAGAGGAGACAAACACGTAAATAACAAATACAGCAGAACCACTCACTATTCGGAGGGGCTAAAAGAGAGCCACAGGGCTTAGCCGTATCATCTGTTGAACTTCTTATGGTACCAATATTTCTTGGTTTGTACAAGTTTTCTCCTGTTTAGTTATCAGCTTTTTTATTTGTTACTTGACAAATGACAGGAACCATTGACAGGTGTGCAAACACTCCTTAAACAGTCATTTGTCAAGAGGCCTAGTGCAATAAAGAATAAAGGCACAGTGCTTAGCTAAATATGGATGACTCATGCAAGCAAAAGGCCTGCAAACCCAATGGGAGGAATAAGAGAGAAAGACATGGCCCATGCTATTTTCTCTGGTATTCTTCTGCAATCAACAACATTTATTCTCACATTTTAAAGCGCTTTAGTTACTTTGCAGAAGGTGAGTGTCCAAAAAAAAAAAAAAAAAAACCCACAATATTAACAGCTTTACATTGGTGACTCCCAGTATTTATTCAGGACACTGTTTTGCAGTTCATAAGCTGAAAGTGGAATAGTATAAATGAAGAATCATTACACAATTGAACTATGAATGCTTGTACCCTATTTCACTAGTGTAAGATTTTTTACTCTTATTCCTCCCCCTCGATAAAATTCTCTACTCTTTCCCTTTAAAAATGATTTATATTAAATATTAAATAGAAAAGGATAATGTAAAATACATGTATGCTGTAGAGAATAACACTTCGATAACATTCTATGTACTCGCCATCAAGATTAAGAAATACAACTTTGTGGCCCTCCCAAGTTTATTGCTCTTCCCATCCAGTAAAAAGCTCATTGTGAATTTTATTATGAATTTTGTATATATAATTTCCTAACTCATCTGTGTAGTCTTAACACAGATATTTGCTTTCTCAAACAAGATGTCATTGGTTTTACATATTTCTTAATGTAATATTGATAGGATAATACTACATGTATTCCTTTTTTAAAATGTAACTGTTATGTTTATGAGTCAACTCACTGTTAACTGCCATATGAAATTCCAAAATTTTTTTCTGTATAAATATGCTACCATTCTTCTATCTTCTCAAGTGATAAGGAAAATGTTCTGGTGTCCTTCTGTTACAAGCAGCAGTACTGGAAGCATCCTTGTGTATATGTCCTTGTTCACTTGTCCAAGAGTTTCTAAGACATACTTAGAAAGAGATTGCTAGATCATAATGAACGCTTATGTTCAGAAGAGATGATATTATTAGTATGTCAATGCTACTCCAAAAGATCTGTAAATTCTTTGCAATCTCAATTGAAATCTCAGCAGACTTTTTTGGGAGAACCTGACAAATCGATTATAAAGTTCATATAGAAATGAAAAAGGCCTGGAATTGCCAAAATACTTTTGAAAACAAAGGTCAAATTTAAGGAATTTATACTACTGATTTCAGGACTTATTGTAAAGTGAGCAAAACAGTGTAGTATTGGCATAAAAATAGACCAAGAATTCAAGGAAACAGTAGTCTAGAAATAGAAGACACATAATGAGCAATGACTTTTGACAAAATGCTAGGACAATTCAATGGGAAAAGGATAAATAGTTTCAACAAATTATGCTGTAACAATTAGGTATAGTCATATGCAAAAAAAAAAAAAAAAATCTTGACCCTTACCATAAACCACATACAAAAATTGACTCAAAGTGAATCATATAGTGAAACTCAAAACCTAAAACTATAAAAGTATAGAAGAAAATCTTAGAGTCCTTGGGTTTGACAAAGTTTTCCTACATGCAATGTAAAAAGCACAATCTATAAACAAAAAAAGTCAATAAGTTATACCTCATGAAAATTAAAAACTTTTGCTCTGTGGAAGACCCTGTGAAGAGGATGAAAAGACAAGATACAGATTGGGAGAAAATCTTTTCAAAACACATATCCAACAAAGCATTTATATATAGACTATACAAATGACTCAACACAATCTAGTTAGAAACAGGGCAAAATATTTTCAAACAAATATGAAATCCAATGACTGAAGAGGAAAAAATAATCCATACAACCAAGAAATACTGGTAGCAAGTTCATCGAATGATAAGGTTGAGCCTTGTGGCCATCTGAAAGGTGCTCTGAATAGTGAGAGGTTTTGCTGTTATTACTTACATGTCTGTCTTCTCCAACTCATCTGAAAAGGAGGGATATGCCTTGCTCACGTTTGAATCCCTAAAATTTAGTATTGGTGCTGAAAGTAGATTGTGACAATTTAAGGATGCATATGTTCATTCGAGGAATGAATTTAAAAATACAGAGATGTAGCTTAAAATGCAATGGAGGAGATAGAAAGAAATTTTTTAAAAAAATACCACTTCACACAAAAGAATATAGGAAATAAAGAAGAAATAAGGGACAAAGTAACGAAGATCAGAGATGCCAAATATTAAAAAAAAAAAAAACAGCAAGATGGGAGACTTAACCACAGTCATATCAATACTTACATTAAATGTAAATGAACAAAATATATTTTTCCAAAAGGCAGAGATTATTTGATTATATATATATATATGCATATATATATAAAACAGGACCCAGCCATAGGAATCTGCACATATATAATTTAAATATAAAGATGCACACCAATTAAAAAAGTTGAAAGTAAATTCATGGAAAAATACACATCATTGCAAACACTAAGAAGAAGATGCATATGGTTATATAGATATCAAAATAGGCTTCAAGACAAGAAGTCTTATCAGACATAAAAATGGTAAAATCATAATGACAGCAATCCTAAATGTTTATGCACCTAATAACATACCTTCAGTATCCATGAAGCAAAAATTGACAGAAAGGGAGAAATACCTTCACAAAGATATTTGGACATTTTAACATTCTTCTTTCAGTAATTTACAGAACAAGTGATGGACCATTAGTGAAGATTCAGAAAACTCAAGAAACACTATCCATCAGCTTGACCACATGGAGAGTTATTTACATCATCCAGTTACTGCAGATTACATACTCATTTTATGCGTACATGAAGCATTTATCAGGAAAGCCATTATGCTGGGTCATAAAACAAATCTACTAATACAAGACACTAATACATTCATTTTTAATTCCATCACAAGGACATATATCTTATAATTATTTTCTTATTAATCTTTCTAAGGGAATTTAGAGATTTAGCATCACTGTACCTTTTTTTTTTTTTTTTTTTTTCAGTTGAGAAAAGGAACCTTGGTTAGTCCCCAGGTTATTCTAGTTAAATCCAATCTGAGTCTCCTTCTTGGTGGCCATGCATACCACCTACCTGATTGCATTACATTAAGAAAATTGTTACAAAGCCTTACCCTTTGGCCCTTCTTAGCTAGTTATCCCTGGCATTACTGGTCAAGAACAACAGCATGCAACCATCTCTTTCAACGTGTGAGGGAAAGAAAGAGAGATCAGATTCCCCTCAGTCTCTCATCTCCACCTTGGGAGAAATACCCACAGGTGTGGAGGGGCAGGCCCCCTTCATCAACCAAATAATTTATGTACACGGAACTACTTTCTTCCTACTATTTAAACTCCAGGCTCATTTAAAAGCCATTACTTCCAAATAATAATATCATTGTAATTCACAATATATAAATGAGGAAGTATAACTTGGTGCTGCTGTAAAATAAATTGAGTTGTTCAAATTAAAAGGCTTGATTCAAGGATGCCCTTATTCTTTCATTTGTAAATAATTATTAAGTCTTTCTGACACGATAGGTCCTTGTTTTGAAAGAGCTTATAGACTACAGAAGGAGACAGACAAATGTGCCAGGTGTGTCTCATTTTTAGATAAAATGAGAACATATTCTCTTTTAAAGAACATATGTACAATGGTCCCAGCCTCCCTCCTGCTTGAATGCAGTAATTTTAGTCTTTTGCAAAATTTTCTTTCCATGTATTTCTGGGAGTTTCTAGGAGATGGTAACTGTTAAATGAATTCCTTCCCTTGCCGCTGTGTTCCTCAGCTAGCCAGCACTCCCAGTTCTGTGCGACGGCCACAGCTGGCATTCATATATCCCCCACTTCCTGGAATGGCTCCCTTTGGGTTGCTTTCGCTCTCCTCCATGATGCTTCATCGAAGTATGAGCCTCTAATTCCACAAGATTTACAGTATGTTCAATAATAGAAGAAAAAACAACGAAGAGGATAATTTATAATAGCAACTAGATATGGTAACTATTAAAGCCAACATACCCAGACCCTTAGCTTCTAGCCTAATGCCTTGTTGCAGAATCCACTTTGCCTACCCCCAAAGAACTACTGACAGGTAGCCAGTACTCAATCAAAATCCACAGCCATGCCTCCTCTAAGTCTCTTAGGAGGAGGAAGATGTGTTCTTTTAATCTTCATTTTTTTCTAGTTTAACACATGTCTTCTTAAACTTTGTATTAGTACTGGGATGGATCTCTCCATTGTAACACAGACAGTGAAAATATTGACTTCCTTTGGAAGCAATTTTACCTTCTACCCACAGGGACATGGTCTGGTCCCAGGATTTCAATTTCACAACTGTGCTCTATCATGGTTCACTACCTTAGTCGTGAAGCATTGGTGTATATATGACAAGTGGAAAAAGACAGGTAGGCTTTATCAGTCCAGGTTCCCTTCCCTTCTATAATTACATCTCACTCTCAAGCAGACTCTGTGGCCTACATACCTTTCCTGCTGTTTTTGGATTTTGGGGGGAATATCAATTTCTGATTGCTTTTGAGGTAGCTTGCCCAGTCTTCATCCACACCCCATCATCATAGACACACACACATTTTCAGTTTTATGTTTGTTTGGTTGGTTGGTTTTTGTTTTTTGTTGTTGTTGTTTTTGGTTTTGTTTTATTTGGTTTTGTTTTTTTTGAGATGGATCTCGCGCTGTCGCCCAGGCTGGAGTGCAGTGGCACGATACCAGCTCACTGCAAGCTCCGCCTCCCGGGTTCAGGCCTTTCTCCTGCCTCAGCCTCCTGAGTAGCTGGGACTGCTAGTTTTTTGTATTTTTAGTAGAGATGGGGTTTCACCTTGTTGGTCAGGCTGCTCTTGAACTCCTGACCCCGTGATCCACCTGCCTTGACCTGCCAAAGTGCTGGGATTACAGGCGTGAGCCACCGCGCCCAGCCTGTTTGTTTGTTTTTTTGAGGTGGAGTCTCGCTCTGTCACCCAGGCTGGAGTACAGTGGCACGATCTCAGCTCACTGCAACCTCCGCCTCCCAGGATCAAGTGATTCTCCTGCCTCAGCCTCCCGAGTACCTAGGATTACAGGCATGTGCCACCAAGCCCGGCTAATTTTTGTATTTTTAGTAGAGATGGGGTTTCACCGTGTTAGCCAGGATGGTCTCGATCTCCTGACCTCGTGATCCACCTGCCTCAGCCTCCCAAAGTGCTGGGATTACAGGTGTGAGCCACCGCGCCCGGCCCAAACACACGCACGTATTTTCTAAGAAAGTAGTAATATGTACCTGGATAGGTCAGTTTAAGTTCATACTTGGAAAGGGAATCTTGCTGTAAAGAAAATAATATATAGGCATTTCACTGCCCACCAGAAAGGATCTCTTTTTTGTCACTTTGCTCCATTACTTTCAGCTTCTAACACCTGTGCACCCTGAAAAATCTCTGCTATATATTTGCATATCTCATGGTCCTTCTGAAAAAAAATTCTCTGAATAATGAAATGATCTGTCTGTAAGGCAAAATCAAGTGTTTACTTCTTGCAAGAGAAGTTTTCTCTGCTGGATGCTCCAAGATGACTAGGTTTTCGGGTTGCCGCCTTCCCATTAAAATAAGGTGACTGCTTTCCTTCATTTCTATTTGTGTGCTTGTTAGGTATGTGAAACATAATGTGGCCAAAATAGAACTTTTGATTCCTTCTCTCTCCAAATTTCCTTTATCCCTCTGTACCCCATTTTGTTAAAGGGCAGCTACAAGGATTTGGTTGCTCAAGTGAAAACCTATGAATCTTCTTTGATCCATCTGTTTCCCTTCATGCCTCTTTTCCCTTCCTTACAAGCCATTAATTTTTGTCTCGTTGGCTGCACACAAAATATATCCCAAATTCATCCATTTCTCTCCCCCATAGTCATGTGACCCTGTCATTCCTACAGTAAATTCTCTTACTGGTCTCTTTGCTTTCATTCTTCTATTTCCCAGAAGCCTGAGTTTTTAAGTGAAATTCAAATCGTATCACTTTTCTGCTCAAAACTCAAACATAGTTTTCTACAGCACTTAGAATAGTATCTAGATTGCTTTGCATGGCCTACAAAATTCTATATGATGAAGAAAGAATTCTTCATCCTTGGTGACTAATTGGCTCTGGAGGGAGAGGAGGTGTCAAGATTAAATATCTGACATGCAATGTGACATGAAATGTTCAAGATAGTTCAGGTGACACTCATCAATTCTGCTTCTCCAGTTTAAGTGTGAAGTTCAGGCTTCTGGTAATTCACATTCTAGAGAATAAAGAGAGAGATCAAAGTTGGGCTGGGGAATAAGAGTGGGAGAGGAGAAAAACAAAAGACACACACACACACACACACACAAACAAATCAAATGCAATAAAAACAGAGATAAATAGATGGGACTTAATTAAACTAAAAAGATCTGCCCAGCAAAAGAAATAATCAGCAGTATAAACAGACAACCCACAGAGTGGGAGAAAATCTTCATAATCTATACATCTGACAAAGGACTAATATCCAGAATGTACAAGGAACTCCAAAAAATTAGGAAGAAAAGACAAAGAATCTCATCAAAAAGTGGACTAAGGACACGAATAGACAGTTCTCAAAAGAAGATATAGAAATGGCGAACAAACATATGAAAAAAATCCTCAACATCACTAATGATCAGGGAAATACAAATCAGAACCACCATGTGATACCACCTTACTCCTGCAAGAATGGCCATAATCAGAAAATCAAAACATAATAGATGTTGGCAGGATGTGGTGAAAAGGGAACCCTTCTACACTGCTGGTGGGAATGTGAACTAGTACAACCACTATGGAAAACAGTGTGGAGGTTCCTTAAAGAACTGAAAGTAGAACTACCATTTGATCCAGTAATCCCCCTACTGGGTATCTACCCAGAGGAAAAGAAGTCATTATACAAAAAAGATATGTGTACACACATGTTTATAGCAGCACAGTTCACAACTGCAAAAATGTGGAACCAACCCAAATGCCTATCAATCAACAAGCGGATAAAGAAATTGTGGTATATATATGTATAGTGTGTATGTGTGTGTATATATATATACACACACACACACTACTCATGCGTAGAAAGGAACGGAATAATGGCATTTGCAGCAGCAGCAACCTGGATGGTATTGGAGACCGTATTCTAAATGAAATAACTCAGGAACGGAAAGTCAAACATCATATGTTCTTACTTATAAGTGGGAGCTAAGCTATAAGGACACAAAGGCATAAGAATGATACAATGGACTTTGGAGACTCAAGGGAAAAAGTGGCAGAGGGGTGAGGGATAAAAGACTACAAATTGGGTACAGTGTATACTGCTTGGGTGATGGGTGCACTAAAATCTCAGAAATCACCGCTAAAGAACTTACTCATGTAACCAGACACCACCTGTTTCCCAAAACCTATGAAAATAAAAATTAAAAAATAAAAAAAAAAAACACAAAAAGAGAGTGAAAGAGTAGCAAGTGGTTTTACAGATGTTCAGAAAAGAAATTTCAAAAAGTGAACATAATGTTACTTGTAAGAAAACAAAGTAGATTAGATTCACCTGCTGCTTTCAAGTGGTAACCATGTAAAAGAAAAGGCCTCATAGAAACATGGCTAGTGGCGGTCCATTAATGTGCACCGACACATGTATACATGTGTCCCTCTATCTGAGTCATTGGTAGCAAAGTTGAGAGTGTAGGGATCTCCCATGGCTCGTGCCAGCTGCCAGGTGACGAGAATACTTTAAGGTCACAAAATCCCCAAGGTATTTTGTGAGGTGTGGCACAGTTCTGGTTGCTCTTCCATGGGATCATCACACACTCCCAGGAGACAGAAGGTGAAGATCAAAGCAGCTTCCTTGGAAAGGGGGCAGCTCCACAGACACGTGCTGCCTTTGCTCTGTGGTGTTTAAGCCCGTGGAACGTGGAGATGAAACAGAAAACAGCACAAAACAATTTATGCCCCCAAGAATCTTGAGCCCAATTTATTTTTTAAGGCATTGCTAACACTAGTTGGTGCAAAAGTAATTGTGGTTTTTGTCATTACTTTTCATTGCAAAAACCACAATTACATTTGCACCAACCTAATAGTAGTCATAGAAAAACATGACAACTTCTACTTAGAATCAGAAGACCAGAAGTTGGGCAAGAGGTCCAAGAAGGCCTGCTTCTTGTAGAGGAATTGTCAAATGGAAACATTCTCCTCCTTGTGGGCAAATATGTCTGTGCTGAGACCCCACCCCTCTAGTGATGGTTTCTCACTCTCTGGAGAAAAGCAGGGGATCTCACTGCAGAAGACCTGGAGGGCAGCAAACAGGTAGTTGTAGCTGATGAGGAGGTTGGGAGGGTGAATCTGGGCTGTTCTCTTCTTAATTAGCTCTGGGCTCCCTAGGAGAGCAAGTGAACTCTCTGTGCTGAAGAAGAAGCAACAGCAGCTGTCAGAAAGAACCTAAAGGCATCTTGATGTCAGGTTGTCCCGAAACCAGGGAGGCCAACCCCACTCCTCAGAAGAGTGCAAAATATGAGCAGAAAGGGCTCAGGGAGGAGGGCAGTGATTTATTTACTTTAATATTTGCTCCCTGATCCTAGCCGTTTACCTGTATTTTTAATGTTGTAATTTACAACTGTATGTCATAAAACACTGTAGTTTAATCGCTCCATGTTATGTTATGATTCATATTATGATGTAATAATTTCCCTGTTTAATGTTATATTTGAATGATTATTTTTTAATTACACATAGAATTGGAAATTATACATATAATTGGAAATGTATGCATACAACGCCAACATGTACACATGCATTTGGCAGCCTCATGTTTCTATGAGGCTATGCCTATGAGGTTTACTCTTTTACACGTTCACTACCTTAGAAGTGGCAACTTAGTTTGATCTAATCTAACAGGTTTCATTTTTTACAAGTAATGTTTCTACGCCCACACACATACATATTTATAAGTGTAATAGTTGTGGCCATTTTTAAAGGATAAACTTTCCAGCTCTATCAAACCTATCTACTGCTGACGTCCAGTGCTGGTCAGATCCACGCAAGTCTAACTGAGGCGTCACTTCTACCTGTCAGCAGGGTGCCTAGACTGTAGGATCAGTGCACTGAGTCATTAAGAGCAAACATGTCATGCTTCTCATTCTGCCTGGGTGCCCACCAAGGCACTTGCCTGTGTCACTGTCCATCAGATGACTCAGCTGTTTTTTACCATGCAGCTTTTTCCTTCTAAAACACTTTGGTTTCAGTGTTCTCTTGGCCATCTGTCTCACACTGAGTAAGTTATTTCACCTTTCCAGGACTCCTGTTTATCCTCTGTGACTTGATGAGATTGGACTGTTTGACCTCCTGGACCCTTGGGACACTGACAGTCTCTGTTTCCATAATGTCTGTCTGACTCCTCAAGCTACAGGGGTCCCTGCTTATAATCCATTTATTCTCCTTGAGCTACTTCTGTTTTATTAATAGCTTGACCAAGTGACCTAATGGTCTTCACTTCTGCTGCATATTTGCTGAACTGCAGGCAATGAAGTCATCGATGGCACGCTAGTTCTTCGCACGCTGCTTAGCTTTTCTGTGGTATAAGATCTACAGTCCTTATTTGCAGATGGCTGGTCCCTTCTCCAGAATTTCCGACTCAGGAGATCTGAGATGAAGCCCGATCATTTGCATTTCTGACATGTCCCATTTGCTGATGTTGCCACTGTTCCCTTGAGAACCTTGAGAACCTCAGATCTGGACTAAGAGTGGGAGGTGGTTCATCCCTGGTAAGGAGTGGAGTGTAAAAAAGATGAAGGCACACAAGACCATGGAGTGTTTGGGGTATGACATAGTTCATTTGTCCAGAGTATATGTCACAAATTGAGCAAGTAACAAGAAAAGAGTCAGATTATGGAGGGCTAAAAAGTTTGGACTTTATCCTGAAAGGCTGTTTGGGGAAGATATCTAAGCATTTGAGTGAAGCGGGGACATGATGAGATTTGTAATTTACAAAGACTGTTCTGCGTGTAGGGGGGAGAGCATGCTGGATGGGACCCGCGTTGGACCAGGACACTGACCAGCAGATGCTGTCATCTAGCTTAGAACCAAAGAGGTTAATGGCAGGGAACCAATGCATGGCAATATGGATTAAGAGAGAGAGGGACAGCGAGGTGCAGTGACTCACACCTGTAATCCTAGCACTTTGGGAGTCCGAGGTGGGCGGATCATGAGGTCTGGAGATCGAGAGCATCCTGGCTAACACAGTGAAATCTATCCCTACTAAAAATACACAAAATTAGCCGGGTGTGGTGGCGGGCGCCTGTAGTCCCAGTTACTCAGGAGGCTGAGGCAGGAGAATAGCTTGAACCTGGGAGGCAGAGGTTGCAGTGAGCCGAGATTGCACCACTGCACTCCAGCCTGGGCAACAGAGTGAGACTCTATCTCAAATAATAATAATAATAATGAAATAAAAAGAGAAAAAAGAGAGAGAGGGGGCAATAGCTATTTGGAGATTTGTTGGCCAATTAAATATTGAAAGAAAATGTTAAAATGTTTGATAACAAATCAAAAAGTTTATCAGGCTCTTTAGTGTCAAATTACCATATTAACTTTCCATCTTTGATTCTTCTAGACATTATACGTATATTTGCTTTGTGAAATTATTAATTTTCTTTTTTTTTTTCATATTGTTTCTTCCTGGATCATTCAATAGATTTAGTAGGTTGTATTTAAGAGATGGTTAGTAGCCGGGCCTGGTGGCACACACGTGTAATCCTGACTACTCAGGAGGCCGAGGCAGGAGGATCACTTGACCCCAGGAGTTTGAGGCTACAGTGAGCTGTAATTGTACCACTGCACTCCCGCCCTGGGTGACAGAGTGAAACTCCTCTAAAAAATTTAAAAGAAAAAAGAGAGAGAGGGTGAGTAAAGTTG
The DNA here is from genome assembly GCF_000951035.1 of Colobus angolensis palliatus. Lineage (NCBI taxonomy): Eukaryota > Metazoa > Chordata > Mammalia > Primates > Cercopithecidae > Colobus > Colobus angolensis. The sequence continues at coordinate 3,095,948 of NW_012117377.1, read as the reverse complement.
CCGCAAAGGAAAATAGTATTTGTAAAAATTCTTGGGGCAATTGTGTATGTAATAAAGGTGTTGTTGAGGTCTGTTTTGGTGGCACAGTGCAGCTTGTTCCAAAGTAGTTCGTCCTCAGTTAGCAGGACTCAGATGCTGGGTTGCAAGCAAGGCCAAGTGATAGTCACAAAAGCTTTACCTGTGCAAGGTCATAGTATCTGTAGCCAGAAGTTGCAGCCACTATTCCTTCCTTTTATTTCTTTTTCTTCTCCTCCCCAAATTTCTATATGCATGTACACACACATGCCTAGTATAAAAGACCGTCTGGGTCTGTCAGCCCTGGGCACTCCCAATCTGAGCTTCTATAATACCTGCACAACACTTCCCCACAGCACCTAGCATGCTTCACTGTTGTTTCTCTGGTGTGTCTGCCTCCCTGTCTAGCCTGTGAGGCCTTTGAGGGAAGGAATTCTTACGAGAGAGGAGCAGAGGAAGCAAGTGATCACTCAGCTTCCGGGCTTAGTCCCAGGGATGGTCTTGGCGGATGGAGTTTTAGGCTCACGCTGAGAGACTGTTTATTTCAGGATATCTGCAAAACCCCTGATAAATCTGGTTTTGCCTTAGTCGGAATTCTCAGAGGAACCCAAGAAAAGATTTCTTTCCCAAAGGATTCTAGAACACAGTAAGAAGCTGCGCTGACAGCTTTCCTGGCTCAATTTATACTTGAATGGTGGTGTCTGGAGGCGTTATCCTGTCCTAACCTTTCCTCGAAGACAATATTCAGAAATGCACTGCATAAACCAGGTACAGGTGGAACTGCTCTGGTTCCCTGGCCATACTCCCCTTTCTTCTTCTGGTGAAGGATGTGTTTCTCAACATTATTTCAAAAGTCTCATTTTTTAAATTAAATAGCTTAATTTAAAAAATTAAGTCCTTCAATAAAACTTTTAAAATTTGTCTTCTGTGTATTCCCTCCTATCAAGGAAGTTCAGTGGAATCTCAGTTTCTGTGGTTAATCTTTTTAAAAGTGTAAAATATGCTTCTTAAATATACTTGCCCCTCTAGACATTCTGGTGGGGACTCCTAAGGAGTTTCCAGTCCCATAGCTGGAGTTTGAAATAACTCACTGCTCGTGGTATATGGTTCTGTGCACAAAGCCCTCAGCAGAGCAGACCCTATGGCCTGCCTAGGACCATTTTTACGGTCATTAATCTGAGCAAGAGTGGATGTGAGCTGAGACCCTACATTTTATTATTTCTCAGTTAGGTTCCCTGAAAACAAATTAGTTTTCAATTAACTATTCTGACCTGTGATTAAGAATTCTGTGTTCCAGAAGTCACGTGTAATTCTTACATGTTTTAGTAATATGGGAAAAAGTCATTAAGCTACTATTTTTTGTTGTCTTTATAATTGGATTATTGGCTAATTCTTAGAAATATTTTCTTTTCTTCCTTCTCTGGTTTGCACAATCACCTCTGACCCAGCATTTGTCTGTGCACTTACATCGTTTTCTCCAAAGACCATTAACAAGTGCTTGCTGTACATTTCCCTTGTCCTGCTCTTCATGGATGATGCTACATAGAGGACTAGAATGGGCAAAGCAACGCTGTTGGGAAGAAAGAAGATTACTTTACTTTGTGATACTAACAAAGCATAGGTTTTACTCCTAGAATGTATACACATTGAGAGCAGATGGATTTTTTTTATAGATCGTAGTATTGTGTTGAGTCCTTGATTCATGGAAAGTTTTCTTTCTGCTCAATATTATATTCAAGTTTTAACCTTCCTCAGCTGCAAACTTAATTCAAACTCATATTGCTTCTTTATCGAACTTGGGTGTGACAATAACACTGGAACTTTTCACTTGGGTTTGATTCGTCCTAGAATCTTTATATTCTGTCCGATTAAACCACGCTTAGCACAAGTTTGACTTAGCTTGTAGTTTGGAGGCAAATCATGTGAATCATTTAATAAGATAGAAGGCCTTTCTTATCTATAACCAATGTGTTTATATATTAAAAAATATAAAATCAAGAAATAAACACCGTACTATACATGTGATGGGTGCACAGAAGTCCCTAGGGTCAAACTACAAGGTGTTAACAGGAGCTATTAGCATCCATGGAAGATTTAACTAGGTCATTCAGTATCTGTAAATTTGCTTTATGAAACTCTACACACTGAAAAAGAAAAACCTTGAATTGTGAAATTGCATGTCATATAATATTCCTGGATGCATTTTGCTTTTTATTAGTTCCCAGATAAAAATACAAGGTGGCTTCTCATTTCTCTAAATGCTTACATGTGTATACTCATCTTGCTTTATGGTATTCATGCATTTAGTTATTTGTTTCTAAAATGGCGGGGGGGCAGGTAGGCATTTGCTCAGTGATATCATAGAAGACTCAGGCACTTTGTAACTTTCCCTTCAAGTATTCTCAAAAGTTTGGCTTTTAGTTCTCTAGCTTGTCATCTGGTCTCTATCTGCAGACTTTAAAAACATACAAACAAAAAGCATATAAAAACAGAAAACGAGAGGGAGCCAGGAAAGCCAGATAACTAACTCTTACTCTCCTCTCCTCTGTCTCTGTCTGTCTTTCTCTTTCTCTCTCTCTGTCTCTCAAAGTGCATCTTCTAGGGATTCCCCCTTGTATCTCACTCCCTATACTAGGCTGAGGGAAATGGGAATGAGAAAATTGGTGCCTGGGTTTCTCATCAGCCACTATTCTGGGAAGCAGATTCAGTATGCAAAGAATAATGGTGGAAAGGAATGAGGGAAGGGAAGGGAAGGGAAGGGAAGGGAAGGGAAGGGAAGGGAAGG